>NC_140734.1:8552500-8987500 GCF_050655825.1 Lonchura striata | reverse complement strand
CCCGTAACCCTAACCCTAACCCTAACGCTAGCCCTAACGCTAACCCTAGCCCTAACCCTAACCCCAACCCTAACCCTAACCCTAACCCTAGCCCTAACCCTAACCCTTACCCTAACCGAAACCCTAACCCTAACCCTAACCCTAAACCTAACCCTAACCCTAACCCTTACCCTAACCCTAACCCGTAACCATAACCCTAACCCCAACCCTAGCCCTAGCCCTAACCCTAACCCTAACCCTAACCCCCTAACCCTAACCCTAACCCCCTAACCTTAACCCTAACCCCCTAACCCTAACCCTAACCCACTAACCCTAACCCACTAACCCTAACCCACTAACCCTAACCCTAACCCCCTAACCCTAACCCTAACCCTAACCCACTAACCCTAACCCTAACCCTAACCCACTAACCCTAACCCACTAACCCTAACCCTAACCCTAACCCCCTAACCCTAACCCCCTAACGCTAACCCCCTAACCCTAACCCTAACCCTAACCCACTAACCCTAACCCTAACCCCCTAACCCTAACCCTAACCCTAACCCCCTAACCCTAACCCTAACCCTAACCCCCTAACCCCCTAACCCCCTAACCCTAACACTAACCCTAACCCTAACCCCCTAACCCTAACCCTAACCTCCTAATCCCCTAACCCTAACCCTAACCCTAACCCACTAACCCTAACCCTAACCCTAACCCACTAACCCTAACCCTAACCCTAACCCCCTAACCCTAACCCCCAACGCTAACCCCCTAACCCTAACCCTAACCCTAACCCACTAACCCTAACCCTAACCCTAACCCCCTAACCCTAACCCTAACCCTAACCCCCTAACCCTAACCCTAACCCTAACCCCCTAACCCCCTAACCCCCTAACCCTAACACTAACCCTAACCCTAACCCCCTAACCCTAACCCTAACCTCCTAATCCCCTAACCCTAACCCTAACCCTAACCCTAACCCTAACCCTAACCCCACCTCAAACTTGTGCTGCCCTGATAGACCCAAGGGAGCCCTACAAACTGAAATCAGGAACCTGGACTGCTGAGTTTTCTTTCCCAGGGAAAATGGAAAAATGATGTGCCTAGGGGGCCCTGGCCCTGGGCCCTTGGCCCTGACTCAAAAAATCCTTATATTGAGGGATGGACCCCACACCGAAGATGTCCCCACCTCAAACTTGTTCTGCCGTGATACACCCAAGGGAGCCCTACAAACTGACATCAGGAACCTGGACTGCTGAGTTTTCTTTCCCAGGGAAAATGGCCAAAGGATGTGCCCAGGGGCCCCTGGCCCTGACTACAAAGAATCCTTATATCGAAGGATGGACCCCACACCGAAGTTGTCCCCACCTCAAACTTGTGCTGCCCTGATAGACCCAAGGGAGCCCTACAAACTGACATCAGGAACCTGGACTGGTGAGTTTTCTTTCCCAGGGAAAATGGCAAAAGGATGTGCCCGGGGGGCCCTGGCCCTGACAGCAAAGAATCCTTATATCGAAGGATGGACCCCACACCGAAGTTGTCCCCACCTCAAACTTGTGCTGCCCTGATAGACCCAAGGGAGCCCTACAAACTGACATCAGGAACCTGGACTGCTGAGTTTTCTTTCCCAGGGAAAATGGAAAAAGGATGTGCCCGCGGGCCCCTGGCCCTGACTGCAAAAAATCCTTATATCGAAGGATGGACACCACACCGAAGATGTCCCCACCTCAAACTTGTGCTGCCCAGATAGACCCAAGGGAGCCCTACAAACTGACATCAGGAACCTGGACTGCTGAGTTTTCTTTCCCAGGGAAAATGGAAAAAGGATGTGCCCAGGGGCCCCTGGCCTGGACTGCAAAAAATCATTATATCGAAGGATGGAGCCCACACGAAAGTTGTGCCCACCTCAAACTTGTGCTGCCCTGATAGACCCAAGGGAGCCCTACAAACTGACATCAGGAACCTGGACTGCTGAGTTTTCTTTCCCAGGGAAAATGGCCAAAGGATGTGCCCGGGGGCCCCTGGCCCTGACTGCAAAATATCCTTATATTGAAGGATGGACCCCACACCGAAGTTGTCCCCACCTCAAACTTGTGCTGCCCTGATAGACCCAAGGGAGCCCTACAAACTGACATCAGGAACCTGGACTGCTGAGTTTTCTTTCCCAGGGAAAATGGAAAAAGGATGTGCCCAGAGGCCCCTGGCCCTGACTGCAAAAACTCCTTATATCGAAGGATGGACCCCACACCGAAGTTGTCCCCACCTCAAACTTGTGCTGCCCTGATAGACCCAAGGGAGCCCTACAAACTGACATCAGGAACCTGGACTGCTGAGTTTTCTTTCCCAGGGAAAATGGAAAAAGGATGTGCCCAGGGGCCCCTGGCCCTGACTGCAAAAAATCCTTATATCGAAGGATGGACCCCACACCGAAGTTGTCCCCACCTCAAACTTGTGCTGCCCTGATAGACCCAAGGGAGCCCTACAAACTGACATCAGCAACCTGGACTGCTGAGTTTTCTTTCCCAGGGAAAATGGAAAAAGGATGTGCCCAGGGGCCCCTGGCCCTGACTGCAAAAAATCCTTATATCGAAGGATGGACCCCACACCGAAGTTGTCCCCACCTCAAACTTGTGCTGTCCTGATAGACCCAAGGGAGCCCTACAAACTGACATCAGGAACCTGGACTGCTGAGTTTTCTTTCCCAGGGAAAATGGCCAAAGAATGTGCCCAGGGGCCCCTGGCCCTGGGCAGGAGCCTCACTGCAAAGAATCCTTATATCGAAGGATGGACACCACACCGAAGTTGTCACCACCTCAAACTTGTGCTGCCCTGATAGACCTAAGGGAGCCCTACAAACTGACATCAGGAACCTGGACTGCTGAGTTTTCTTTCCCAGCGAAAATGGCCAAAGGATGTGCCCAGGGGCCTCTGGACCTGACTGCAAAAAATCCTTATATCGAAGGATGGACCCCACACCGAAGTTGTCCCCACCTCAAACTTGTGCTGCCCTGATAGACCCAAGGGAGCCCTACAAACTGACATCAGGAACCTGGACTGCTGAGTTTTCTTTCCCAGGGAAAATGGAAAAAGGATGTGCCCGGGGGCCCCTGGCCCTGACTGCAAAGAATCCTTATATCGAAGGATGGACCCCAGACCGAAGTTGTCCCCACCTCAAACTTGTGCTGCCCTGATAGACCCAAGGGAGCCCTACAAACTGACATCAGGAACCTGGACTGCTGAGTTTTCTTTCCCAGGGAAAATGGAAAAGGGATGTGCCCGCGGGCCCCTGGCCCTGACTGCAAAAAATCCTTATATCGAAGGATGGACACCACACCGAAGATGTCCCCACCTCAAACTTGTGCTGCCCTGATAGACCCAAGGGAGCCCTACAAACTGACATCAGGAACCTGGACTGCTGAGTTTTCTTTCCCAGGGAAAATGGAAAAAGGATGTGCCCAGGGGCCCCTGGCCTGGACTGCAAAAAATCATTATATCGAAGGATGGAGCCCACACGAAAGTTGTCCCCACCTCAAACTTGTGCTGCCCTGATAGAACCAAGGGAGCCCTACAAACTGACATCAGGAACCTGGACTGCTGAGTTTTCTTTCCCAGGGAAAATGGCCAAAGGATGTGCCCGGGGGCCCCTGGCCCTGACTGCAAAATATCCTTATATTGAAGGATGGACCCCACACCGAAGTTGTCCCCACCTCAAACTTGTGCTGCCCTGATAGACCCAAGGGAGCCCTACAAACTGACATCAGGAACCTGGACTGCTGAGTTTTCTTTCCCAGGGAAAATGGAAAAAGGATGTGCCCAGAGGCCCCTGGCCCAGACTGCAAAAAATCCTTATATCGAAGGATGGACCCCACACCGAAGTTGTCCCCACCTCAAACTTGTGCTGCCCTGATAGACCCAAGGGAGCCCTACAAACTGACATCAGCAACCTGGACTGCTGAGTTTTCTTTCCCAGGGAAAATGGAAAAAGGATGTGCCCAGGGGCCCCTGGCCCTGACTGCAAAAAATCCTTATATCGAAGGATGGACCCCACACCGAAGTTGTCCCCACCTCAAACTTGTGCTGTCCTGATAGACCCAAGGGAGCCCTACAAACTGACATCAGGAACCTGGACTGCTGAGTTTTCTTTCCCAGGGAAAATGGCCAAAGAATGTGCCCAGGGGCCCCTGGCCCTGGGCAGGAGCCTCACTGCAAAGAATCCTTATATCGAAGGATGGACACCACACCGAAGTTGTCACCACCTCAAACTTGTGCTGCCCTGATAGACCCAAGGGAGCCCTACAAACTGACATCAGGAACCTGGACTGCTGAGTTTTCTTTCCCAGGGAAAATGGCCAAAGGCTGTGCCCAGGGGCCCCTGGCCCTGACTGCAAAGAATCCTTATATCGAAGGATGGACCCCACACCGAAGTTGTCCCCACCTCAAACTTGTGCTGCCCTGATAGACCCAAGGGAGCCCTACAAACTGACATCAGGAACCTGGACTGCTGAGTTTTCTTTCCCAGGGAAAATGGAAAAAGGATGTGCCCGGGGGCCCCTGGCCCTGACTGCAAAAAATCCTTATATCGAAGGATGGACCCCACACCGAAGTTGTCCCCACCTCAAACTTGTGCTGCCCTGATAGACCCAAGGGAGCCCTACAAACTGACATCAGGAACCTGGACTGCTGAGTTTTCTTTCCCAGGGAAAATGGAAAAAGGATGTGCTTGGGGGGCCCTTGCCCTGACAGCAAAAAATCCTTATATCGAAGGATGGACCCCACACCGAAGTTGTCCCCACCTCAAACTTGTGCTGCCCTGATAGACCTAAGGGAGCCCTACAAACTGACATCAGGAACCTGGACTGCTGAGTTTTCTTTCCCAGGGAAAATGGCCAAAGGATGTGCCCAGGGGCCTCTGGACCTGACTGCAAAAAATCCTTATATCGAAGGATGGACCCCACACCGAAGTTGTCCCCACCTCAAACTTGTGCTGCCCTGATAGACCCAAGGGAGCCCTACAAACTGACATCAGGAACCTGGACTGCTGAGTTTTCTTTCCCAGGGAAAATGGAAAAAGGATGTGCCCAGGGGCCCCTGGCCCTGACTGCAAAAAATCCTTATATCGAAGGATGGACCCCACACCGAAGTTGTCCCCACCTCAAACTTGTGCTGCCCTGATAGACCGAAGGGAGCCCTACAAACTGACATCAGGAACCTGGACTGCTGAGTTTTCTTTCCCAGAGAAAATGGAAAAAGGATGTGCCCGGGGGCCCCTGGCCCTGACTGCAAAGAATCCTTATATCGAAGGATGGACCCCAGACCGAAGTTGTCCCCACCTCAAACTTGTGCTGCCCTGATAGACCCAAGGGAGCCCTACAAACTGACATCAGGAACCTGGACTGCTGAGTTTTCTTTCCCAGGGAAAATGGAAAAAGGATGTGCCCGGGGGCCCCTGGCCCTGACTGCAAAAAATCCTTATATCGAAGGATGGACCCCAGACCGATCTCGTCCCCACCTCAAACTTTTGCTGCCCTGATAGACCCAAGGGAGCCCTACAAACTGACATCAGGAACCTGGACTGCTGAGTTTTCTTTCCCAGGGAAAATGGCCAAAGGATGTGCCCAGGGGCCCCTGGCACTGGGCAGGGACCTCACTGCAAAAAATCCTTATATCGAAGGATGGACCCCACACCGAAGTTGTCCCCACCTCAAACTTGTGCTGCCCTGATAGACCCAAGGGAGCCCTACAAACTGACATCAGGAACCTGGACTGCTGAGTTTTCTTTCCCAGGGAAAATGGAAAAAGGATGTGCCCAGGGGCCCCTGGCCCTGACTCCAAAAAATCCTTATATCGAAGGATGGACCCCACACCGAAGTTGTCCCCACCTCAAACTTGTGCTGCCCTGATAGACCCAAGGGAGCCCTACAAACTGACATCAGGAACCTGGACTGCTGAGTTTTCTTTCCCAGGGAAAATGGAAAAAGGATGTGCCCGGGGGCCCCTGGCCCTGACTGCAAAGAATCCTTATATCGAAGGATGGACCCCACACCGAAGTTGTCCGCACCTCAAACTAGTGCTGCCCTGATAGACCGAAGGGAGCCCTACAAACTGACATCAGGAACCTGGACTGCTGAGTTTTCTTTCCCAGGGAAAATGGAAAAAGGATGTGCCCGGGGGCCCCTGGCCCTGACTGCAAAGAATCCTTATATCGAAGGATGGACCCCAGACCGAAGTTGTCCCCACCTCAAACTTGTGCTGCCCTGATAGACCCAAGGGAGCCCTACAAACTGACATCAGGAACCTGGACTGCTGAGTTTTCTTTCCCAGGGAAAATGGCCAAAGGATGTGCCCAGGGGCCCCTGGCACTGGGCAGGGACCTCACTGCAAAAAATCCTTATATCGAAGGATGGACCCCACACCGAAGTTGTCCCCACCTCAAACTTGTGCTGCCCTGATAGACCCAAGGGAACCCTACAAACTGACATCAGGAACCTGGACTGCTGAGTTTTCTTTCCCAGGGAAAATGGAAAAAGGATGTGCCCAGGGGCCCCTGGCCCTGACTGCAAAAAATCCTTATATCGAAGGATGGACCCCAGACCGAAGTTGTCCCCACCTCAAACTTGTGCTGCCCTGATAGACCCAAGGGAGCCCTACAAACTGACATCAGGAACCTGGACTGCTGAGTTTTCTTTCCCAGGGAAAATGGAAAAAGGATGTGCCCAGGGGCCCCTGCCCCTGACTGCAAAAAATCCTTATATCGAAGGATGGACCCCACACCGAAGTTGTCCCCACCTCAAACTTGTGCTGCCCTGATAGACCCAAGGGAGCCCTACAGACTGACATCAGGAACCTGGACTGCTGAGTTTTCTTTCCCAGGGAAAATGGAAAAAGGATGTGCCCAGGGGCCCCTGGCCCTGACTGCAAAAAATCCTTATATCGAAGGATGGACCCCACCCCGAAGTTGTCCCCACCTCAAACTTGTGCTGCCCTGATAGACCCAAGGGAGCCCTACAAACTGACATCAGGAACCTGGACTGCTGAGTTTTCTTTCCCAGGGAAAATGGAAAAAGGATGTGCCCGGGGGCCCCTGGCCCTGACTGCAAAAAATCCTTATATCGAAGGATGGACCCCACACCGAAGTTGTCCGCACCTCAAACTAGTGCTGCCCTGATAGACCGAAGGGAGCCCTACAAACTGACATCAGGAACCTGGACTGCTGAGTTTTCTTTCCCAGGGAAAATGGAAAAAGGATGTGCCCGGGGGCCCCTGGCCCTGACTGCAAAGAATCCTTATATCGAAGGATGGACCCCAGACCGAAGTTGTCCCCACCTCAAACTTGTGCTGCCCTGATAGACCCAAGGGAGCCCTACAAACTGACATCAGGAACCTGGACTGCTGAGTTTTCTTTCCCAGGGAAAATGGCCAAAGGATGTGCCCAGGGGCCCCTGGCACTGGGCAGGGACCTCACTGCAAAAAATCCTTATATCGAAGGATGGAGCCCACACCGAAGTTGTCCCCACCTCAAACTTGTGCTGCCCTGATAGACCGAAGGGAACCCTACAAACTGACATCAGGAACCTGGACTGCTGAGTTTTCTTTCCCAGGGAAAATGGAAAAAGGATGTGCCCAGGGGCCCCTGGCCCTGACTGCAAAAAATCCTTATATCGAAGGATGGACCCCACACCGAAGTTGTCCCCACCTCAAACTTGTGCTGCCCTGATAGACCCAAGGGAGCCCTACAAACTGACATCAGGAACCTGGACTGCTGAGTTTTCTTTCCCAGGGAAAATGGAAAAAGGATGTGCCCAGGGGCCCCTGCCCCTGACTGCAAAAAATCCTTATATCGAAGGATGGACCCCACACCGAAGTTGTCCCCACCTCAAACTTGTGCTGCCCTGATAGACCCAAGGGAGCCCTACAGACTGACATCAGGAACCTGGACTGCTGAGTTTTCTTTCCCAGGGAAAATGGAAAAAGGATGTGCCCAGGGGCCCCTGGCCCTGACTGCAAAAAATCCTTATATCGAAGGATGGACCCCACACCGAAGTTGTCCCCACCTCAAACTTGTTCTGCCCTGATAGACCCAAGGGAGCCCTACAAACTGACATCAGGAACCTGGACTGCTGAGTTTTCTTTCCCAGGGAAAATGGCCAAAGGATGTGCCCAGGGGCCCCTGGCCCTGACTACAAAGAATCCTTATATCGAAGGATGGACCCCACACCGAAGTTGTCCCCACCTCAAACTTGTGCTGCCCTGATAGACCCAAGGGAGCCCTACAAACTGACATCAGGAACCTGGACTGCTGAGTTTTCTTTCCCAGGGAAAATGGCAAAAGGATGTGCCCGGGGGGCCCTGGCCCTGACAGCAAAGAATCCTTATATCGAAGGATGGACCCCACACCGAAGTTGTCCCCACCACAAACTTGTGCTGCCCTGATAGACCCAAGGGAGCCCTACAAACTGACATCAGGAACCTGGACTGCTGAGTTTTCTTTCCCAGGGAAAATGGAAAAAGGATGTGCCCAGGGGCCCCTGGCCCTGACTGCCAAAAATCATTATATCGAAGGATGGAGCCCACACGAAAGTTGTGCCCACCTCAAACTTGTGCTGCCCTGATAGACCCAAGGGAGCCCTACAAACTGACATCAGGAACCTGGACTGCTGAGTTTTCTTTCCCAGGGAAAATGGCCAAAGGATGTGCCCGGGGGCCCCTGGCCCTGACTGCAAAATATCCTTATATTGAAGGATGGACCCCACACCGAAGTTGTCCCCACCTCAAACTTGTGCTGCCCTGATAGACCCAAGGGAGCCCTACAAACTGACATCAGGAACCTGGACTGCTGAGTTTTCTTTCCCAGGGAAAATGGAAAAAGGATGTGCCCAGAGGCCCCTGGCCCAGACTGCAAAAAATCCTTATATCGAAGGATGGACCCCACACCGAAGTTGTCCCCACCTCAAACTTGTGCTGCCCTGATAGACCCAAGGGAGCCCTACAAACTGACATCAGGAACCTGGACTGCTGAGTTTTCTTTCCCAGGGAAAATGGAAAAAGGATGTGCCCAGGGGCCCCTGGCCCTGACTGCAAAAAATCCTTATATCGAAGGATGGACCCCACACCGAAGTTGTCCCCACCTCAAACTTGTGCTGCCCTGATAGACCCAAGGGAGCCCTACAAACTGACATCAGCAACCTGGACTGCTGAGTTTTCTTTCCCAGGGAAAATGGAAAAAGGATGTGCCCAGGGGCCCCTGGCCCTGACTGCAAAAAATCCTTATATCGAAGGATGGACCCCACACCGAAGTTGTCCCCACCTCAAACTTGTGCTGTCCTGATAGACCCAAGGGAGCCCTACAAACTGACATCAGGAACCTGGACTGCTGAGTTTATTTTCCCAGGGAAAATGGCCAAAGAATGTGCCCAGGGGCCCCTGGCCCTGGGCAGGAGCCTCACTGCAAAGAATCCTTATATCGAAGGATGGACACCACACCGAAGTTGTCACCACCTCAAACTTGTGCTGCCCTGATAGACCCAAGGGAGCCCTACAAACTGACATCAGGAACCTGGACTGCTGAGTTTTCTTTCCCAGGGAAAATGGCCAAAGGCTGTGCCCAGGGGCCCCTGGCCCTGACTGCAAAGAATCCTTATATCGAAGGATGGACCCCACACCGAAGTTGTCCCCACCTCAAACTTGTGCTGCCCTGATAGACCCAAGGGAGCCCTACAAACTGACATCAGGAACCTGGACTGCTGAGTTTTCTTTCCCAGGGAAAATGGAAAAAGGATGTGCCCGGGGGCCCCTGGCCCTGACTGCAAAAAATCCTTATATCGAAGGATGGACCCCACACCGAAGTTGTCCCCACCTCAAACTTGTGCTGCCCTGATAGACCCAAGGGAGCCCTACAAACTGACATCAGGAACCTGGACTGCTGAGTTTTCTTTCCCAGGGAAAATGGAAAAAGGATGTGCTTGGGGGGCCCTTGCCCTGACAGCAAAAAATCCTTATATCGAAGGATGGACCCCACACCGAAGTTGTCCCCACCTCAAACTTGTGCTGCCCTGATAGACCTAAGGGAGCCCTACAAACTGACATCAGGAACCTGGACTGCTGAGTTTTCTTTCCCAGGGAAAATGGCCAAAGGATGTGCCCAGGGGCCTCTGGACCTGACTGCAAAAAATCCTTATATCGAAGGATGGACCCCACACCGAAGTTGTCCCCACCTCAAACTTGTGCTGCCCTGATAGACCCAAGGGAGCCCTACAAACTGACATCAGGAACCTGGACTGCTGAGTTTTCTTTCCCAGGGAAAATGGAAAAAGGATGTGCCCAGGGGCCCCTGGCCCTGACTGCAAAAAATCCTTATATCGAAGGATGGACCCCACACCGAAGTTGTCCCCACCTCAAACTTGTGCTGCCCTGATAGACCGAAGGGAGCCCTACAAACTGACATCAGGAACCTGGACTGCTGAGTTTTCTTTCCCAGGGAAAATGGAAAAAGGATGTGCCCAGGGGCCCCTGGCCCTGACTGCAAAGAATTCTTATATCGAAGGATGGACCCCACACCGAAGTTGTCCCCACCTCAAACTTGTGCTGCCCTGATAGACCCAAGGGAGCCCTACAAACTGACATCAGGAACCTGGACTGCTGAGTTTTCTTTCCCAGAGAAAATGGAAAAAGGATGTGCCCGGGGGCCCCTGGCCCTGACTGCAAAGAATCCTTATATCGAAGGATGGACCCCAGACCGAAGTTGTCCCCACCTCAAACTTGTGCTGCCCTGATAGACCCAAGGGAGCCCTACAAACTGACATCAGGAACCTGGACTGCTGAGTTTTCTTTCCCAGGGAAAATGGAAAAAGGATGTGCCCGGGGGCCCCTGGCCCTGACTGCAAAAAATCCTTATATCGAAGGATGGACCCCAGACCGATCTCGTCCCCACCTCAAACTTTTGCTGCCCTGATAGACCCAAGGGAGCCCTACAAACTGACATCAGGAACCTGGACTGCTGAGTTTTTTTTCCCAGGGAAAATGGAAAAAGGATGTGCCCAGGGGCCCCTGGCCTGGACTGCAAAAAATCATTATATCGAAGGATGGAGCCCACACGAAAGTTGTGCCCACCTCAAACTTCTGCTGCCCTGATAGACCCAAGAGAGCCCTACAAACTGACATCAGGAACCTGGACTGCTGAGTTTTCTTTCCCAGGGAAAATGGCCAAAGGATGTGCCCAGGGGCCCCTGGCACTGGGCAGGGACCTCACTGCAAAAAATCCTTATATCGAAGGATGGACCCCACACCGAAGTTGTCCTCACCTCAAACTTGTGCTGCCCTGATAGACCCAAGGGAGCCCTACAAACTGACATCAGGAACCTGGACTGCTGAGTTTTCTTTCCCAGGGAAAATGGAAAAAGGATGTGCCCAGGGGCCCCTGGCCCTGACTGCAAAAAATCCTTATATCGAAGGATGGACCCCACACCGAAGTTGTCCCCACCTCAAACTAGTGCTGCCCTGATAGACCGAAGGGAGCCCTACAAACTGACATCAGGAACCTGGACTGCTGAGTTTTCTTTCCCAGAGAAAATGGAAAAAGGATGTAACCGGGGGCCCCTGGCCCTGACTGCAAAGAATCCTTATATCGAAGGATGGACCCCAGACCGAAGTTGTCCCCACCTCAAACTTGTGCTGCCCTGATAGACCCAAGGGAGCCCTACAAACTGACATCAGGAACCTGGACTGCTGAGTTTTCTTTCCCAGGGAAAATGGAAAAAGGATGTGCCCAGGGGCCCCTGCCCCTGACTGCAAAAAATCCTTATATCGAAGGATGGACCCCAGACCGATCTCGTCCCCACCTCAAACTTTTGCTGCCCTGATAGACCCAAGGGAGCCCTACAAACTGACATCAGGAACCTGGACTGCTGAGTTTTTTTTCCCAGGGAAAATGGAAAAAGGATGTGCCCAGGGGCCCCTGGCCTGGACTGCAAAAAATCATTATATCGAAGGATGGAGCCCACACGAAAGTTGTGCCCACCTCAAACTTCTGCTGCCCTGATAGACCCAAGAGAGCCCTACAAACTGACATCAGGAACCTGGACTGCTGAGTTTTCTTTCCCAGGGAAAATGGCCAAAGGATGTGCCCAGGGGCCCCTGGCACTGGGCAGGGACCTCACTGCAAAAAATCCTTATATGGAAGGAGGGACCCCACACCGAAGTTGTCCTCACCGCAAACTTGTGCTGCCCTGATAGACCCAAGGGAGCCCTACAAACTGACATCAGGAACCTGGACTGCTGAGTTTTCTTTCCCAGGGAAAATGGAAAAAGGATGTGCCCAGGGGCCCCTGGCCCTGACTGCAAAAAATCCTTATATCGAAGGATGGACCCCACACCGAAGTTGTCCCCACCTCAAACTTGTGCTGCCCTGATAGACCCAAGGGAGCCCTACAAACTGACATCAGGAACCTGGACTGCTGAGTTTTCTTTCCCAGGGAAAATGGAAAAAGGATGTGCCCGGGGGCCCCTGGCCCTGACTGCAAAGAATCCTTATATCGAAGGATGGACCCCACACCGAAGTTGTCCGCACCTCAAACTAGTGCTGCCCTGATAGACCGAAGGGAGCCCTACAAACTGACATCAGGAACCTGGACTGCTGAGTTTTCTTTCCCAGGGAAAATGGAAAAAGGATGTGCCCGGGGGCCCCTGGCCCTGACTGCAAAGAATCCTTATATCGAAGGATGGACCCCAGACCGAAGTTGTCCCCACCTCAAACTTGTGCTGCCCTGATAGACCCAAGGGAGCCCTACAAACTGACATCAGGAACCTGGACTGCTGAGTTTTCTTTCCCAGGGAAAATGGAAAAAGGATGTGCCCAGGGGCCCCTGCCCCTGACTGCAAAAAATCCTTATATCGAAGGATGGACCCCACACCGAAGTTGTCCCCACCTCAAACTTGTGCTGCCCTGATAGACCCAAGGGAGCCCTACAGACTGACATCAGGAACCTGGACTGCTGAGTTTTCTTTCCCAGGGAAAATGGAAAAAGGATGTGCCCAGGGGCCCCTGGCCCTGACTGCAAAAAATCCTTATATCGAAGGATGGACCCCACACCGAAGTTGTCCCCACCTCAAACTTGTGCTGTCCTGATAGACCCAAGGGAGCCCTACAAACTGACATCAGGAACCTGGACTGCTGAGTTTTCTTTCCCAGGGAAAATGGCCAAAGGGTGTGCCCAGGGGCCCCTGGCCCTGACTGCAAAGAATCCTTATATCGAAGGATGGACCCCACACCGAAGTTGTCCCAACCTCAAACTTGTGCTGCCCTGATAGACCCAAGGGAGCCCTACAAACTGACATCAGGAACCTGGACTGCTGAGTTTTCTTTCCCAGGGAAAATGGAAAAAGGATGTGCCCAGGGGCCCCTGGCCCTGACTGCAAAAAATCCTTATATCGAAGGATGGACCCCACACCGAAGTTGTCCCCACCTCAAACTTGTGCTGCCCTGATAGACCCAAGGGAGCCCTACAAACTGACATCAGGAACCTGGACTGCTGAGTTTTCTTTCCCAGGGAAAATGGAAAAAGGTTGTGCCCGGGGGTCCCTGGCCCTGACTGCAAAAAATCCTTATATCGAAGGATGGACCCCACACCGAATTTGTCCCCACCTCAAACTTGTGCTGCCCTGATAGACCCAAGGGAGCCCTACAAACTGACATCAGGAACCTGGACTGCTGAGTTTTCTTTCCCAGGGAAAATGGAAAAAGGCTGTGCCCGGGAGGCCCTGGCCCTGACTGCAAAAAATCCTTATATCGAAGGATGGACCCCACACGAAAGTTGTGCCCACCTCAAACTTGTGCTGCCCTGATAGACCCAAGGGAGCCCTACAAACTGACATCAGGAACCTGGACTGCTGAGTTTTCTTTCCCAGGGAAAATGGAAAAAGGATGTGCCCGGGGGCCACTGGTCCAGACTGCAAAGAATCCTTATATCGAAGGATGGACCCCACACCGAAGTTGTCCCCACCTCAAACTTGTGCTGCCCTGATAGACCCAAGGGAACCCTACAAACTGACATCAGGAACCTGGACTGCTGAGTTTTCTTTCCCAGGGAAAATGGAAAAAGGATGTGCCCAGGGGCCCCTGGCCCTGACTGCAAAAAATCCTTATATCGAAGGATGGACCCCACACCGAAGTTGTCCCCACCTCAAACTTGTGCTGCCCTGATAGACCCAAGGGAGCCCTACAAACTGACATCAGGAACCTGGACTGCTGAGTTTTCTTTCCCAGGGAAAATGGAAAAAGGATGTGCCCAGGGGCCCCTGGCCCTGACTGCAAAAAATCCTTATATCGAAGGATGGACCCCACACCGAAGTTGTCCCCACCTCAAACTTGTGCTGCCCTGATAGACCCAAGGGAGCCCTACAAACTGACATCAGGAACCTGGACTGCTGAGTTTTCTTTCCCAGGGAAAATGGAAAAAGGATGTGCCCTGGGGCCCCTGGTCCAGACTCCAAAGAATCCTTATATCGAAGGATGGACCCCACACCGAAGTTGTCCCCACCTCAAACTTGTGCTGCCCTGATACACCCAAGGGAGCCCTACAAACTGACATCAGGAACCTGGACTGCTGAGTTTTCTTTCCCAGGGAAAATGGAAAAAGGATGTGCCCGGGGGCCCCTGGCCCTGACTGCAAAAAATCCTTATATCGAAGGATGGACCCCACACCGAAGTTGTCCCCACCTCAAACTTGTGCTGCCCTGATAGACCCAAGGGAGCCCTACAAACTGACATCAGGAACCTGGACTGCTGAGTTTTCTTTCCCAGGGAAAATGGAAAAAGGATGTGCCCGGGGGCCCCTGGCCCTGACTGCAAAAAATCCTTATATCGAAGGATGGACCCCACACCGAAGTTGTCCCCACCTCAAACTTGTGCTGCCCTGATAGACCCAAGGGAGCCCTACAAACTGACATCAGGAACCTGGACTGCTGAGTTTTCTTTCCCAGGGAAAATGGCCAAAGGATGTGCCCAGGGGCCCCTGGCCCTGACTGCAAAAAATCCTTATATCGAAGGATGGACCCCACCCCGAAGTTGTCCCCACCTCAAACTTGTGCTGCCCTGATAGACCCAAGGGAGCCCTACAAACTGACATCAGGAACCTGGACTGCTGAGTTTTCTTTCCCAGGGAAAATGGAAAAAGGATGTGCCCGGGGGGCCCTTGCCCTGACAGCAAAAAATCCTTATATCGAAGGTGGACCCCACACCGAAGTTGTCCCCACCTCAAACTTGTGCTGCCCTGATAGACCCAAGGGAGCCCTACAAACTGACATCAGGAACCTGGACTGCTGAGTTTTCTTTCCCAGGGAAAATGGAAAAAGGACGTGCCCGGGGGCCCCTGGCCCTGACTGCAAAGAATCCTTATATCGAAGGATGGACCCCACACCGAAGTTGTCCCCACCTCAAACTTGTGCTGCCCTGATAGACCCAAGGGAGCCCTACAAACTGACATCAGGAACCTGGACTGCTGAGTTTTCTTTCCCAGGGAAAATGGAAAAAGGATGTGCACAGGGGCCCCTGGCCTGGACTGCAAAAAATCATTATATCGAAGGATGGAGCCCACACGAAAGTTGTGCCCACCTCAAACTTGTGCTGCCCTGATAGACCCAAGGGAGCCCTACAAACTGACATCAGGAACCTGGAGTGCTGAGTTTTCTTTCCCAGGGAAAATGGAAAAAGGATGTGCCCAGGGGCCCCTGGCCCTGACTGCAAAAAATCCTTATATCGAAGGATGGACCCCACACCGAAGATGTCCCCACCTCAAACTTGTGCTGCCCTGATAGACCCAAGGGAGCCCTACAAACTGACATCAGGAACCTGGACTGCTGAGTTTTCTTTCCCAGGGAAAATGGAAAAAGGATGTGCCCAGGGGCCCATGCCCCTGACTGCAAAAAATCCTTATATCGAAGGATGGACCCCAGACCGAAGTTGTCCCCACCTCAAACTTGTGCTGCCCTGATAGACCCAAGGGAGCCCTACAAACTGACAATAGGAACCTGGACTGCTGAGTTTTCTTTCCCAGGGAAAATGGAAAAAGGATGTGCCCAGGGGCCCCTGGCCTGGACTGCAAAAAATCATTATATCGAAGGATGGACCCCACACCGAAGTTGTCCCCACCTCAAACTTGTGCTGCCCTGATAGACCCAAGGGAGCCCTACAAACTGACATCTGGAACCTGGACTGCTGACTTTTCTTTCCCAGGGAAAATGGAAAAAGGATGTGCCCAGGGGCCCCTGGCCCTGACTGCAAAAAATCCTTATATCGAAGGATGGACCCCACACCGAAGTTGTCCCCACCTCAAACTTGTGCTGCCCTGATAGACCGAAGGGAGCCCTACAAACTGACATCAGGAACCTGGACTGCTGAGTTTTCTTTCCCAGGGAAAATGGAAAAAGGATGTGCCCAGGGGCCCCTGGCCTGGACAGCAAAAAATCATTATATCGAAGGATGGAGCCCACACGAAAGTTGTGCCCACCTCAAACTTGTGCTGCCCTGATAGACCCAAGGGAGCCCTACAAACTGACATCAGGAACCTGGACTGCTGAGTTTTCTTTCCCAGGGAAAATGGAAAAAGGATGTGCCCGGGGGCCACTGGTCCAGACTGCAAAGAATCCTTATATCGAAGGATGGACCCCACACCGAAGTTGTCCCCACCTCAAACTTGTGCTGCCCTGATAGACCCAAGGGAACCCTACAAACTGACATCAGGAACCTGGACTGCTGAGTTTTCCTTCCCAGGGAAAATGGAAAAAGGATGTGCCCGGGGGGCCCTGGCCCTGACTGCAAAAAATCCTTATATCGAAGGATGGACCCCACACCGAAGTTGTCCCCACCTCAAACTTGTGCTGCCCTGATAGACCCAAGGGAGCCCTACAAACTGACATCAGGAACCTGGAGTGCTGAGTTTTCTTTCCCAGGGAAAATGGAAAAAGGATGTGCCCAGGGGCCCCTGGCCCTGACTGCAAAAAATCCTTATATCGAAGGATGGAGCCCACACCGAAGTTGTCCCCACCTCAAACTTGTGCTGCCCTGATAGACCCAAGGGAGCCCTACAAACTGACATCAGGAACCTGGACTGCTGAGTTTTCTTTCCCAGGGAAAATGGAAAAAGGATGTGCCCTGGGGCCCCTGGTCCAGACTCCAAAGAATCCTTATATCGAAGGATGGACCCCACACCGAAGTTGTCCCCACCTCAAACTTGTGCTGCCCTGATACACCCAAGGGAGCCCTACAAACTGACATCAGAAACCTGGACTGCTGAGTTTTCTTTCCCAGGGAAAATGGAAAAAGGATGTGCCCGGGGGCCCTTGCCCTGACAGCAAAAAATCCTTATATCGAAGGATGGACCCCACACCGAAGTTGTCCCCACCTCAAACTTGTGCTGCCCTGATAGACCCAAGGGAGCCCTACAAACTGACATCAGGAACCTGGACTGCTGAGTTTTCTTTCC
This sequence comes from Lonchura striata, assembly GCF_050655825.1. Lineage (NCBI taxonomy): Eukaryota > Metazoa > Chordata > Aves > Passeriformes > Estrildidae > Lonchura > Lonchura striata. The sequence goes on along the minus strand of NC_140734.1, from coordinate 8,970,044 downwards.
CAGGGAAAATGGAAAAAGGATGTGCCCAGGGGCCCCTGGCCCTGACTGCAAAAAATCCTTATATCGAAGGATGGAGCCCACACCGAAGTTGTCCCCACCTCAAACTTGTGCTGCCCTGATAGACCCAAGGGAGCCCTACAAACTGACATCAGGAACCTGGACTGCTGAGTTTTCGTTCCGAGGGAAAATGGAAAAAGGATGTGCCCGGGGGCCCTTGCCCCTGACTGCAAAAAATCCTTATATCGAAGGATGGACCCCACACCGAAGTTGTCCCCACCTCAAACTTGTGCTGCCCTGATAGACCCAAGGGAGCCCTACAAACTGACATCAGGAACCTGGACTGCTGAGTTTTCTTTCCCAGGGAAAATGGAAAAAGGATGTGCCCAGGGGCCCCTGCCCTGACAGCAAAAAATCCTTATATCGAAGGATGGACCCCACACCGAAGTTGTCCCCACCTCAAACTTGTGCTGCCCTGATAGACCCAAGGGAGCCCTACAAACTGACATCAGGAACCTGGACTGCTGAGTTTTCTTTCCCAGGGAAAATGGAAAAAGGACGTGCCCGGGGGCCCCTGGCCCTGACTGCAAAGAATCCTTATATCGAAGGATGGACCCCACACCGAAGTTGTCCCCACCTCAAACTTGTGCTGCCCTGATAGACCCAAGAGAGCCCTACAAACTGACATCAGGAACCTGGACTGCTGAGTTTTCTTTCCCAGGGAAAATGGAAAAAGGATGTGCCCAGGGGCCCCTGGCCCTGACTGCAAAAAATCCTTATATCGAAGGATGGACCCCACACCGAAGTTGTCCCCACCTCAAACTTGTGCTGCCCTGATAGACCCAAGGGAGCCCTACAAACTGACATCAGGAACCTGGACTGCTGAGTTTTCTTTCCCAGGGAAAATGGAAAAAGGATGTGCCCGGGGGGCCCTTGCCCTGACAGCAAAAAATCCTTATATCGAAGGTGGACCCCACACCGAAGTTGTCCCCACCTCAAACTTGTGCTGCCCTGATAGACCCAAGGGAGCCCTACAAACTGACATCAGGAACCTGGACTGCTGAGTTTTCTTTCCCAGGGAAAATGGAAAAAGGACGTGCCCGGGGGCCCCTGGCCCTGACTGCAAAGAATCCTTATATCGAAGGATGGACCCCACACCGAAGTTGTCCCCACCTCAAACTTGTGCTGCCCTGATAGACCCAAGGGAGCCCTACAAACTGACATCAGGAACCTGGACTGCTGAGTTTTCTTTCCCAGGGAAAATGGAAAAAGGATGTGCACAGGGGCCCCTGGCCTGGACTGCAAAAAATCATTATATCGAAGGATGGAGCCCACACGAAAGTTGTGCCCACCTCAAACTTGTGCTGCCCTGATAGACCCAAGGGAGCCCTACAAACTGACATCAGGAACCTGGAGTGCTGAGTTTTCTTTCCCAGGGAAAATGGAAAAAGGATGTGCCCAGGGGCCCCTGGCCCTGACTGCAAAAAATCCTTATATCGAAGGATGGACCCCACACCGAAGATGTCCCCACCTCAAACTTGTGCTGCCCTGATAGACCGAAGGGAGCCCTACAAAGTGACATCAGGAACCTGGACTGCTGAGTTTTCTTTCCCAGGGAAAATGGAAAAAGGATGTGCCCAGGGGCCCCTGGCCTGGACAGCAAAAAATCATTATATCTAAGGATGGAGCCCACACGAAAGTTGTGCCCACCTCAAACTTGTGCTGCCCTGATAGACCCAAGGGAGCCCTACAAACTGACATCAGGAACCTGGACTGCTGAGTTTTCTTTCCCAGGGAAAATGGAAAAAGGATGTGCCCAGGGGCCCATGCCCCTGACTGCAAAAAATCCTTATATCGAAGGATGGACCCCAGACCGAAGTTGTCCCCACCTCAAACTTGTGCTGCCCTGATAGACCCAAGGGAGCCCTACAAACTGACAATAGGAACCTGGACTGCTGAGTTTTCTTTCCCAGGGAAAATGGAAAAAGGATGTGCCCAGGGGCCCCTGGCCTGGACTGCAAAAAATCATTATATCGAAGGATGGACCCCACACCGAAGTTGTCCCCACCTCAAACTTGTGCTGCCCTGATAGACCCAAGGGAGCCCTACAAACTGACATCTGGAACCTGGACTGCTGACTTTTCTTTCCCAGGGAAAATGGAAAAAGGATGTGCCCAGGGGCCCCTGGCCCTGACTGCAAAAAATCCTTATATCGAAGGATGGACCCCACACCGAAGTTGTCCCCACCTCAAACTTGTGCTGCCCTGATAGACCGAAGGGAGCCCTACAAACTGACATCAGGAACCTGGACTGCTGAGTTTTCTTTCCCAGGGAAAATGGAAAAAGGATGTGCCCAGGGGCCCCTGGCCTGGACAGCAAAAAATCATTATATCGAAGGATGGAGCCCACACGAAAGTTGTGCCCACCTCAAACTTGTGCTGCCCTGATAGACCCAAGGGAGCCCTACAAACTGACATCAGGAACCTGGACTGCTGAGTTTTCTTTCCCAGGGAAAATGGAAAAAGGATGTGCCCGGGGGCCACTGGTCCAGACTGCAAAGAATCCTTATATCGAAGGATGGACCCCACACCGAAGTTGTCCCCACCTCAAACTTGTGCTGCCCTGATAGACCCAAGGGAACCCTACAAACTGACATCAGGAACCTGGACTGCTGAGTTTTCCTTCCCAGGGAAAATGGAAAAAGGATGTGCCCGGGGGCCCCTGGCCCTGACTGCAAAAAATCCTTATATCGAAGGATGGACCCCACACCGAAGTTGTCCCCACCTCAAACTTGTGCTGCCCTGATAGACCCAAGGGAGCCCTACAAACTGACATCAGGAACCTGGAGTGCTGAGTTTTCTTTCCCAGGGAAAATGGAAAAAGGATGTGCCCAGGGGCCCCTGGCCCTGACTGCAAAAAATCCTTATATCGAAGGATGGAGCCCACACCGAAGTTGTCCCCACCTCAAACTTGTGCTGCCCTGATAGACCCAAGGGAGCCCTACAAACTGACATCAGGAACCTGGACTGCTGAGTTTTCTTTCCCAGGGAAAATGGAAAAAGGATGTGCCCTGGGGCCCCTGGTCCAGACTCCAAAGAATCCTTATATCGAAGGATGGACCCCACACCGAAGTTGTCCCCACCTCAAACTTGTGCTGCCCTGATACACCCAAGGGAGCCCTACAAACTGACATCAGAAACCTGGACTGCTGAGTTTTCTTTCCCAGGGAAAATGGAAAAAGGATGTGCCCGGGGGCCCTTGCCCTGACAGCAAAAAATCCTTATATCGAAGGATGGACCCCACACCGAAGTTGTCCCCACCTCAAACTTGTGCTGCCCTGATAGACCCAAGGGAGCCCTACAAACTGACATCAGGAACCTGGACTGCTGAGTTTTCTTTCCCAGGGAAAATGGAAAAAGGATGTGCCCAGGGGCCCCTGGCCCTGACTGCAAAAAATCCTTATATCGAAGGATGGAGCCCACACCGAAGTTGTCCCCACCTCAAACTTGTGCTGCCCTGATAGACCCAAGGGAGCCCTACAAACTGACATCAGGAACCTGGACTGCTGAGTTTTCGTTCCGAGGGAAAATGGAAAAAGGATGTGCCCGGGGGCCCTTGCCCCTGACTGCAAAAAATCCTTATATCGAAGGATGGACCCCACACCGAAGTTGTCCCCACCTCAAACTTGTGCTGCCCTGATAGACCCAAGGGAGCCCTACAAACTGACATCAGGAACCTGGACTGCTGAGTTTTCTTTCCCAGGGAAAATGGAAAAAGGATGTGCCCAGGGGCCCCTGCCCTGACAGCAAAAAATCCTTATATCGAAGGATGGACCCCACACCGAAGTTGTCCCCACCTCAAACTTGTGCTGCCCTGATAGACCCAAGGGAGCCCTACAAACTGACATCAGGAACCTGGACTGCTGAGTTTTCTTTCCCAGGGAAAATGGAAAAAGGACGTGCCCGGGGGCCCCTGGCCCTGACTGCAAAGAATCCTTATATCGAAGGATGGACCCCACACCGAAGTTGTCCCCACCTCAAACTTGTGCTGCCCTGATAGACCCAAGAGAGCCCTACAAACTGACATCAGGAACCTGGACTGCTGAGTTTTCTTTCCCAGGGAAAATGGAAAAAGGATGTGCACAGGGGCCCCTGGCCTGGACAGCAAAAAATCATTATATCGAAGGATGGAGCCCACACGAAAGTTGTGCCCACCTCAAACTTGTGCTGCCCTGATAGACCCAAGGGAGCCCTACAAACTGACATCAGGAACCTGGACTGCTGAGTTTTCTTTCCCAGGGAAAATGGAAAAAGGATGTGCCCAGGGGCCCATGCCCCTGACTGCAAAAAATCCTTATATCGAAGGATGGACCCCACACCGAAGTTGTCCCCACCTCAAACTTGTGCTGCCCTGATAGACCCAAGGGAGCCCTACAAACTGACATCAGGAACCTGGACTGCTGAGTTTTCTTTCCCAGGGAAAATGGAAAAAGGATGTGCCCAGGGGCCCCTGGCCCTAACTGCAAAAAATCCTTATATCGAAGGACGGACCCCACACCGAAGATGTCCCCACCTCAAACTTGTGCTGCCCTCATAGACCCAAGGGAGCCCTACAAACTGACATCAGGAACCTGGACTGCTGAGTTTTCTTTCCCAGGGAAAATGGAAAAAGGATGTGCCCAGGGGCCCCTGGCCCTGACTGCAAAAAATCCTTATATCGAAGGATGGACCCCACACCGAAGTTGTCCCCACCTCAAACTTGTGCTGCCCTGATAGACCCAAGGGAGCCCTACAAACTGACATCAGGAACCTGGACTGCTGAGTTTTCTTTCCCAGGGAAAATGGAAAAAGGATGTGCCCGGGGGCCCCTGGCCCTGACTGCAAAAAATCCTTATATCGAAGGATGGACCCCACACCGAAGTTGTCCCCACCTCAAACTTGTGCTGCCCTGATAGACCCAAGGGAGCCCTACAAACTGACATCAGGAACCTGGACTGCTGAGTTTTCTTTCCCAGGGAAAATGGAAAAAGGATGTGCCCGGGGGGCCCTGGCCCTGACTGCAAAAAATCCTTATATCGAAGGATGGACCCCACACCGAAGTTGTCCCCACCTCAAACTTGTGCTGCCCTGATAGACCCAAGGGAGCCCTACAAACTGACATCAGGAACCTGGACTGCTGAGTTTTCTTTCCCAGGGAAAATGGAAAAAGGATGTGCCCAGGGGCCCCTGGCTTGGACTGCAAAAAATCATTTTATCGAAGGATGGAGCCCACACGAAAGTTGTGCCCACCTCAAACTTGTGCTGCCCTGATAGACCCAAGGGAGCCCTACAAACTGACATCAGGAACCTGGACTGCTGAGTTTTCTTTCCCAGGGAAAATGGCCAAAGGATGTGCCCAGGGGCCCCTGGCACTGGGCAGGGACCTCACTGCAAAAAATCCTTATATCGAAGGATGGACCCCACACCGAAGTTGTCCCCACCTCAAACTTGTGCTGCCCTGATAGACCCAAGGGAGCCCTACAAACTGACATCAGGAACCTGGACTGCTGAGTTTTCTTTCCCAGGGAAAATGGAAAAAGGATGTGCCCAGGGGCCCCTGGCCCTGGGACCCTGGCCCTGACTGCAAAGAATCCTTATATCGAAGGATGGACCCCACACCGAAGTTGTCCCCACCTCAAACTTGTGCTGCCCTGATAGACCCAAGGGAGCCCTACAAACTGACATCAGGAACCTGGACTGCTGAGTTTTCTTTCCCAGGGAAAATGGAAAAAGGATGTGCCCAGGGGCCCCTGGCCCTGGGACCGTGGCCCTGACTGCAAAGAATCCTTATATCGAAGGATGGACCCCACACCGAAGTTGTCCCCACCTCAAACTTGTGCTGCCCTGATAGACCCAAGGGAGCCCTACAAACTGACATCAGGAACCTGGACTGCTGAGTTTTCTTTCCCAGGGAAAATGGAAAAAGGATGTGCCCAGGGGCCCCTGGCCCTAACTGCAAAAAATCCTTATATCGAAGGACGGACCCCACACCGAAGATGTCCCCACCTCAAACTTGTGCTGCCCTGATAGACCCAAGGGAGCCCTACAAACTGACATCAGGAACCTGGACTGCTGAGTTTTCTTTCCCAGGGAAAATGGAAAAAGGATGTGCCCAGGGGCCCCTGGCCCTGACTGCAAAAAATCCTTATATCGAAGGATGGACCCCACACCGAAGTTGTCCCCACCTCAAACTTGTGCTGCCTTGATAGACCCAAGGGAGCCCTACAAACTGACATCAGGAACCTGGACTGCTGAGTTTTCTTTCCCAGGGAAAATGGAAAAAGGATGTGCCCAGGGGCCCCTGGACATGGGCTGGGGCCTCACTGCAAAGAATCCTTATATCGAAGAATGGACCCCACACCGAAGATGTCCCCACCTCAAACTTGTGCTGCCCTGATAGACCCAAGGGAGCCCTACAAACTGACATCAGGAACCTGGACTGCTGAGTTTTCTTTCCCAGGGAAACTGGCCAAAGGATGTGCCCAGGGAACCCTGGACCTGACTGCCAAAAATCCTTATATCGAAGGATGGACCCCACACCGAAGTTGTCCCCACCTCAAACTTGTGCTGCCCTGATAGACCCAAGGGAGCCCTACAAACTGACATCAGGAACCTGGACTGCTGAGTTTTCTTTCCCAGGGAAAATGGAAAAAGGATGTGCCCAGGGGCCCCTGGCCCTGGGCTGGGGCCTCACTGCAAAGAATCCATATATCGAAGGATGGACCCCACACCGAAGTTGTCCCCACCTCAAACTTGTGCTGCCCTGATAGACCCAAGGGAGCCCTACAAACTGACATCAGGAACCTGGACTGCTGAGTTTTCTTTCCCAGGGAAAATGGAAAAAGGATGTGCCCAGGGGCCCCTGGCCCTGGGACCCTGGCCCTGACTGCAAAGAATCCTTATATCGAAGGATGGACCCCACACCGAAGTTGTCCCCACCTCAAACTTGTGCTGCCCTGATAGACCCAAGGGAGCCCGACAAACTGACATCAGGAACCTGGACTGCTGAGTTTTCTTTCCCAGGGAAAATGGAAAAAGGATGTGCCCAGGGGCCCCTGGACATGGGCTGGGGCCTCACTGCAAAGAATCCTTATATCGAAGAATGGACCCCACACCGAAGATGTCCCCACCTCAAACTTGTGCTGCCCTGATAGACCCAAGGGAGCCCTACAAACTGACATCAGGAACCTGGTCTGCTGAGTTTTCTTTCCCAGGGAAAATGGAAAAAGGATGTGCCCAGGGGCCCCTGGCCCTGACTGCAAAAAATCCTTATATCGAAGGATGGACCCCACACCGAAGTTGTCCCCACCTCAAACTTGTGCTGCCCTGATAGACCCAAGGGAGCCCTACAAACTGACATCAGGAACCTGGACTGCTGAGTTTTCTTTCCCAGGGAAAATGGAAAAAGGATGTGCCCGGGGGCCCCTGGCCCTGACTGCAAAGAATCCTTATATCGAAGGATGGACCCCACACCGAAGTTGTCCCCACCTCAAACTTGTGCTGCCCTGATAGACCCAAGGGAGCCCTACAAACTGACATCAGGAACCTGGACTGCTGAGTTTTCTTTCCCAGGGAAAATGGAAAAAGGATGTGCCCAGGGGCCCCTGGCCCTGACTGCAAAGAATCCTTATATCGATGGATGGACCTCACACCGAAGTTGTCCCCACCTCAAACTTGTGCTGCCCTGATAGACCCAAGGGAGCCCTACAAACTGACATCAGGAACATGGACTGCTGAGTTTTCTTTCCCAGGGAAAATGGAAAAAGGATGTGCCCTGGGTTCCCTGGCCCTGACTGCAAAAAATCCTTATATCGAAGGATGGACCCCACACCGAAGTTGTCCCCACCTCAAACTTGTGCTGCCTTGATAGACCCAAGGGAGCCCTACAAACTGACATCAGGATCCTGGACTGCTGAGTTTTCTTTCCCAGGGAAAATGGAAAAAGGATGTGCCCAGGGGCCCCTGGCCCTGGGCTGGAGCCTCACTGCAAAGAATCCTTATATTGAAGGATGGACCCCACACCGAAGTTGTCCCCACCTCAAACCTGTGCTGCCCTGATAGACCCAAGGGAGCCCTACAAACTGACATCAGGAACCTGGACTGCTGAGTTTTCTTTCCCAGGGAAAATGGAAAAAGGATGTGCCCAGGGGCCCCTGGCTCTGGGACCCTGGCCCTGACTGCAAAGAATCCTTATATCGAAGGATGGACCCCACACCGAAGTTGTCCCCACCTCAAACTTGTGCTGCCCTTATAGACCCAAGGGAGCCCTACAAACTGACATCAGGAACCTGGACTGCTGAGTTTTCTTTCCCAGGGAAATGGAAAAAGGATGTGCCCAGGGGCCCCTGGCCCTGACTGCAAAATATCCTTATATCGAAGGATGGACCCCACACCGAAGTTGTCCCCACCTCAAACTTGTGCTGCCTTGATAGACCCAAGGGAGCCCTACAAACTGACATCAGGAACCTGGACTGCTGAGTTTTCTTTCCCAGGGAAAATGGAAAAAGGATGTGCCCAGGGGCCCCTGGACATGGGCTGGGGCCTCACTGCAAAGAATCCTTATATCGAAGAATGGACCCCACACCGAAGATGTCCCCACCTCAAACTTGTGCTGCCCTGATAGACCCAAGGGAGCCCTACAAACTGACATCAGGAACCTGGACTGCTGAGTTTTCTTTCCCAGGGAAAATGGAAAAAGGATGTGCCCAGGGGCCCCTGGCCCTGACTGCAAAAAATCCTTATATAGAAGGATGGACCCCACACCGAAGTTGTCCCCACCTCAAACTTGTGCTGCCCTGATAGACCCAAGGGAGCCCTACAAACTGACATCAGCAACCTGGACTGCTGAGTTTTCTTTCCCAGGGAAAATGGAAAAAGGATGTGCCCAGGGGCCCCTGGCCCTGACTGCAAAGAATCCTTATATCGAAGGATGGACCCCACACCGAAGTTGTCCCCACCTCAAACTTGTGCTGCCCTGATAGACCCAAGGGAGCCCTACAAACTGACATCAGGAACCTGGACTGCTGACTTTTCTTTCCCAGGGAAACTGGCCAAAGGATGTGCCCAGGGGCCCCTGGCCCTGGGCTGGGGCCTCACTGCAAAGAATCCTTATATCGAAGGATGGACCCCACACCGAAGTTGTCCCCACCTCAAACTTGTGCTGCCTTGATAGACCCAAGGGAGCCCTACAAACTGACATCAGGAACCTGGACTGCTGAGTTTTCTTTCCCAGGGAAAATGGAAAAAGGATGTGCCCAGGGGCCCCTGGCCCTGGACTGGGGCCTCACTGCAAAGAATCCTTATATCGAAGGATGGACCCCACACCGAAGTTGTCCCCACCTCAAACTTGTGCTGCCTTGATAGACCCAAGGGAGCCCTACAAACTGACATCAGGGACCTGGACTGCTGAGTTTTCTTTCCCAGGGAAAATGGAAAAAGGATGTGCCCCGGGGCCCCTGGACATGGGCTGGGGCCTCACTGCAAAGAATCCTTATATCGAAGAATGGACCCCACACCGAAGATGTCCCCACCTCAAACTTGTGCTGCCCTCATACACCCAAGGGAGCCCTACAAACTGACATCAGGAACCTGGACTGCTGAGTTTTCTTTCCCAGGGAAAATGGAAAAAGGATGTGCCCAGGGGCCCCTGGCCCTGACTGCAAAAAATCCTTATATCGAAGGATGGACCCCAAACCGAAGTTGTCCCCACATCAAACTTGTGCTGCCCTGATAGACCCAAGGGATCCCTACAAACTGACATCAGGAACCTGAACTGCTGAGTTTTCTTTCCCAGGGAAAATGGAAAAAGGATGTGCCCAGGGTTCCCTGGCCCTGACTGCAAAAAATCCTTATATCGAAGGATGGACCCCACACCGAAGTTGTCCCCACCTCAAACTTGTGCTGCCCTGATAGACCCAAGGGAGCCCTACAAACTGACATCAGGAACCTGGACTGCTGAGTTTTCTTTCCCAGGGAAAATGGAAAAAGGATGTGCCCAGGGGCCCCTGGCCCTGACTGCAAAAAATCCTTATATCGAAGGATGGACCCCACACCGAAGTTGTCCCCACCTCAAACTTGTGCTGCCTTGATAGACCCAAGGGAGCCCTACAAACTGACATCAGGAACCTGGACTGATGAGTTTTCTTTCCCAGGGAAAATGGAAAAAGGATGTGCCCAGGGGCCCCTGGACATGGGCTGGGGCCTCACTGCAAAGAATCCTTATATCGAAGAATGGACCCCACACCGAAGATGTCCCCACCTCAAACTTGTGCTGCCCTGATAGACCCAAGGGAGCCCTACAAACTGACATCAGGAACCTGGACTGCTGAGTTTTCTTTCCCAGGGAAAATGGAAAAAGGATGTGCCCAGGGGCCCCTGGCCCTGACTGCAAAAAATCCTTATATCGAAGGATGGACCCCACACCGAAGTTGTCCCCACCTCAAACTTGTGCTGCCCTGATAGACCCAAGGGAGCCCTACAAACTGACATCAGGAACCTGGACTGCTGAGTTTTCTTTCCCAGGGAAAATGGAAAAAGGATGTGCCCAGGGGCCCCTGGCCCTGGGCTGGGGCCTCACTGCAAAGAATCCTTATATCGAAGGATGGACCCCACACCGAAGTTGTCCCCACCTCAAACCTGTGCTGCCCTGATAGACCCAAGGGAGCCCTACAAACTGACATCAGGAACCTGGACTGCTGAGTTTTCTTTCCCAGGGAAAATGGAAAAAGGATGTGCCCAGGGGCCCCTGGCTCTGGGACCCTGGCCCTGACTGCAAAGAATCCTTATATCGAAGGATGGACCCCACACCGAAGTTGTCCCCACCTCAAACTTGTGCTGCCCTGATAGACCCAAGGGAGCCCTACAAACTGACATCAGGAACCTGGACTGCTGAGTTTTCTTTCCCAGGGAAATGGAAAAAGGATGTGCCCAGGGGCCCCTGGCCCTGACTGCAAAATATCCTTATATCGAAGGATGGACCCCACACCGAAGATGTCCCCACCTCAAACTTGTGCTGCCCTGATAGACCCAAGGGAGCCCTACAAACTGACATCAGGAACCTGGACTGCTGAGTTTTCTTTCCCAGGGAAAATGGAAAAAGGATGTGCCCAGGGTTCCCTGGCCCTGGTCGTGGGCCTCACTGGAAAGAATCCTTATATCGAAGGATGGACCCCACACCGAAGTTGTCCCCACCTCAAACTTGTGCTGCCCTGATAGACCCAAGGGAGCCCTACAAACTGACATCAGGAACCTGGACTGCTGGCTTTTCTTTCCCAGGGAAAATGGAAAAAGGATGTGCCCAGGGTTCCCTGGCCCTGACTGCAAAAAATCCTTATATCGAAGGATGGACCCCACACCGAAGTTGTCCCCACCTCAAACTTGTGCTGCCCTGATAGACCCAAGGGAGCCCTACAAACTGACATCAGGAACCTGGACTGCTGAGTTTTCTTTCCCAGGGAAAATGGAAAAAGGATGTGCCCAGGGGCCCCTGGCCCTGGGACCCTGGCCCTGACTGCAAAGAATCCTTATATCGAAGGATGGACCCCACACCGAAGTTGTCCCCACCTCAAACTTGTGCTGCCCTGATAGACCCAAGGGAGCCCTACAAACTGACATCAGGAACCTGGACTGCTGAGTTTTCTTTCCCAGGGAAAATGGAAAAAGGATGTGCCCAGGGGCCCCTGGCCCTGGGACCGTGGCCCTGACTGCAAAGAATCCTTATATCGAAGGATGGACCCCACACCGAAGTTGTCCCCACCTCAAACTTGTGCTGCCCTGATAGACCCAAGGGAGCCCTACAAACTGACATCAGGAACCTGGACTGCTGAGTTTTCTTTCCCAGGGAAAATGGAAAAAGGATGTGCCCAGGGGCCCCTGGCCCTAACTGCAAAAAATCCTTATATCGAAGGACGGACCCCACACCGAAGATGTCCCCACCTCAAACTTGTGCTGCCCTGATAGACCCAAGGGAGCCCTACAAACTGACATCAGGAACCTGGACTGCTGAGTTTTCTTTCCCAGGGAAAATGGAAAAAGGATGTGCCCAGGGGCCCCTGGCCCTGACTGCAAAAAATCCTTATATCGAAGGATGGACCCCACACCGAAGTTGTCCCCACCTCAAACTTGTGCTGCCTTGATAGACCCAAGGGAGCCCTACAAACTGACATCAGGAACCTGGACTGCTGAGTTTTCTTTCCCAGGGAAAATGGAAAAAGGATGTGCCCAGGGGCCCCTGGACATGGGCTGGGGCCTCACTGCAAAGAATCCTTATATCGAAGAATGGACCCCACACCGAAGATGTCCCCACCTCAAACTTGTGCTGCCCTGATAGACCCAAGGGAGCCCTACAAACTGACATCAGGAACCTGGACTGCTGAGTTTTCTTTCCCAGGGAAACTGGCCAAAGGATGTGCCCAGGGAACCCTGGACCTGACTGCCAAAAATCCTTATATCGAAGGATGGACCCCACACCGAAGTTGTCCCCACCTCAAACTTGTGCTGCCCTGATAGACCCAAGGGAGCCCTACAAACTGACATCAGGAACCTGGACTGCTGAGTTTTCTTTCCCAGGGAAAATGGAAAAAGGATGTGCCCAGGGGCCCCTGGCCCTGGGCTGGGGCCTCACTGCAAAGAATCCTTATATCGAAGGATGGACCCCACACCGAAGTTGTCCCCACCTCAAACTTGTGCTGCCCTGATAGACCCAAGGGAGCCCTACAAACTGACATCAGGAACCTGGACTGCTGAGTTTTCTTTCCCAGGGAAAATGGAAAAAGGATGTGCCCAGGGTCCCCTGGCCCTGGGACCCTGGCCCTGACTGCAAAGAATCCTTATATCGAAGGATGGACCCCACACCGAAGTTGTCCCCACCTCAAACTTGTGCTGCCCTGATAGACCCAAGGGAGCCCGACAAACTGACATCAGGAACCTGGACTGCTGAGTTTTCTTTCCCAGGGAAAATGGAAAAAGGATGTGCCCAGGGGCCCCTGGACATGGGCTGGGGCCTCACTGCAAAGAATCCTTATATCGAAGAATGGACCCCACACCGAAGATGTCCCCACCTCAAACTTGTGCTGCCCTGATAGACCCAAGGGAGCCCTACAAACTGACATCAGGAACCTGGACTGCTGAGTTTTCTTTCCCAGGGAAAATGGAAAAAGGATGTGCCCAGGGGCCCCTGGCCCTGACTGCAAAAAATCCTTATATCGAAGGATGGACCCCACACCGAAGTTGTCCCCACCTCAAACTTGTGCTGCCCTGATAGACCCAAGGGAGCCCTACAAACTGACATCAGGAACCTGGACTGCTGAGTTTTCTTTCCCAGGGAAAATGGAAAAAGGATGTGCCCGGGGGCCCCTGGCCCTGACTGCAAAGAATCCTTATATCGAAGGATGGACCCCACACCGAAGTTGTCCCCACCTCAAACTTGTGCTGCCCTGATAGACCCAAGGGAGCCCTACAAACTGACATCAGGAACCTGGACTGCTGAGTTTTCTTTCCCAGGGAAAATGGAAAAAGGATGTGCCCAGGGGCCCCTGGCCCTGACTGCAAAGAATCCTTATATCGATGGATGGACCTCACACCGAAGTTGTCCCCACCTCAAACTTGTGCTGCCCTGATAGACCCAAGGGAGCCCTACAAACTGACATCAGGAACATGGACTGCTGAGTTTTCTTTCCCAGGGAAAATGGAAAAAGGATGTGCCCAGGGTTCCCTGGCCCTGACTGCAAAAAATCCTTATATCGAAGGATGGACCCCACACCGAAGTTGTCCCCACCTCAAACTTGTGCTGCCTTGATAGACCCAAGGGAGCCCTACAAACTGACATCAGGATCCTGGACTGCTGAGTTTTCTTTCCCAGGGAAAATGGAAAAAGGATGTGCCCAGGGGCCCCTGGCCCTGGGCTGGAGCCTCACTGCAAAGAATCCTTATATCGAAGGATGGACCCCACACCGAAGTTGTCCCCACCTCAAACCTGTGCTGCCCTGATAGACCCAAGGGAGCCCTACAAACTGACATCAGGAACCTGGACTGCTGAGTTTTCTTTCCCAGGGAAAATGGAAAAAGGATGTGCCCAGGGGCCCCTGGCTCTGGGACCCTGGCCCTGACTGCAAAGAATCCTTATATCGAAGGATGGACCCCACACCGAAGTTGTCCCCACGTCAAACTTGTGCTGCCCTTATAGACCCAAGGGAGCCCTACAAACTGACATCAGGAACCTGGACTGCTGAGTTTTCTTTCCCAGGGAAATGGAAAAAGGATGTGCCCAGGGGCCCCTGGCCCTGACTGCAAAATATCCTTATATCGAAGGATGGACCCCACACCGAAGTTGTCCCCACCTCAAACTTGTGCTGCCTTGATAGACCCAAGGGAGCCCTACAAACTGACATCAGGAACCTGGACTGCTGAGTTTTCTTTCCCAGGGAAAATGGAAAAAGGATGTGCCCAGGGGCCCCTGGACATGGGCTGGGGCCTCACTGCAAAGAATCCTTATATCGAAGAATGGACCCCACACCGAAGATGTCCCCACCTCAAACTTGTGCTGCCCTGATAGACCCAAGGGAGCCCTACAAACTGACATCAGGAACCTGGACTGCTGAGTTTTCTTTCCCAGGGAAAATGGAAAAAGGATGTGCCCAGGGGCCCCTGGCCCTGACTGCAAAAAATCCTTATATAGAAGGATGGACCCCACACCGAAGTTGTCCCCACCTCAAACTTGTGCTGCCCTGATAGACCCAAGGGAGCCCTACAAACTGACATCAGCAACCTGGACTGCTGAGTTTTCTTTCCCAGGGAAAATGGAAAAAGGATGTGCCCAGGGGCCCCTGGCCCTGACTGCAAAGAATCCTTATATCGAAGGATGGACCCCACACCGAAGTTGTCCCCACCTCAAACTTGTGCTGCCCTGATAGACCCAAGGGAGCCCTACAAACTGACATCAGGAACCTGGACTGCTGACTTTTCTTTCCCAGGGAAACTGGCCAAAGGATGTGCCCAGGGGCCCCTGGCCCTGGGCTGGGGCCTCACTGCAAAGAATCCTTATATCGAAGGATGGACCCCACACCGAAGTTGTCCCCACCTCAAACTTGTGCTGCCTTGATAGACCCAAGGGAGCCCTACAAACTGACATCAGGAACCTGGACTGCTGAGTTTTCTTTCCCAGGGAAAATGGAAAAAGGATGTGCCCAGGGGCCCCTGGCCCTGGACTGGGGCCTCACTGCAAAGAATCCTTATATCGAAGGATGGACCCCACACCGAAGTTGTCCCCACCTCAAACTTGTGCTGCCTTGATAGACCCAAGGGAGCCCTACAAACTGACATCAGGGACCTGGACTGCTGAGTTTTCTTTCCCAGGGAAAATGGAAAAAGGATGTGCCCAGGGTTCCCTGGCCCTGACTGCAAAAAATCCTTATATCGAAGGATGGACCCCACACCGAAGTTGTCCCCACCTCAAACTTGTGCTGCCCTGATAGACCCAAGGGAGCCCTACAAACTGACATCAGGAACCTGGAATGCTGAGTTTTCTTTCCCAGGGAAAATGGAAAAAGGATGTGCCCAGGGGCCCCTGGCCCTGACTGCAAAAAATCCTTATATCGAAGGATGGACCCCACACCGAAGTTGTCCCCACCTCAAACTTGTGCTGCCTTGATAGACCCAAGGGAGCCCTACAAACTGACATCAGGAACCTGGACTGCTGAGTTTTCTTTCCCAGGGAAAATGGAAAAAGGATGTGCCCAGGGGCCCCTGGACATGGGCTGGGGCCTCACTGCAAAGAATCCTTATATCGAAGAATGGACCCCACACCGAAGATGTCCCCACCTCAAACTTGTGCTGCCCTGATAGACCCAAGGGAGCCCTACAAACTGACATCAGGAACCTGGACTGCTGAGTTTTCTTTCCCAGGGAAAATGGAAAAAGGATGTGCCCAGGGGCCCCTGGCCCTGACTGCAAAAAATCCTTATATTGAAGGATGGACCCCACACCGAAGTTGTCCCCACCTCAAACTTGTGCTGCCCTGATAGACCCAAGGGAGCCCTACAAACTGACATCAGGAACCTGGACTGCTGAGTTTTCTTTCCCAGGGAAAATGGAAAAAGGATGTGCCCAGGGGCCCCTGGACATGGGCTGGGGCCTCACTGCAAAGAATCCTTATATCGAAGGATGGACCCCACACCGAAGTTGTCCCCACCTCAAACCTGTGCTGCCCTGATAGACCCAAGGGAGCCCTACAAACTGACATCAGGAACCTGGACTGCTGAGTTTTCTTTCCCAGGGAAAATGGAAAAAGGATGTGCCCAGGGGCCCCTGGCTCTGGGACCCTGGCCCTGACTGCAAAGAATCCTTATATCGAAGGATGGACCCCACACCGAAGTTGTCCCCACCTCAAACTTGTGCTGCCCTGATAGACCCAAGGGAGCCCTACAAACTGACATCAGGAACCTGGACTGCTGAGTTTTCTTTCCCAGGGAAATGGAAAAAGGATGTGCCCAGGGGCCCCTGGCCCTGACTGCAAAATATCCTTATATCGAAGGATGGACCCCACACCGAAGATGTCCCCACCTCAAACTTGTGCTGCCCTGATAGACCCAAGGGAGCCCTACAAACTGACATCAGGAACCTGGACTGCTGAGTTTTCTTTCCCAGGGAAAATGGAAAAAGGGTGTGCCCAGGGGCCCCTGGCCCTGGGCCCCTGGCCCTGACTGCAAAGAATCCTTATATCGAAGGATGGACCCCACACCGAAGTTGTCCCCACCTCAAACTTGTGCTGCCCTGATAGACCCAAGGGAGCCCTACAAACTGACATCAGGAACCTGGACTGCTGAGTTTTCTTTCCCAGGGAAAATGGAAAAAGGATGTGCCCAGGGGCCCCTGGCCCTGACTGCAAAAAATCGTTATAACGAAGGATGGACCCCACACCGAAGATGTCCCCACCTCAAACTTGTGCTGCCCTGATAGACCCAAGGGAGCCCTACAAACTGACATCAGGAACCTGGACTGCTGAGTTTTCTTTCCCAGGGAAAATGGAAAAAGGATGTGCCCAGGGTTCCCTGGCCCTGGTCGTGGGCCTCACTGGAAAGAATCCTTATATCGAAGGATGGACCCCACACCGAAGTTGTCCCCACCTCAAACTTGTGCTGCCCTGATAGACCCAAGGGAGCCCTACAAACTGACATCAGGAACCTGGACTGCTGGCTTTTCTTTCCCAGGGAAAATGGAAAAAGGATGTGCCCAGGGTTCCCTGGCCCTGACTGCAAAAAATCCTTATATCGAAGGATGGACCCCACACCGAAGTTGTCCCCACCTCAAACTTGTGCTGCCCTGATAGACCCAAGGGAGCCCTACAAACTGACATCAGGAACCTGGACTGCTGAGTTTTCTTTCCCAGGGAAAATGGAAAAAGGATGTGCCCAGGGGCCCCTGGCCCTGACTGCAAAAAATCCTTATATCAAAGGATGGACCCCACACCGAAGTTGTCCCCACCTCAAACTTGTGCTGCCTTGATAGACCCAAGGGAGCCCTACAAACTGACATCAGGAACCTGGACTGCTGAGTTTTCTTTCCCAGGGAAAATGGAAAAAGGATGTGCCCAGGGGCCCCTGGACATGGGCTGGAGCCTCACTGCAAAGAATCCTTATATCGAAGAATGGACCCCACACCGAAGATGTCCCCACCTCAAACTTGTGCTGCCCTGATAGACCCAAGGGAGCCCTACAAACTGACATCAGGAACCTGGACTGCTGAGTTTTCTTTCCCAGGGAAAATGGAAAAAGGATGTGCCCAGGGGCCCCTGGCCCTGACTGCAAAAAATCCTTATATCGAAGGATGGACCCCACACCGAAGTTGTCCCCACCTCAAACTTGTGCTGCCCTGATAGACCCAAGGGAGCCCTACAAACTGACATCAGGAACCTGGACTGCTGAGTTTTCTTTCCCAGGGAAAATGGAAAAAGGATGTGCCCAGGGGCCCCTGGCCCTGACTGCAAAGAATCCTTATATCGAAGGATGGACCCCACACCGAAGTTGTCCCCACCTCAAACTTGTGCTGCCCTGATAGACCCAAGGGAGCCCTACAAACTGACATCAGGAACCTGGACTGCTGACTTTTCTTTCCCAGGGAAACTGGCCAAAGGATGTGCCCAGGGAACCCTGGACCTGACTGCCAAAAATCCTTATATCGAAGGATGGACCCCACACCGAAGTTGTCCCCACCTCAAACTTGTGCTGCCCTGATAGACCCAAGGGAGCCCTACAAACTGACATCAGGAACCTGGACTGCTGAGTTTTCTTTCCCAGGGAAAATGGAAAAAGGATGTGCCCAGGGGCCCCTGGCCCTGACTGCAAAAAATCCTTATATCGAAGGATGGACCCCACACCGAAGTTGTCCCCACCTCAAACTTGTGCTGCCTTGATAGACCCAAGGGAGCCCTACAAACTGACATCAGGAACCTGGACTGCTGAGTTTTCTTTCCCAGGGAAAATGGAAAAAGGATGTGCCCAGGGGCCCCTGGACATGGGCTGGGGCCTCACTGCAATGAATCCTTATATCGAAGGATGGACCCCACACCGAAGTTGTCCCCACCTCAAACTTGTGCTGCCCTGATAGACCCAAGGGAGCCCTACAAACTGACATCAGGAACCTGGACTGCTGAGTTTTCTTTCCCAGGGAAAATGGAAAAAGGATGTGCCCAGGGGCCCCTGGCCCTGGGACCCTGGCCCTGACTGCAAAGAATCCTTATATCGAAGGATGGACCCCACACCGAAGTTGTCCCCACCTCAAACTTGTGCTGCCCTGCTAGACCCAAGGGAGCCCTACAAACTGACATCAGGAACCTGGACTGCTGAGTTTTCTTTCCCAGGGGAAATGGAAAAAGGATGTGCCCAGGGGCCCCTGGCCCTGACTGCAAAAAATCCTTATATCGAAGGACGGACCCCACACCGAAGATGTCCCCACCTCAAACTTGTGCTGCCCTCATACACCCAAGGGAGCCCTACAAACTGACATCAGGAACCTGGACTGCTGAGTTTTCTTTCCCAGGGGAAATGGAAAAAGGATGTGCCCAGGGGCCCCTGGCCCTGACTGCAAAAAATCCTTATATCGAAGGACGGACCCCACACCGAAGATGTCCCCACCTCAAACTTGTGCTGCCCTGATAGACCCAAGGGAGCCCTACAAACTGACATCAGGAACCTGGACTGCTGAGTTTTCTTTCCCAGGGAAAATGGAAAAAGGATGTGCCCAGGGGCCCCTGGCCCTGACTGCAAAGAATCCTTATATCGAAGGATGGACCCCACACCGAAGTTGTCCCCACCTCAAACTTATGCTGCCCTGATAGACCCAAGGGAGCCCTACAAACTGACATCAGGAACCTGGACTGCTGACTTTTCTTTCCCAGGGAAACTGGCCAAAGGATGTGCCCAGGGGCCCCTGGCCCTGGGCTGGGGCCTCACTGCAAAGAATCCTTATATCGAAGGATGGACCCCACACCGAAGTTGTCCCCACCTCAAGCTTGTGCTGCCCTGATAGACCCAAGGGAGCCCTACAAACTGACATCAGGAACCTGGACTGCTGAGTTTTCTTTCCCAGGGAAAATGGCCGAAGGATGTGCCCAGGTGCCCCTGGCCCTGACTGCAAAAAATCCTTATATCGAAGGATGGACCCCACACCGAAGTTGTCCCCACCTCAAACTTGTGCTGCCTTGATAGACCCAAGGGAGCCCTACAAACTGACATCAGGAACCTGGACTGCTGAGTTTTCTTTCCCAGGGAAAATGGAAAAAGGATGTGCCCAGGGTTCTCTGGCCCTGGGCTGGGGCCTCACTGCAAAGAATCCTTATATCAAAGGATGGACCCCACACCGAAGTTGTCCCCACCTCAAACTTGTGCTGCCCTGATAGACCCAAGGGAGCCCTACAAACTGACATCAGGAACCTGGACTGCTGAGTTTTCTTTCCCAGGGAAAATGGAAAAAGGATGTGCCCAGGGGCCCCTGGCCCTGGGACCCTGGCCCTGACTGCAAAGAATCCTTATATCGAAGGATGGACCCCACACCGAAGTTGTCCCCACCTCAAACTTGTGCTGCCCTGATAGACCCAAGGGAGCCCTACAAACTGACATCAGGAACCTGGACTGCTGAGTTTTCTTTCCCAGGGAAAATGGAAAAAGGATGTGCCCAGGGGCCCCTGGCCCTGACTGCAAAAAATCGTTATAACGAAGGATGGACCCCACACCGAAGATGTCCCCACCTCAAACTTGTGCTGCCCTGATAGACCCAAGGGAGCCCTACAAACTGACATCAGGAACCTGGACTGCTGAGTTTTCTTTCCCAGGGAAAATGGAAAAAGGATGTGCCCAGGGTTCCCTGGCCCTGGTCGTGGGCCTCACTGGAAAGAATCCTTATATCGAAGGATGGACCCCACACCGAAGTTGTCCCCACCTCAAACTTGTGCTGCCCTGATAGACCCAAGGGAGCCCTACAAACTGACATCAGGAACCTGGACTGCTGAGTTTTCTTTCCCAGGGAAAATGGAAAAAGGATGTGCCCAGGGGCCCCTGGCCCTGGGACCCTGGCCCTGACTGCAAAGAATCCTTATATCGAAGGATGGACCCCACACCGAAGTTGTCCCCACCTCAAACTTGTGCTGCCCTGATAGACCCAAGGGAGCCCTACAAACTGACATCAGGAACCTGAACTGCTGAGTTTTCTTTCCCAGGGAAAATGGAAAAAGGATGTGCCCAGGGGCCCCTGGCCCTGACTGCAAAAAATCCTTATATCGAAGGATGGACCCCACACCGAAGTTGTCCCCACCTCAAACTTGTGCTGCCCTGATAGACCCAAGGGAGCCCTACAAACTGACATCAGGAACCTGGACTGCTGAGTTTTCTTTCCCAGGGAAAATGGAAAAAGGATGTGCCCAGGGGCCCCTGGCCCTGACTGCAAAGAATCCTTATATCGAAGGATGGACCCCACACCGAAGTTGTCCCCACCTCAAACTTGTGCTGCCCTGATAGACCCAAGGGAGCCCTACAAACTGACATCAGGAACCTGGACTGCTGACTTTTCTTTCCCAGGGAAACTGGCCAAAGGATGTGCCCAGGGAACCCTGGACCTGACTGCCAAAAATCCTTATATCGAAGGATGGACCCCACACCGAAGTTGTCCCCACCTCAAACTTGTGCTGCCCTGATAGACCCAAGGGAGCCCTACAAACTGACATCAGGAACCTGGACTGCTGAGTTTTCTTTCCCAGGGAAAATGGAAAAAGGATGTGCCCAGGGGCCCCTGGCCCTGACTGCAAAAAATCCTTATATCGAAGGATGGACCCCACACCGAAGTTGTCCCCACCTCAAACTTGTGCTGCCTTGATAGACCCAAGGGAGCCCTACAAACTGACATCAGGAACCTGGACTGCTGAGTTTTCTTTCCCAGGGAAAATGGAAAAAGGATGTGCCCAGGGGCCCCTGGCCCTGGGCTGGGGCCTCACTGCAAAGAATCCTTATATCGAAGGATGGACCCCACACCGAAGTTGTCCCCACCTCAAACTTGTGCTGCCCTGATAGACCCAAGGGAGCCCTACAAACTGACATCAGGAACCTGGACTGCTGAGTTTTCTTTCCCAGGGAAAATGGAAAAAGGATGTGCCCAGGGGCCCCTGGCCCTGGGACCCTGACTGCAAAGAATCCTTATATCGAAGGATGGACCCCACACCGAAGTTGTCCCCACCTCAAACTTGTGCTGCCCTGATAGACCCAAGGGAGCCCTACAAACTGACATCAGGAACCTGGACTGCTGAGTTTTCTTTCCCAGGGGAAATGGAAAAAGGATGTGCCCAGGGGCCCCTGGCCCTGACTGCAAAAAATCCTTATATCGAAGGACGGACCCCACACCGAAGATGTCCCCACCTCAAACTTGTGCTGCCCTCATACACCCAAGGGAGCCCTACAAACTGACATCAGGAACCTGGACTGCTGAGTTTTCTTTCCCAGGGGAAATGGAAAAAGGATGTGCCCAGGGGCCCCTGGCCCTGACTGCAAAAAATCCTTATATCGAAGGACGGACCCCACACCGAAGATGTCCCCACCTCAAACTTGTGCTGCCCTGATAGACCCAAGGGAGCCCTACAAACTGACATCAGGAACCTGGACTGCTGAGTTTTCTTTCCCAGGGAAAATGGAAAAAGGATGTGCCCAGGGGCCCCTGGCCCTGACTGCAAAGAATCCTTATATCGAAGGATGGACCCCACACCGAAGTTGTCCCCACCTCAAACTTATGCTGCCCTGATAGACCCAAGGGAGCCCTACAAACTGACATCAGGAACCTGGACTGCTGACTTTTCTTTCCCAGGGAAACTGGCCAAAGGATGTGCCCAGGGGCCCCTGGCCCTGGGCTGGGGCCTCACTGCAAAGAATCCTTATATCGAAGGATGGACCCCACACCGAAGTTGTCCCCACCTCAAACTTGTGCTGCCCTGATAGACCCAAGGGAGCCCTACAAACTGACATCAGGAACCTGGACTGCTGAGTTTTCTTTCCCAGGGAAAATGGCCGAAGGATGTGCCCAGGGGCCCCTGGCCCTGACTGCAAAAAATCCTTATATCGAAGGATGGACCCCACACCGAAGTTGTCCCCACCTCAAACTTGTGCTGCCTTGATAGACCCAAGGGAGCCCTACAAACTGACATCAGGAACCTGGACTGCTGAGTTTTCTTTCCCAGGGAAAATGGAAAAAGGATGTGCCCAGGGTTCCCTGGCCCTGGGCTGGGGCCTCACTGCAAAGAATCCTTATATCGAAGGATGGACCCCACACCGAAGTTGTCCCCACCTCAAACTTGTGCTGCCCTGATAGACCCAAGGGAGCCCTACAAACTGACATCAGGAACCTGGACTGCTGAGTTTTCTTTCCCAGGGAAAATGGAAAAAGGATGTGCCCAGGGGCCCCTGGCTCTGGGACCCTGGCCCTGACTGCAAAGAATCCTTATATCGAAGGATGGACCCCACACCGAAGTTGTCCCCACCTCAAACTTGTGCTGCCCTGATAGACCCAAGGGAGCCCTACAAACTGACATCAGGAACCTGGACTGCTGAGTTTTCTTTCCCAGGGAAATGGAAAAAGGATGTGCCCAGGGGCCCCTGGCCCTGACTGCAAAATATCCTTATATCGAAGGATGGACCCCACACCGAAGTTGTCCCCACCTCAAACTTGTGCTGCCCTGATAGACCCAAGGGAGCCCTACAAACTGACATCAGGAACCTGGACTGCTGAGTTTTCTTTCCCAGGGAAATGGAAAAAGGATGTGCCCAGGGGCCCCTGGCCCTGACTGCAAAATATCCTTATATCGAAGGATGGACCCCACACCGAAGATGTCCCCACCTCAAACTTGTGCTGCCCTGATAGACCCAAGGGAGCCCTACAAACTGACATCAGGAACCTGGACTGCTGAGTTTTCTTTCCCAGGGAAAATGGAAAAAGGGTGTGCCCAGGGGCCCCTGGCCCTGGGACCCTGGCCCTGACTGCAAAGAATCCTTATATCGAAGGATGGACCCCACACTGAAGTTGTCCCCACCTCAAACTTGTGCTGCCCTGATAGACCCAAGGGAGCCCTACAAACTGACATCAGGAACCTGGACTGCTGAGTTTTCTTTCCCAGGGAAAATGGAAAAAGGATGTGCCCAGGGGCCCCTGGACATGGGCTGGGGCCTCACTGCAAAGAATCCTTATATCGAAGGATGGACCCCACACCGAAGTTGTCCCCACCTCAAACTTGTGCTGCCCTGATAGACCCAAGGGAGCCCTACAAACTGACATCAGGAACCTGGACTGCTGAGTTTTCTTTCCCAGGGAAAATGGAAAAAGGATGTGCCCAGGGGCCCCTGGCCCTGACTGCAAAAAATCCTTATATCGAAGGATGGACCCCACACCGAAGTTGTCCCCACCTCAAACTTGTGCTGCCCTGATAGACCCAAGGGAGCCCTACAAACTGACATCAGGAACCTGGACTGCTGAGTTTTCTTTCCCAGGGAAATGGAAAAAGGATGTGCCCAGGGGCCCCTGGCCCTGACTGCAAAGAATCCTTATATCGAAGGATGGACCCCACACCGAAGTTGTCCCCACCTCAAACTTGTGCTGCCCTGATAGACCCAAGGGAGCCCTACAAACTGACATCAGGAACCTGGACTGCTGACTTTTCTTTCCCAGGGAAACTGGCCAAAGGATGTGCCCAGGGAACCCTGGACCTGACTGCCAAAAATCCTTATATCGAAGGATGGACCCCACACCGAAGTTGTCCCCACCTCAAACTTGTGCTGCCCTGATAGACCCAAGGGAGCCCTACAAACTGACATCAGGAACCTGGACTGCTGAGTTTTCTTTCCCAGGGAAAATGGAAAAAGGATGTGCCCAGGGGCCCCTGGCCCTGACTGCAAAAAATCCTTATATCGAAGGACGGACCCCACACCGAAGATGTCCCCACCTCAGACTTGTGCTGCCCTCATACACCCAAGGGAGCCCTACAAACTGACATCAGGAACCTGGACTGCTGAGTTTTCTTTCCCAGGGAAAATGGAAAAAGGATGTGCCCAGGGGCCCCTCGCCCTGACTGCAAAAAATCCTTATATCGAAGGATGGACCCCAAACCGAAGTTGTCCCCACATCAAACTTGTGCTGCCCTGATAGACCCAAGGGAGCCCTACAAACTGACATCAGGAACCTGAACTGCTGAGTTTTCTTTCCCAGGGAAAATGGAAAAAGGGTGTGCCCAGGGTTCCCTGGCCCTGACTGCAAAAAATCCTTATATCGAAGGATGGACCCCACACCGAAGTTGTCCCCACCTCAAACTTGTGCTGCCCTGATAGACCCAAGGGAGCCCTACAAACTGACATCAGGAACCTGGACTGCTGAGTTTTCTTTCCCAGGGAAAATGGAAAAAGGATGTGCCCAGGGTCACCTGGCCCTGACTGCAAAAAATCCTTATATCGAAGGATGGACCCCACACCGAAGTTGTCCCCACCTCAAACTTGTGCTGCCTTGATAGACCCAAGGGAGCCCGACAAACTGACATCAGGAACCTGGACTGCTGAGTTTTCTTTCCCAGGGAAAATGGAAAAAGGATGTGCCCAGGGGCCCCTGGACATGGGCTGGGGCCTCACTGCAAAGAATCCTTATATCGAAGAATGGACCCCACACCGAAGATGTCCCCACCTCAAACTTGTGCTGCCCTGATAGACCCAAGGGAGCCCTACAAACTGACATCAGGAACCTGGACTGCTGAGTTTTCTTTCCCAGGGAAAATGGAAAAAGGATGTGCCCAGGGGCCCCTGGCCCTGACTGCAAAAAATCCTTATATCGAAGGATGGACCCCACACCGAAGTTGTCCCCACCTCAAACTTGTGCTGCCCTGATAGACCCAAGGGAGCCCTACAAACTGACATCAGGAACCTGGACTGCTGAGTTTTCTTTCCCAGGGAAAATGGAAAAAGGATGTGCCCAGGGGCCCCTTGCCCTGACTGCAAAGAATCCTTATATCGAAGGATGGACCCCACACCGAAGTTGTCCCCACCTCAAACTTGTGCTGCCCTGATAGACCCAAGGGAGCCCTACAAACTGACATCAGGAACCTGGACTGCTGACTTTTCTTTCCCAGGGAAACTGGCCAAAGGATGTGCCCAGGGGCCCCTGGCCCTGGGCTGGGGCCTCACTGCAAAGAATCCTTATATCGAAGGATGGACCCCACACCGAAGTTGTCCCCACCTCAAACTTGTGCTGCCCTGATAGACCCAAGGGAGCCCTACAAACTGACATCAGGAACCTGGACTGCTGAGTTTTCTTTCCCAGGGAAAATGGAAAAAGGATGTGCCCAGGGGCCCCTGGCCCTGACTGCAAAGAATCCTTATATCGAAGGATGGACCTCACACCGAAGTTGTCCCCACCTCAAACTTGTGCTGCCCTGATAGACCCAAGGGAGCCCTACAAACTGACATCAGGAACATGGACTGCTGAGTTTTCTTTCCCAGGGAAAATGGAAAAAGGATGTGCCCAGGGTTCCCTGGCCCTGACTGCAAAAAATCCTTATATCGAAGGATGGACCCCACACCGAAGTTGTCCCCACCTCAAACTTGTGCTGGCCTGATACACCCAAGGGAGCCCTACAAACTGACATCAGGAACCTGGACTGCTGAGTTTTCTTTCCCAGGGAAATGGCCGAAGGATGTGCCCAGGGGCCCCTGGCCCTGACTGCAAAGAATCCTTATATCGAAGGATGGACCCCACACCGAAGTTGTCCCCACCTCAAACTTGTGCTGCCTTGATAGACCCAAGGGAGCCCTACAAACTGACATCAGGAACCTGGACTGCTGAGTTTTCTTTCCCAGGGAAAATGGAAAAAGGATGTGCCCATGGGCCCCTGGCCCTGGGCTGGGGCCTCACTGCAAAGAATCCTTATATCGAAGGATGGACCCCACACCGAAGTTGTCCCCACCTCAAACTTGTGCTGCCCTGATAGACCCAAGGGAGCCCTACAAACTGACATCAGGAACCTGGACTGCTGACTTTTCTTTCCCAGGGAAAATGGAAAAAGGATGTGCCCAGGGGCCCCTGGCTCTGGGACCCTGGCCCTGACTGCAAAGAATCCTTATATCGAAGGATGGACCCCACACCGAAGTTGTCCCCACCTCAAACTTGTGCTGCCCTGATAGACCCAAGGGAGCCCTACAAACTGACATCAGGAACCTGGACTGCTGAGTTTTCTTTCCCAGGGAAATGGAAAAAGGATGTGCCCAGGGGCCCCTGGCCCTGACAGCAAAAATCCTTATATCGAAGGATGGACCCCAGACCGAAGTTGTCCCCACCTCAAACTTGTACTGCCCTGATACACCCAAGGGAGCCCTACAAACTGACATCAGGAACCTGGACTGCTGACTTTTCTTTCCCAGGGAAAATGGAAAAAGGATGTGCCCAGGGGCCCCTGGCCCTGGGACCCTGGCCCTGACTGCAAAGAATCCTTATATCGAAGGATGGACCCCACACCGAAGTTGTCCCCACCTCAAACTTGTGCTGCCCTGATAGACCCAAGGGAGCCCTACAAACTGACATCAGGAACCTGGACTGCTGAGTTTTCTTTCCCAGGGAAAATGGAAAAAGGATGTGCCCAGGGGCCCCTGGCCCTGACTGCAAAAAATCGTTATAACGAAGGATGGACCCCACACCGAAGATGTCCCCACCTCAAACTTGTGCTGCCCTGATAGACCCAAGGGAGCCCTACAAACTGACATCAGGAACCTGGACTGCTGACTTTTCTTTCCCAGGGAAAATGGAAAAAGGACGTGCCCAGGGGCCCCTGGCCCTGACTGCAAAAAATCCTTATATCGAAGGATGGGCCCCACACCGAAGATGTCCCCACCTCAAACTTGTGCTGCCCTCATACACCCAAGGGAGCCCTACAAACTGACATCAGGAACCTGGACTGCTGAGTTTTCTTTCCCAGGGAAAATGGAAAAAGGATGTGCCCCGGGGCCCCTGGCCCTGACTGCAAAGAATCCTCATATTGAAGGATGGACCCGAGACCGAAGTTGTCCCCACCTCAAACTTGTGCTGCCCTGATAGACCCAAGGGAGCCCTACAAACTGACATCAGGAACCTGGACTGCTGACTTTTCTTTCCCAGGGAAAATGGAAAAAGGATGTGCCCAGGGGCCCCTGGCCCTGGGCTGGGGCCTCACTGCAAAGAATCCTTATATCGAAGGATGGACCCCACACCGAAGTTGTCCCCACCTCAAACTTGTGCTGCCCTGATAGACCCAAGGGAACCCTACAAACTGACATCAGGAACCTGGACTGCTGAGTTTTCTTTCCCAGGGAAAATAGAAAAAGGATGTGCCCAGGGGCCCCTGGCCCTGACTGCAAAGAATCCTTATAATGAAGGATGGACCCCACACCGAAGTTGTCCCCCCATTCAAACTTGTGCTGCCCTGATAGACCCAAGGGAGCCCTACAAACTGACATCAGGAACCTGGACTGCTGAGTTTTCTTTCCCAGGGGAAATGGAAAAAGGATGTGCCCAGGGGCCCCTGGCCCTGCCTGCAAAAAATCCATATATCGAAGGACGGACCCCACACCGAAGATGTCCCCACCTCAAACTTGTGCTGCCCTCATACACCCAAGGGAGCCCTACAAACTGACATCAGGAACCTGGACTGCTGAGTTTTCTTTCCCAGGGAAAATGGAAAAAGGATGTGCCCAGGGGCCCCTGGACATGGGCTGGGGCCTCACTGCAAAGAATCCTTATATCGAAGAATGGACCCCACACCGAAGATGTCCCCACCTCAAACTTGTGCTGCCCTGATAGACCCAAGGGAGCCCTACAAACTGACATCAGGAACCTGGACTGCTGAGTTTTCTTTCCCAGGGAAAATGGAAAAAGGATGTGCCCAGGGGCCCCTGGCCCTGACTGCAAAAAATCCTTATATCGAAGGATGGACCCCACACCGAAGTTGTCCCCACCTCAAACTTGTGCTGCCCTGATAGACCCAAGGGAGCCCTACAAACTGACATCAGGAACCTGGACTGCTGACTTTTCTTTCCCAGGGAAAATGGAAAAAGGATGTGCCCAGGGGCCCCTGGCCCTGACTGCAGAGAATCCTTATATCGAAGGATGGACCTCACACCGAAGTTGTCCCCACCTCAAACTTGTGCTGCCCTGATAGACCCAAGGGAGCCCTACAAACTGACATCAGGAACATGGACTGCTGAGTTTTCTTTCCCAGGGAAAATGGAAAAAGGATGTGCCCAGGGTTCCCTGGCCCTGACTGCAAAAAATCCTTATATCGAAGGATGGACCCCACACCGAAGTTGTCCCCACCTCAAACTTGTGCTGCCCTGATAGACCCAAGGGAGCCCTACAAACTGACATCAGGAACCTGGACTGCTGAGTTTTCTTTCCCAGGGAAAATGGCCGAAGGATGTGCCCAGGGGCCCCTGGCCCTGACTGCAAAAAATCCTTATATCGAAGGATGGACCCCACACCGAAGTTGTCCCCACCTCAAACTTGTGCTGCCTTGATAGACCCAAGGGAGCCCTACAAACTGACATCAGGAACCTGGACTGCTGAGTTTTCTTTCCCAGGGAAAATGGAAAAAGGGTGTGCCCAGGGGCCCCTGGCCCTGGGACCCTGGCCCTGACTGCAAAGAATCCTTATATCGAAGGATGGACCCCACACCGAAGTTGTCCCCACCTCAAACTTGTGCTGCCCTGATAGACCCAAGGGAGCCCTACAAACTGACATCAGGAACCTGGACTGCTGAGTTTTCTTTCCCAGGGAAAATGGAAAAAGGATGTGCCCAGGGGCCCCTGGCCCTGACTGCAAAAAATCGTTATAACGAAGGATGGACCCCACACCGAAGATGTCCCCACCTCAAACTTGTGCTGCCCTGATAGACCCAAGGGAGCCCTACAAACTGACATCAGGAACCTGGACTGCTGAGTTTTCTTTCCCAGGGAAAATGGAAAAAGGATGTGCCCAGGGTTCCCTGGCCCTGGTCGTCGGCCTCACTGGAAAGAATCCTTATATCGAAGGATGGACCCCACACCGAAGTTGTCCCCACCTCAAACTTGTGCTGCCCTGATAGACCCAAGGGAGCCCTACAAACTGACATCAGGAACCTGGACTGCTGACTTTTCTTTCCCAGGGAAAATGGAAAAAGGATGTGCCCAGGGGCCCCTGGCCCTGGGACCCTGGCCCTGACTGCAAAGAATCCTTATATCGAAGGATGGACCCCACACCGAAGTTGTCCCCACCTCAAACTTGTGCTGCCCTGATAGACCCAAGGGAGCCCTACAAACTGACATCAGGAACCTGGACTGCTGACTTTTCTTTCCCAGGGAAAATGGAAAAAGGACGTGCCCAGGGGCCCCTGGCCCTGACTGCAAAAAATCCTTATATCGAAGGATGGACCCCACACCGAAGTTGTCCCCACCTCAAACTTGTGCTGCCTTGATAGACCCAAGGGAGCCCTACAAACTGACATCAGGAACCTGGACTGCTGAGTTTTCTTTCCCAGGGAAAATGGAAAAAGGATGTGCCCAGGGGCCCCTGGACATGGGCTGGGGCCTCACTGCAAAGAATCCTTATATCGAAGGATGGACCCCACACCGAAGTTGTCCCCACCTCAAACTTGTGCTGCCCTGATAGACCCAAGGGAGCCCTACAAACTGACATCAGGAACCTGGACTGCTGAGTTTTCTTTCCCAGGGAAAATGGAAAAAGGATGTGCCCAGGGGCCCCTGGCCCTGACTGCAAAAAATCCTTATATCGAAGGATGGACCCCACACCGAAGTTGTCCCCACCTCAAACTTGTGCTGCCCTGATAGACCCAAGGGAGCCCTACAAACTGACATCAGGAACCTGGACTGCTGAGTTTTCTTTCCCAGGGAAAATGGAAAAAGGATGTGCCCAGGGGCCCCTGGCCCTGACTGCAAAGAATCCTTATATCGAAGGATGGACCCCACACCGAAGTTGTCCCCACCTCAAACTTGTGCTGCCCTGATAGACCCAAGGGAGCCCTACAAACTGACATCAGGAACCTGGACTGCTGACTTTTCTTTCCCAGGGAAACTGGCCAAAGGATGTGCCCAGGGAACCCTGGACCTGACTGCCAAAAATCCTTATATCGAAGGATGGACCCCACACCGAAGTTGTCCCCACCTCAAACTTGTGCTGCCCTGATAGACCCAAGGGAGCCCTACAAACTGACATCAGGAACCTGGACTGCTGAGTTTTCTTTCCCAGGGGAAATGGAAAAAGGATGTGCCCAGGGGCCCCTGGCCCTGACTGCAAAAAATCCTTATATCGAAGGACGGACCCCACACCGAAGTTGTCCCCACCTCAAACTTGTGCTGCCTTGATAGACCCAAGGGAGCCCGACAAACTGACATCAGGAACCTGGACTGCTGAGTTTTCTTTCCCAGGGAAAATGGAAAAAGGATGTGCCCAGGGGCCCCTGGACATGGGCTGGGGCCTCACTGCAAAGAATCCTTATATCGAAGAATGGTCCCCACACTGAAGATGTCCCCACCTCAAACTTGTGCTGCCCTGATAGACCCAAGGGAGCCCTACAAACTGACATCAGGAACCTGGACTGCTGAGTTTTCTTTCCCAGGGAAAATGGAAAAAGGATGTGCCCAGGGGCCCCTGGCCCTGACTGCAAAAAATCCTTATATCGAAGGATGGACCCCACACCGAAGTTGTCCCCACCTCAAACTTGTGCTGCCCTGATAGACCCAAGGGAGCCCTACAAACTGACATCAGGAACCTGGACTGCTGAGTTTTCTTTCCCAGGGAAAATGGAAAAAGGATGTGCCCAGGGGCCCCTGGCCCTGACTGCAAAGAATCCTTATATCGAAGGATGGACCCCACACCGAAGTTGTCCCCACCTCAAACTTGTGCTGCCCTGATAGACCCAAGGGAGCCCTACAAACTGACATCAGGAACCTGGACTGCTGACTTTTCTTTCCCAGGGAAACTGGCCAAAGGATGTGCCCAGGGGCCCCTGGCCCTGGGCTGGGGCCTCACTGCAAAGAATCCTTATATCGAAGGATGGACCCCACACCGAAGTTGTCCCCACCTCAAACTTGTGCTGCCCTGATAGACCCAAGGGAGCCCTACAAACTGACATCAGGAACCTGGACTGCTGAGTTTTCTTTCCCAGGGAAAATGGAAAAAGGATGTGCCCAGGGGCCCCTGGCCCTGACTGCAAAGAATCCTTATATCGAAGGATGGACCTCACACCGAAGTTGTCCCCACCTCAAACTTGTGCTGCCCTGATAGACCCAAGGGAGCCCTACAAACTGACATCAGGAACATGGACTGCTGAGTTTTCTTTCCCAGGGAAAATGGAAAAAGGATGTGCCCAGGGTTCCCTGGCCCTGACTGCAAAAAATCCTTATATCGAAGGATGGACCCCACACCGAAGTTGTCCCCACCTCAAACTTGTGCTGGCCTGATACACCCAAGGGAGCCCTACAAACTGACATCAGGAACCTGGACTGCTGAGTTTTCTTTCCCAGGGAAATGGCCGAAGGATGTGCCCAGGGGCCCCTGGCCCTGACTGCAAAAAATCCTTATATCGAAGGATGGACCCCACACCGAAGTTGTCCCCACCTCAAACTTGTGCTGCCTTGATAGACCCAAGGGAGCCCTACAAACTGACATCAGGAACCTGGACTGCTGAGTTTTCTTTCCCAGGGAAAATGGAAAAAGGATGTGCCCATGGGCCCCTGGCCCTGGGCTGGGGCCTCACTGCAAAGAATCCTTATATCGAAGGATGGAGCCCACACCGAAGTTGTCCCCACCTCAAACTTGTGCTGCCCTGATAGACCCAAGGGAGCCCTACAAACTGACATCAGGAACCTGGACTGCTGAGTTTTCTTTCCCAGGGAAAATGGAAAAAGGATGTGCCCAGGGGCCCCTGGCTCTGGGACCCTGGCCCTGACTGCAAAGAATCCTTATATCGAAGGATGGACCCCACACCGAAGTTGTCCCCACCTCAAACTTGTGCTGCCCTGATAGACCCAAGGGAGCCCTACAAACTGACATCAGGAACCTGGACTGCTGAGTTTTCTTTCCCAGGGAAAATGGAAAAAGGATGTGCCCAGGGGCCCCTGGCCCTGACTGCAAAATATCCTTATATCGAAGGATGGACCCCACACCGAAGATGTCCCCACCTCAAACTTGTGCTGCCCTGATAGACCCAAGGGAGCCCTACAAACTGACATCAGGAACCTGGACTGCTGAGTTTTCTTTCCCAGGGAAAATGGAAAAAGGATGTGCCCAGGGGCCCCTGGCCCTGGGACCCTGGCCCTGACTGCAAAGAATCCTTATATCGAAGGATGGACCCCACACCGAAGTTGTCCCCACCTCAAACTTGTGCTGCCCTGATAGACCCAAGGGAGCCCTACAAACTGACATCAGGAACCTGGACTGCTGAGTTTTCTTTCCCAGGGAAAATGGAAAAAGGATGTGCCCAGGGGCCCCTGGCCCTGACTGCAAAAAATCGTTATAACGAAGGATGGACCCCACACCGAAGATGTCCCCACCTCAAACTTGTGCTGCCCTGATAGACCCAAGGGAGCCCTACAAACTGACATCAGGAACCTGGACTGCTGACTTTTCTTTCCCAGGGAAAATGGAAAAAGGACGTGCCCAGGGGCCCCTGGCCCTGACTGCAAAAAATCCTTATATCGAAGGATGGACCCCACACCGAAGATGTCCCCACCTCAAACTTGTGCTACCCTCACACACCCAAGGGAGCCCTACAAACTGACATCAGGAACATGGACTGCTGAGTTTTCTTTCCCAGGGAAAATGGAAAAAGGATGTGTCCAGGGTCACCTGGCCCTGACTGCAAAAAATCCTTATATCGAAGGATGGACCCCACACCGAAGTTGTCCCCACCTCAAACTTGTGCTGCCCTCATACACCCAAGGGAGCCCTACAAACTGACATCAGGAACCTGGACTGCTGAGTTTTCTTTCCCAGGGAAATGGCCGAAGGATGTGCCCAGGGGCCCCTGGCCCTGACTGCAAAAAATCCTTATATTGAAGGATGGACCCCACACCGAAGTTGTCCCCACCTCAAACTTGTGCTGCCTTGATAGACCCAAGGGAGCCCTACAAACTGACATCAGGAACCTGGACTGCTGAGTTTTCTTTCCCAGGGAAAATGGAAAAAGGATGTGCCCATGGGCCCCTGGCCCTGGGCTGGGGCCTCACTGCAAAGAATCCTTATATCGAAGGATGGACCCCACACCGAAGTTGTCCCCACCTCAAACTTGTGCTGCCCTGATAGACCCAAGGGAGCCCTACAAACTGACATCAGGAACCTGGACTGCTGAGTTTTCTTTCCCAGGGAAAATGGAAAAAGGATGTGCCCAGGCGCCCCTGGCTCTGGGACCCTGGCCCTGACTGCAAAGAATCCTTATATCGAAGGATGGACCCCACACCGAAGTTGTCCCCACCTCAAACTTGTGCTGCCCTGATAGACCCAAGGGAGCCCTACAAACTGACATCAGGAACCTGGACTGCTGAGTTTTCTTTCCCAGGGAAATGGAAAAAGGATGTGCCCCGGGGCCCCTGGCCCTGACTGCAAAGAATCCTCATATTGAAGGATGGACCCGAGACCGAAGTTGTCCCCACCTCAAACTTGTGCTGCCCTGATAGACCCAAGGGAGCCCTACAAACTGACATCAGGAACCTGGACTGCTGACTTTTCTTTCCCAGGGAAAATGGAAAAAGGATGTGCCCAGGGGCCCCTGGCCCTGGGCTGGGGCCTCACTGCAAAGAATCCTTATATCGAAGGATGGACCCCACACCGAAGTTGTCCCCACCTCAAACTTGTGCTGCCCTGATAGACCCAAGGGAACCCTACCAACTGACATCAGGAACCTGGACTGCTGAGTTTTCTTTCCCAGGGAAAATAGAAAAAGGATGTGCCCAGGGGCCCCTGGCCCTGACTGCAAAGAATCCTTATAACGAAGGATGGACCCCACACCGAAGTTGTCCCCCCCTCAAACTTGTGCTGCCCTGATAGACCCAAGGGAGCCCTACAAACTGACATCAGGAACCTGGACTGCTGAGTTTTCTTTCCCAGGGAAAATGGAAAAAGGATGTGCCCAGGGGCCCCTGGCCCTGACTGCAAAAAATCCTTATATCGAAGGATGGACCCCAC
Organism: Lonchura striata; assembly: GCF_050655825.1. Classification (NCBI taxonomy): domain Eukaryota; kingdom Metazoa; phylum Chordata; class Aves; order Passeriformes; family Estrildidae; genus Lonchura; species Lonchura striata. The sequence goes on along the minus strand of NC_140734.1, from coordinate 8,935,302 downwards.
ACCGAAGTTGTCCCCACCTCAAACTTGTGCTGCCCTGATAGACCCAAGGGAGCCCTACAAACTGACATCAGGAACCTGGACTGCTGAGTTTTCTTTCCCAGGGAAAATGGAAAAAGGATGTGCCCAGGGGCCCCTGGCCCTGACTGCAAAGAATCCTTATATCGAAGGATGGACCCCACACCGAAGTTGTCCCCACCTCAAACTTGTGCTGCCCTGATAGACCCAAGGGAGCCCTACAAACTGACATCAGGAACCTGGACTGCTGACTTTTCTTTCCCAGGGAAACTGGCCAAAGGATGTGCCCAGGGGCCCCTGGCCCTGGGACCCTGGCCCTGACTGCAAAGAATCCTTATATCGAAGGATGGACCCCACACCGAAGTTGTCCCCACCTCAAACTTGTGCTGCCCTGATAGACCCAAGGGAGCCCTACAAACTGACATCAGGAACCTGGACTGCTGAGTTTTCTTTCCCAGGGAAAATGGAAAAAGGATGTGCCCAGGGGCACCTGGCCCTGACTGCAAAAAATCCTTATATCGAAGGATGGACCCCACACCGAAGTTGTCCCCACCTCAAACTTGTGCTGCCTTGATAGACCCAAGGGAGCCCGACAAACTGACATCAGGAACCTGGACTGCTGAGTTTTCTTTCCCAGGGAAAATGGAAAAAGGATGTGCCCAGGGGCCCCTGGACATGGGCTGGGGCCTCACTGCAAAGAATCCTTATATCGAAGAATGGACCCCACACCGAAGATGTCCCCACCTCAAACTTGTGCTGCCCTGATAGACCCAAGGGAGCCCTACAAACTGACATCAGGAACCTGGACTGCTGAGTTTTCTTTCCCAGGGAAAATGGAAAAAGGATGTGCCCAGGGGCCCCTGGCCCTGACTGCAAAAAATCCTTATATCGAAGGATGGACCCCACACCGAAGTTGTCCCCACCTCAAACTTGTGCTGCCCTGATAGACCCAAGGGAGCCCTACAAACTGACATCAGGAACCTGGACTGCTGACTTTTCTTTCCCAGGGAAACTGGCCAAAGGATGTGCCCAGGGGCCCCTGGCCCTGGGCTGGGGCCTCACTGCAAAGAATCCTTATATCGAAGGATGGACCCCACACCGAAGTTGTCCCCACCTCAAACTTGTGCTGCCCTGATAGACCCAAGGGAGCCCTAAAAACTGACATCAGGAACCTGGACTGCTGAGTTTTCTTTCCCAGGGAAAATGGAAAAAGGATGTGCCCAGGGGCCCCTGGCCCTGACTGCAAAGAATCCTTATATCGAAGGATGGACCTCACACCGAAGTTGTCCCCACCTCAAACTTGTGCTGCCCTGATAGACCCAAGGGAGCCCTACAAACTGACATCAGGAACATGGACTGCTGAGTTTTCTTTCCCAGGGAAAATGGAAAAAGGATGTGCCCAGGGTTCCCTGGCCCTGACTGCAAAGAATCCTTATATCGAAGGATGGACCCCACACCGAAGTTGTCCCCACCTCAAACTTGTGCTGCCCTGATAGACCCAAGGGAGCCCTACAAACTGACATCAGGAACCTGGACTGCTGAGTTTTCTTTCCCAGGGAAAATGTAAAAAGGATGTGCCCAGGGGCCCCTGGCCCTGACTGCAAAAAATCCTTATATCGAAGGATGGACCCCACACCGAAGTTGTCCCCACCTCAAACTTGTGCTGCCTTGATAGACCCAAGGGAGCCCTACAAACTGACATCAGGAACCTGGACTGCTGAGTTTTCTTTCCCAGGGAAAATGGAAAAAGGATGTGCCCAGGGGCCCCTGGCCCTGGGCTGGGGCCTCACTGCAAAGAATCCTTATATCGAAGGATGGACCCCACACCGAAGTTGTCCCCACCTCAAACTTGTGCTGCCCTGATAGACCCAAGGGAGCCCTACAAACTGACATCAGGAACCTGGACTGCTGAGTTTTCTTTCCCAGGGAAATGGAAAAAGGATGTGCCCAGGGGCCCCTGGCCCTGACTGCAAAGAATCCTTATATCGAAGGATGGACCCCACACCGAAGTTGTCCCCACCTCAAACTTGTGCTGCCCTGATAGACCCAAGGGAGCCCTACAAACTGACATCAGGAACCTGTACTGCTGAGTTTTCTTTCCCAGGGAAAATGGAAAAAGGATGTGCCCAGGGGCCCCTGGCCCTGGGACCCTGGCCCTGACTGCAAAGAATCCTTATATCGAAGGATGGACCCCACACCGAAGTTGTCCCCACCTCAAACTTGTGCTGCCCTGATAGACCCAAGGGAGCCCTACAAACTGACATCAGGAACCTGGACTGCTGAGTTTTCTTTCCCAGGGAAAATGGAAAAAGGATGTGCCCAGGGGCCCCTGGCCCTGACTGCAAAAAATCCTTATATCGAAGGATGGACCCCACACCGAAGTTGTCCCCACCTCAAACTTGTGCTGCCCTGATAGACCCAAGGGAGCCCTACAAACTGACATCAGGAACCTGGACTGCTGAGTTTTCTTTCCCAGGGAAAATGGAAAAAGGATGTGCCCAGGGGCCCCTGGCCCTGACTGCAAAAAATCCTTATATCGAAGGATGGACCCCACACCGAAGTTGTCCCCACCTCAAACTTGTGCTGCCCTGATAGACCCAAGGGAGCCCTACAAACTGACATCAGGAACCTGGACTGCTGAGTTTTCTTTCCCAGGGAAAATGGAAAAAGGATGTGCCCAGGGGCCCCTGGCCCTGACTGCAAAGAATCCTTATATCGAAGGATGGACCCCACACCGAAGTTGTCCCCACCTCAAACTTGTGCTGCCCTGATAGACCCAAGGGAGCCCTACAAACTGACATCAGGAACCTGGACTGCTGACTTTTCTTTCCCAGGGAAACTGGCCAAAGGATGTGCCCAGGGGCCCCTGGCCCTGGGACCCTGGCCCTGACTGCAAAGAATCCTTATATCGAAGGATGGACCCCACACCGAAGTTGTCCCCACCTCAAACTTGTGCTGCCCTGATAGACCCAAGGGAGCCCTACAAACTGACATCAGGAACCTGGACTGCTGAGTTTTCTTTCCCAGGGAAAATGGAAAAAGGATGTGCCCAGGGGCACCTGGCCCTGACTGCAAAAAATCCTTATATCGAAGGATGGACCCCACACCGAAGTTGTCCCCACCTCAAACTTGTGCTGCCTTGATAGACCCAAGGGAGCCCGACAAACTGACATCAGGAACCTGGACTGCTGAGTTTTCTTTCCCAGGGAAAATGGAAAAAGGATGTGCCCAGGGGCCCCTGGACATGGGCTGGGGCCTCACTGCAAAGAATCCTTATATCGAAGAATGGACCCCACACCGAAGATGTCCCCACCTCAAACTTGTGCTGCCCTGATAGACCCAAGGGAGCCCTACAAACTGACATCAGGAACCTGGACTGCTGAGTTTTCTTTCCCAGGGAAAATGGAAAAAGGATGTGCCCAGGGGCCCCTGGCCCTGACTGCAAAGAATCCTTATATCGAAGGATGGACCTCACACCGAAGTTGTCCCCACCTCAAACTTGTGCTGCCCTGATAGACCCAAGGGAGCCCTACAAACTGACATCAGGAACATGGACTGCTGAGTTTTCTTTCCCAGGGAAAATGGAAAAAGGATGTGCCCAGGGTTCCCTGGCCCTGACTGCAAAGAATCCTTATATCGAAGGATGGACCCCACACCGAAGTTGTCCCCACCTCAAACTTGTGCTGCCCTGATACACCCAAGGGAGCCCTACAAACTGACATCAGGAACCTGGACTGCTGAGTTTTCTTTCCCAGGGAAAATGTAAAAAGGATGTGCCCAGGGGCCCCTGGCCCTGACTGCAAAAAATCCTTATATCGAAGGATGGACCCCACACCGAAGTTGTCCCCACCTCAAACTTGTGCTGCCTTGATAGACCCAAGGGAGCCCTACAAACTGACATCAGGAACCTGGACTGCTGAGTTTTCTTTCCCAGGGAAAATGGAAAAAGGATGTGCCCAGGGGCCCCTGGATATGGGCTGGGGCCTCACTGCAAAGAATCCTTATAACGAAGGATGGACCCCACACCGAAGTTGTCCCCACCTCAAACTTGTGCTGCCCTGATAGACCCAAGGGAGCCCTACAAACTGACATCAGGAACCTGGACTGCTGAGTTTTCTTTCCCAGGGAAATGGAAAAAGGATGTGCCCAGGGGCCCCTGGCCCTGACTGCAAAGAATCCTTATATCGAAGGATGGACCCCACACCGAAGTTGTCCCCACCTCAAACTTGTGCTGCCCTGATAGACCCAAGGGAGCCCTACAAACTGACATCAGGAACCTGGACTGCTGAGTTTTCTTTCCCAGGGAAAATGGAAAAAGGATGTGCCCAGGGGCCCCTGGCCCTGGGACCCTGGCCCTGACTGCAAAGAATCCTTATATCGAAGGATGGACCCCACACCGAAGTTGTCCCCACCTCAAACTTGTGCTGCCCTGATAGACCCAAGGGAGCCCTACAAACTGACATCAGGAACCTGGACTGCTGAGTTTTCTTTCCCAGGGAAAATGGAAAAAGGATGTGCCCAGGGGCCCCTGGCCCTGACTGCAAAAAATCCTTATATCGAAGGACGGACCCCACACCGAAGATGTCCCCACCTCAAACTTGTGCTGCCCTCATACACCCAAGGGAGCCCTACAAACTGACATCAGGAACCTGGACTGCTGAGTTTTCTTTCCCAGGGAAAATGGAAAAAGGATGTGCCCAGGGGCCCCTGGCCCTGACTGCAAAAAATCCTTATATCGAAGGATGGACCCCAAACCGAAGTTGTCCCCACATCAAACTTGTGCTGCCCTGATAGACCCAAGGGAGCCCTACAAACTGACATCAGGAACCTGAACTGCTGAGTTTTCTTTCCCAGGGAAAATGGAAAAAGGATGTGCCCAGGGTTCCCTGGCCCTGACTGCAAAAAATCCTTATATCGAAGGATGGACCCCACACCGAAGTTGTCCCCACCTCAAACTTGTGCTGCCCTGATAGACCCAAGGGAGCCCTACAAACTGACATCAGGAACCTGGACTGCTGAGTTTTCTTTCCCAGGGAAAATGGAAAAAGGATGTGCCCAGGGGCACCTGGCCCTGACTGCAAAAAATCCTTATATCGAAGGATGGACCCCACACCGAAGTTGTCCCCACCTCAAACTTGTGCTGCCTTGATAGACCCAAGGGAGCCCGACAAACTGACATCAGGAACCTGGACTGCTGAGTTTTCTTTCCCAGGGAAAATGGAAAAAGGATGTGCCCAGGGGCCCCTGGACATGGGCTGGGGCCTCACTGCAAAGAATCCTTATATCGAAGAATGGACCCCACACCGAAGATGTCCCCACCTCAAACTTGTGCTGCCCTGATAGACCCAAGGGAGCCCTACAAACTGACATCAGGAACCTGGACTGCTGAGTTTTCTTTCCCAGGGAAAATGGAAAAAGGATGTGCCCAGGGGCCCCTGGCCCTGACTGCAAAAAATCCTTATATCGAAGGATGGACCCCACACCGAAGTTGTCCCCACCTCAAACTTGTGCTGCCCTGATAGACCCAAGGGAGCCCTACAAACTGACATCAGGAACCTGGACTGCTGAGTTTTCTTTCCCAGGGAAAATGGAAAAAGGATGTGCCCAGGGGCCCCTGGCCCTGACTGCAAAGAATCCTTATATCGAAGGATGGACCCCACACCGAAGTTGTCCCCACCTCAAACTTGTGCTGCCCTGATAGACCCAAGGGAGCCCTACAAACTGACATCAGGAACCTGGACTGCTGACTTTTCTTTCCCAGGGAAACTGGCCAAAGGATGTGCCCAGGGGCCCCTGGCCCTGGGCTGGGGCCTCACTGCAAAGAATCCTTATATCGAAGGATGGACCCCACACCGAAGTTGTCCCCACCTCAAACTTGTGCTGCCCTGATAGACCCAAGGGAGCCCTACAAACTGACATCAGGAACCTGGACTGCTGAGTTTTCTTTCCCAGGGAAAATGGAAAAAGGATGTGCCCAGGGGCCCCTGGCCCTGACTGCAAAGAATCCTTATATCGAAGGATGGACCTCACACCGAAGTTGTCCCCACCTCAAACTTGTGCTGCCCTGATAGACCCAAGGGAGCCCTACAAACTGACATCAGGAACATGGACTGCTGAGTTTTCTTTCCCAGGGAAAATGGAAAAAGGATGTGCCCAGGGTTCCCTGGCCCTGACTGCAAAGAATCCATATATCGAAGGATGGACCCCACACCGAAGTTGTCCCCACCTCAAACTTGTGCTGCCCTGATACACCCAAGGGAGCCCTACAAACTGACATCAGGAACCTGGACTGCTGAGTTTTCTTTCCCAGGGAAAATGGAAAAAGGATGTGCCCAGGGGCCCCTGGCCCTGACTGCAAAAAATCCTTATATCGAAGGACGGACCCCACACCGAAGATGACCCCACCTCAAACTTGTGCTGCCCTCATACACCCAAGGGAGCCCTACAAACTGACATCAGGAACCTGGACTGCTGAGTTTTCTTTCCCAGGGAAAATGGAAAAAGGATGTGCCCAGGGGCCCCTGGCCCTGACTGCAAAAAATCCTTATATCGAAGGATGGACCCCAAACCGAAGTTGTCCCCACATCAAACTTGTGCTGCCCTGATAGACCCAAGGGAGCCCTACAAACTGACATCAGGAACCTGAACTGCTGAGTTTTCTTTCCCAGGGAAAATGGAAAAAGGATGTGCCCAGGGTTCCCTGGCCCTGACTGCAAAAAATCCTTATATCGAAGGATGGACCCCACACCGAAGTTGTCCCCACCTCAAACTTGTGCTGCCCTGATAGACCCAAGGGAGCCCTACAAACTGACATCAGGAACCTGGACTGCTGAGTTTTCTTTCCCAGGGAAAATGGAAAAAGGATGTGCCCAGGGGCACCTGGCCCTGACTGCAAAAAATCCTTATATCGAAGGATGGACCCCACACCGAAGTTGTCCCCACCTCAAACTTGTGCTGCCTTGATAGACCCAAGGGAGCCCGACAAACTGACATCAGGAACCTGGACTGCTGAGTTTTCTTTCCCAGGGAAAATGGAAAAAGGATGTGCCCAGGGGCCCCTGGACATGGGCTGGGGCCTCACTGCAAAGAATCCTTATATCGAAGAATGGACCCCACACCGAAGATGTCCCCACCTCAAACTTGTGCTGCCCTGATAGACCCAAGGGAGCCCTACAAACTGACATCAGGAACCTGGACTGCTGAGTTTTCTTTCCCAGGGAAAATGGAAAAAGGATGTGCCCAGGGGCCCCTGGCCCTGACTGCAAAAAATCCTTATATCGAAGGATGGACCCCACACCGAAGTTGTCCCCACCTCAAACTTGTGCTGCCCTGATAGACCCAAGGGAGCCCTACAAACTGACATCAGGAACCTGGACTGCTGAGTTTTCTTTCCCAGGGAAAATGGAAAAAGGATGTGCCCAGGGGCCCCTGGCCCTGACTGCAAAGAATCCTTATATCGAAGGATGGACCCCACACCGAAGTTGTCCCCACCTCAAACTTGTGCTGCCCTGATAGACCCAAGGGAGCCCTACAAACTGACATCAGGAACCTGGACTGCTGACTTTTCTTTCCCAGGGAAACTGGCCAAAGGATGTGCCCAGGGGCCCCTGGCCCTGGGCTGGGGCCTCACTGCAAAGAATCCTTATATCGAAGGATGGACCCCACACCGAAGTTGTCCCCACCTCAAACTTGTGCTGCCCTGATAGACCCAAGGGAGCCCTACAAACTGACATCAGGAACCTGGACTGCTGAGTTTTCTTTCCCAGGGAAAATGGAAAAAGGATGTGCCCAGGGGCCCCTGGCCCTGACTGCAAAGAATCCTTATATCGAAGGATGGACCTCACACCGAAGTTGTCCCCACCTCAAACTTGTGCTGCCCTGATAGACCCAAGGGAGCCCTACAAACTGACATCAGGAACATGGACTGCTGAGTTTTCTTTCCCAGGGAAAATGGAAAAAGGATGTGCCCAGGGTTCCCTGGCCCTGACTGCAAAGAATCCTTATATCGAAGGATGGACCCCACACCGAAGTTGTCCCCACCTCAAACTTGTGCTGCCCTGATACACCCAAGGGAGCCCTACAAACTGACATCAGGAACCTGGACTGCTGAGTTTTCTTTCCCAGGGAAAATGTAAAAAGGATGTGCCCAGGGGCCCCTGGCCCTGACTGCAAAAAATCCTTATATCGAAGGATGGACCCCACACCGAAGTTGTCCCCACCTCAAACTTGTGCTGCCTTGATAGACCCAAGGGAGCCCTACAAACTGACATCAGGAACCTGGACTGCTGAGTTTTCTTTCCCAGGGAAAATGGAAAAAGGATGTGCCCAGGGGCCCCTGGCCCTGGGCTGGGGCCTCACTGCAAAGAATCCTTATATCGAAGGATGGACCCCACACCGAAGTTGTCCCCACCTCAAACTTGTGCTGCCCTGATAGACCCAAGGGAGCCCTACAAACTGACATCAGGAACCTGGACTGCTGAGTTTTCTTTCCCAGGGAAATGGAAAAAGGATGTGCCCAGGGGCCCCTGGCCCTGACTGCAAAATATCCTTATATCGAAGGATGGACCCCACACCGAAGATGTCCCCACCTCAAACTTGTGCTGCCCTGATAGACCCAAGGGAGCCCTACAAACTGACATCAGGAACCTGGACTGCTGAGTTTTCTTTCCCAGGGAAAATGGAAAAAGGATGTGCCCAGGGGCCCCTGGCCCTGGGACCCTGGCCCTGACTGCAAAGAATCCTTATATCGAAGGATGGACCCCACACCGAAGTTGTCCCCACCTCAAACTTGTGCTGCCCTGATAGACCCAAGGGAGCCCTACAAACTGACATCAGGAACCTGGACTGCTGAGTTTTCTTTCCCAGGGAAAATGGAAAAAGGATGTGCCCAGGGGCCCCTGGCCCTGACTGCAAAAATTCGTTATAACGAAGGATGGACCCCACACCGAAGATGTCCCCACCTCAAACTTGTGCTGCCCTGATAGACCCAAGGGAGCCCTACAAACTGACATCAGGAACCTGGACTGCTGAGTTTTCTTTCCCAGGGAAAATGGAAAAAGGATGTGCCCAGGGTTCCCTGGCCCTGGTCGTGGGCCTCACTGGAAAGAATCCTTATATCGAAGGATGGACCCCACACCGAAGTTGTCCCCACCTCAAACTTGTGCTGCCCTGATAGACCCAAGGGAGCCCTACAAACTGACATCAGGAAACTGGACTGCTGACTTTTCTTTCCCAGGGAAAATGGATAAAGGACGTGCCCAGGGGCCCGTGGCCCTGACTGCAAAAAATCCTTATATCGAAGAATGGGCCCCACACCGAAGATGTCCCCACCTCAAACTTGTGCTGCCCTCATACACCCAAGGGAGCCCTACAAACTGACATCAGGAACCTGGACTGCTGAGTTTTCTTTCCCAGGGAAAATAGAAAAAGGATGTGCCCAGGGGCCCCTGGCCCTGACTGCAAAGAATCCTTATAACGAAGGATGGACCCCACACCGAAGTTGTCCCCACCTCAAACTTGTGCTGCCCTGATAGACCCAAGGGAGCCCTACAAACTGACATCAGGAACCTGGACTGCTGAGTTTTCTTTCCCAGGGAAAATGGAAAAAGGATGTGCCCAGGGGCCCCTGGACATGGGCTAGGGCCTCACTGCAAAGAATCCTTATATCGAAGGATGGACCCCACACCGAAGATGTCCCCACCTCAAACTTGTGCTGCCCTGATAGACCCAAGGGAGCCCTACAAACTGACATCAGGAACCTGGACTGCTGAGTTTTCTTTCCCAGGGAAAATGGAAAAAGGATGTGCCCAGGGGCCCCTGGCCCTGACTGCAAAAAATCCTTATATCAAAGGATGGACCCCACACCGAAGTTGTCCCCACCTCAAACTTGTGCTGCCCTGATAGACCCAAGGGAGCCCTACAAACTGACATCAGGAACCTGGACTGCTGAGTTTTCTTTCCCAGGGAAAATGGAAAAAGGATGTGCCCAGGGGCCCCTGGACATGGGCTGGGGCCACACTGCAAAGAATCCTTATATCGAAGGATGGACCCCACACCGAAGTTGTCCCCACCTCAAACTTGTGCTGCCCAGATAGACCCAAGGGAGCCCTACAAACTGACATCAGGAACCTGGACTGCTGAGTTTTCTTTCCCAGGGAAAATGGAAAAAGGTTGTACCCAGGGGCCCCTGGCCCTGGGCTGGGGCCTCACTGCAAAGAATCCTTATATCGAAGGATGGACCCCACACCGAAGTTGTCCCCACCTCAAACTTGTGCTGCCCTGATAGACCCAAGGGAGCCCTACAAACTGACATCAGGAACCTGGACTGCTGAGTTTTCTTTCCCAGGGAAAATGGAAAAAGGATGTGCCCAGGGGCCCCGGGACATGGGCTGGGGCCTCACTGCAAAGAATCCTTATATCGAAGGATGGACCTCACACCGAAGTTGTCCCCACCTCAAACTTGTGCTGCCCTGATAGACCCAAGGGAGCCCTACAAACTGACATCAGGAACCTGGACTGCTGACTTTTCTTTCCCAGGGAAAATGGAAAAAGGATGTGCCCAGGGGCCCCTGGCCCTGACTGCAAAAAATCCTTATATCGAAGGATGGACCCCACACCGAAGTTGTCCCCACCTCAAACTTGTGCTGCCTTGATAGACCCAAGGGAGCCCTACAAACTGACATCAGGAACCTGGACTGCTGAGTTTTCTTTCCCAGGGAAAATGGAAAAAGGATGTGCCCAGGGGCCCCTGGCCCTGGGCTGGGGCCTCACTGCAAAGAATCCTTATATCGAAGGATGGACCCCACACCGAAGTTGTCCCCACCTCAAACTTGTGCTGCCCTGATAGACCCAAGGGAGCCCTACAAACTGACATCAGGAACCTGGACTGCTGACTTTTCTTTCCCAGGGAAAATGGAAAAAGGATGTGCCCAGGGGCCCCTGGCTCTGGGACCCTGGCCCTGACTGCAAAGAATCCTTATATCGAAGGATGGACCCCACACCGAAGTTGTCCCCACCTCAAACTTGTGCTGCCCTGATAGACCCAAGGGAGCCCTACAAACTGACATCAGGAACCTGGACTGCTGAGTTTTCTTTCCCAGGGAAAATGGAAAAAGGATGTGCCCAGGGGCCCCTGGCCCTGACTGCAAAATATCCTTATATCGAAGGATGGACCCCACACCGAAGATGTCCCCACCTCAAACTTGTGCTGCCCTGATAGACCCAAGGGAGCCCTACAAACTGACATCAGGAACCTGGACTGCTGAGTTTTCTTTCCCAGGGAAAATGGAAAAAGGATGTGCCCAGGGGCCCCTGGCCCTGGGACCCTGGCCCTGACTGCAAAGAATCCTTATATCGAAGGATGGACCCCACACCGAAGTTGTCCCCACCTCAAACTTGTGCTGCCCTGATAGACCCAAGGGAGCCCTACAAACTGACATCAGGAACCTGGACTGCTGAGTTTTCTTTCCCAGGGAAAATGGAAAAAGGATGTGCCCAGGGGCCCCTGGCCCTGACTGCAAAAAATCGTTATAACGAAGGATGGACCCCACACCGAAGATGTCCCCACCTCAAACTTGTGCTGCCCTGATAGACCCAAGGGAGCCCTACAAACTGACATCAGGAACCTGGACTGCTGAGTTTTCTTTCCCAGGGAAAATGGAAAAAGGATGTGCCCAGGGGCCCCTGGCCCTGGTCGTGGGCCTCATTGGAAAGAATCCTTATATCGAAGGATGGACCCCACACCGAAGTTGTCCCCACCTCAAACTTGTGCTGCCCTGATAGACCCAAGGGAGCCCTACAAACTGACATCAGGAACCTGGACTGCTGACTTTTCTTTCCCAGGGAAAATGGAAAAAGGATGTGCCCAGGGGCCCCTGGCCCTGGGACCCTGGCCCTGACTGCAAAGAATCCTTATATCGAAGGATGGACCCCACACCGAAGTTGTCCCCACCTCAAACTTGTGCTGCCCTGATAGACCCAAGGGAACCCTACAAACTGACATCAGGAACCTGGACTGCTGAGTTTTCTTTCCCAGGGAAAATAGAAAAAGGATGTGCCCAGGGGCCCCTGGCCCTGACTGCAAAGAATCCTTATAACGAAGGATGGACCCCACACCGAAGTTGTCCCCACCTCAAACTTGTGCTGCCCTGATAGACCCAAGGGAGCCCTACAAACTGACATCAGGAACCTGGACTGCTGAGTTTTCTTTCCCAGGGAAAATGGAAAAAGGATGTGCCCAGGGGCCCCTGGCCCTGGGCTGGGGCCTCACTGCAAAGAATCCTTATATCGAAGGATGGACCCCACACCGAAGTTGTCCCCACCTCAAACTTGTGCTGCCCTGATAGACCCAAGGGAGCCCTACAAACTGACATCAGGAACCTGGACTGCTGAGTTTTCTTTCCCAGGGAAAATGGAAAAAGGATGTGCCCAGGGGCCCCTGGCTCTGGGACCCTGGCCCTGACTGCAAAGAATCCTTATATCGAAGGATGGACCCCACACCGAAGTTGTCCCCACCTCAAACTTGTGCTGCCCTGATAGACCCAAGGGAGCCCTACAAACTGACATCAGGAACCTGGACTGCTGAGTTTTCTTTCCCAGGGAAATGGAAAAAGGATGTGCCCAGGGGCCCCTGGCCCTGACTGCAAAATATCCTTATATCGAAGGATGGACCCCACACCGAAGATGTCCCCACCTCAAACTTGTGCTGCCCTGATAGACCCAAGGGAGCCCTACAAACTGACATCAGGAACCTGGACTGCTGAGTTTTCTTTCCCAGGGAAAATGGAAAAAGGATGTGCCCAGGGGCCCCTGGCCCTGGGCCCCTGGCCCTGACTGCAAAGAATCCTTATATCGAAGGATGGACCCCACACCGAAGATGTCCCCACCTCAAACTTGTGCTGCCCTGATAGACCCAAGGGAGCCCTACAAACTGACATCAGGAACCTGGACTGCTGAGTTTTCTTTCCCAGGGAAAATGGAAAAAGGATGTGCCCAGGGTTCCCTGGCCCTGGTCGTGGGCCTCATTGGAAAGAATCCTTATATCGAAGGATGGACCCCACACCGAAGTTGTCCCCACCTCAAACTTGTGCTGCCCTGATAGACCCAAGGGAGCCCTACAAACTGACATCAGGAACCTGGACTGCTGAGTTTTCTTTCCCAGGGAAAATGGAAAAAGGATGTGCCCAGGGGCCCCTGGCCCTGGGACCCTGGCCCTGACTGCAAAGAATCCTTATATCGAAGGATGGACCCCACACCGAAGTTGTCCCCACCTCAAACTTGTGCTGCCCTGATAGACCCAAGGGAACCCTACAAACTGACATCAGGAACCTGGACTGCTGAGTTTTCTTTCCCAGGGAAAATAGAAAAAGGATGTGCCCAGGTGCCCCTGGCCCTGACTGCAAAGAATCCTTATAACGAAGGATGGACCCCACACCGAAGTTGTCCCCCCCTCAAACTTGTGCTGCCCTGATAGACCCAAGGGAGCCCTACAAACTGACATCAGGAACCTGGACTGCTGAGTTTTCTTTCCCAGGGAAAATGGAAAAAGGATGTGCCCAGGGTTCCCTGGCCCTGACTGCAAAGAATCCTTATATCGAAGGATGGACCCCACACCGAAGTTGTCCCCACATCAAACTTGTGCTGCCCTGATACACCCAAGGGAGCCCTACAAACTGACATCAGGAACCTGGACTGCTGAGTTTTCTTTCCCAGGGAAAATGGCCGAAGGATGTGCCCAGGGGCCCCTGGCCCTGACTGCAAAAAATCCTTATATCGAAGGATGGACCCCACACCGAAGTTGTCCCCACCTCAAACTTGTGCTGCCTTGATAGACCCAAGGGAGCCCTACAAACTGACATCAGGAACCTGGACTGCTGAGTTTTCTTTCCCAGGGAAAATGGAAAAAGGATGTGCCCAGGGGCCCCTGGCCCTGGGCTGGGGCCTCACTGCAAAGAATCCTTATATCGAAGGATGGACCCCACACCGAAGTTGTCCCCACCTCAAACTTGTGCTGCCCTGATAGACCCAAGGGAGCCCTACAAACTGACATCAGGAACCTGGACTGCTGAGTTTTCTTTCCCAGGGAAAATGGAAAAAGGATGTGCCCAGGGGCCCCTGGCCCTGGGACCCTGGCCCTGACTGCAAAGAATCCTTATATCGAAGGATGGACCCCACACCGAAATTGTCCCCACCTCAAACTTGTGCTGCCCTGATAGACCCAAGGGAACCCTACAAACTGACATCAGGAACCTGGACTGCTGAGTTTTCTTTCCCAGGGAAAATAGAAAAAGGATGTGCCCAGGGGCCCCTGGCCCTGACTGCAAAGAATCCTTATAACGAAGGATGGACCCCACACCGAAGTTGTCCCCCCCTCAAACTTGTGCTGCCCTGATAGACCCAAGGGAGCCCTACAAACTGACATCAGGAACCTGGACTGCTGAGTTTTCTTTCCCAGGGAAAATGGAAAAAGGATGTGCCCAGGGGCCCCTGGACATGGGCTGGGGCCTCACTGCAAAGAATCCTTATATCGAAGGATGGACCCCACACCGAAGATGTCCCCACCTCAAACTTGTGCTGCCCTGATAGACCCAAGGGAGCCCTACAAACTGACATCAGGAACCTGGACTGCTGACTTTTCTTTCCCAGGGAAAATGGAAAAAGGATGTGCCCAGGGGCCCCTGGCCCTGACTGCAAAGAATCCTTATATCGAAGGATGGACCCCACAGCGAAGTTGTCCCCACCTCAAACTTTTGCTGCCCTGATAGACCCAAGAGAGCCCTACAAACTGACATCAGGAACCTGGACTGCTGAGTTTTCTTTCCCAGGGAAAATGGAAAAAGGATGTGCCCAGGCGCCCCTGGCCCTGACTGCAAAGAATCCTTATAACGAAGGATGGACCCCACACCGAAGTTGTCCCCACCTCAAACTTGTGCTGCCCTGATAGACCCAAGGGAGCCCTACAAACTGACATCAGGAACCTAGATTGCTGAGTTTTCTTTCCCAGGGAAAATGGAAAAAGGCTGTGCCCAGGGGCCCCTGGACATGGGCTGGGGCCTCACTGCAAAGAATCCTTATATCGAAGGATGGACCCCACACCGAAGATGTCCCCACCTCAAACTTGTGCTGCCCTGATAGACCCAAGGGAGCCCTACAAACTGACATCAGGAACATGGACTCCTGAGTTTTCTTTCCCAGGGAAAATGGAAAAAGGATGTGCCCAGGGGCCCCTGGCCCTGACTGCAAAGAATCCTTATATCGAAGGATGGACCTCACACCGAAGTTGTCCCCACCTCAAACTTGTGCTGCCCTGATAGACCCAAGGGAGCCCTACAAACTGACATCAGGAACATGGACTGCTGAGTTTTCTTTCCCAGGGAAAATGGAAAAAGGATGTGCCCAGGGTTCCCTGGCCCTGACTGCAAAGAATCCTTATATCGAAGGATGGACCCCACACCGAAGTTGTCCCCACCTCAAACTTGTGCTGCCCTGATAGACCCAAGGGAGCCCTACAAACTGACATCAGGAACCTGGATTGCTGAGTTTTCTTTCCCAGGGAAAATGGAAAAAGGCTGTGCCCAGGGGCCCCTGGACATGGGCTGGGGCCTCACTGCAAAGAATCCTTATATCGAAGGATGGACCCCACACCGAAGATGTCCCCACCTCAAACTTGTGCTGCCCTGATAGACCCAAGGGAGCCCTACAAACTGACATCAGGAACATGGACTCCTGAGTTTTCTTTCCCAGGGAAAATGGAAAAAGGATGTGCCCAGGGGCCCCTGGCCCTGACTGCAAAGAATCCTTATATCGAAGGATGGACCTCACACCGAAGTTGTCCCCACCTCAAACTTGTGCTGCCCTGATAGACCCAAGGGAGCCCTACAAACTGACATCAGGAACATGGACTGCTGAGTTTTCTTTCCCAGGGAAAATGGAAAAAGGATGTGCCCAGGGTTCCCTGGCCCTGACTGCAAAGAATCCTTATATCGAAGGATGGACCCCACACCGAAGTTGTCCCCACATCAAACTTGTGCTGCCCTGATAGACCCAAGGGAGCCCTACAAACTGACATCAGGAACCTGGACTGCTGAGTTTTCTTTCCCAGGGAAAATGGCCGAAGGATGTGCCCAGGGGCCCCTGGCCCTGACTGCAAAAAATCCTTATATCGAAGGATGGACCCCACACCGAAGTTGTCCCCACCTCAAACTTGTGCTGCCTTGATAGACCCAAGGGAGCCCTACAAACTGACATCAGGAACCTGGACTGCTGAGTTTTCTTTCCCAGGGAAAATGGAAAAAGGATGTGCCCAGGGGCCCCTGGCCCTGGGCTGGGGCCTCACTGCAAAGAATCCTTATATCGAAGGATGGACCCCACACCGAAGTTGTCCCCACCTCAAACTTGTGCTGCCCTGATAGACCCAAGGGAGCCCTACAAACTGACATCAGGAACCTGGACTGCTGACTTTTCTTTCCCAGGGAAAATGGAAAAAGGATGTGCCCAGGGGCCCCTGGCTCTGGGACCCTGGCCCTGACTGCAAAGAATCCTTATATCGAAGGATGGACCCCACACCGAAGTTGTCCCCACCTCAAACTTGTGCTGCCCTGATAGACCCAAGGGAGCCCTACAAACTGACATCAGGAACCTGGACTGCTGAGTTTTCTTTCCCAGGGAAAATGGAAAAAGGATGTGCCCAGGGGCCCCTGGCCCTGACTGCAAAATATCCTTATATCGAAGGATGGACCCCACACCGAAGATGTCCCCACCTCAAACTTGTGCTGCCCTGATAGACCCAAGGGAGCCCTACAAACTGACATCAGGAACCTGGACTGCTGAGTTTTCTTTCCCAGGGAAAATGGAAAAAGGATGTGCCCAGGGGCCCCTGGCCCTGGGACCCTGGCCCTGACTGCAAAGAATCCTTATATCGAAGGATGGACCCCACACCGAAGTTGTCCCCACCTCAAACTTGTGCTGCCCTGATAGACCCAAGGGAGCCCTACAAACTGACATCAGGAACCTGGACTGCTGAGTTTTCTTTCCCAGGGAAAATGGAAAAAGGATGTGCCCAGGGGCCCCTGGCCCTGACTGCAAAAAATCGTTATAACGAAGGATGGACCCCACACCGAAGATGTCCCCACCTCAAACTTGTGCTGCCCTGATAGACCCAAGGGAGCCCTACAAACTGACATCAGGAACCTGGACTGCTGAGTTTTCTTTCCCAGGGAAAATGGAAAAAGGATGTGCCCAGGGTTCCCTGGCCCTGGTCTTGGGCCTCATTGGAAAGAATCCTTATATCGAAGGATGGACCCCACACCGAAGTTGTCCCCACCTCAAACTTGTGCTGCCCTGATAGACCCAAGGGAGCCCTACAAACTGACATCAGGAACCTGGACTGCTGACTTTTCTTTCCCAGGGAAAATGGAAAAAGGATGTGCCCAGGGGCCCCTGGCCCTGGGACCCTGGCCCTGACTGCAAAGAATCCTTATATCGAAGGATGGACCCCACACCGAAGTTGTCCCCACCTCAAACTTGTGCTGCCCTGATAGACCCAAGGGAACCCTACAAACTGACATCAGGAACCTGGACTGCTGAGTTTTCTTTCCCAGGGAAAATAGAAAAAGGATGTGCCCAGGGGCCCCTGGCCCTGACTGCAAAGAATCCTTATAACGAAGGATGGACCCCACACCGAAGTTGTCCCCCCCTCAAACTTGTGCTGCCCTGATAGACCCAAGGGAGCCCTACAAACTGACATCAGGAACCTGGACTGCTGAGTTTTCTTTCCCAGGGAAAATGGAAAAAGGATGTGCCCAGGGGCCCCTGGACATGGGCTGGGGCCTCACTGCAAAGAATCCTTATATCGAAGGATGGACCCCACACCGAAGATGTCCCCACCTCAAACTTGTGCTGCCCTGATAGACCCAAGGGAGCCCTACAAACTGACATCAGGAACCTGGACTGCTGACTTTTCTTTCCCAGGGAAAATGGAAAAAGGATGTGCCCAGGGGCCCCTGGCCCTGACTGCAAAGAATCCTTATATCGAAGGATGGACCCCACAGCGAAGTTGTCCCCACCTCAAACTTGTGCTGCCCTGATAGACCCAAGGGAGCCCTACAAACTGACATCAGGAACATGGACTGCTGAGTTTTCTTTCCCAGGGAAAATGGAAAAAGGATGTGCCCAGGGTTCCCTGGCCCTGACTGCAAAGAATCCTTATATCGAAGGATGGACCCCACACCGAAGTTGTCCCCACATCAAACTTGTGCTGCCCTGATACACCCAAGGGAGCCCTACAAACTGACATCAGGAACCTGGACTGCTGAGTTTTCTTTCCCAGGGAAAATGGCCGAAGGATGTGCCCAGGGGCCCCTGGCCCTGACTGCAAAAAATCCTTATATCGAAGGATGGACCCCACACCGAAGTTGTCCCCACCTCAAACTTGTGCTGCCTTGATAGACCCAAGGGAGCCCTACAAACTGACATCAGGAACCTGGACTGCTGAGTTTTCTTTCCCAGGGAAAATGGAAAAAGGATGTGCCCAGGCGCCCCTGGCCCTGACTGCAAAGAATCCTTATAAAGAAGGATGGACCCCACACCGAAGTTGTCCCCACCTCAAACTTGTGCTGCCCTGATAGACCCAAGGGAGCCCTACAAACTGACATCAGGAACCTAGATTGCTGAGTTTTCTTTCCCAGGGAAAATGGAAAAAGGCTGTGCCCAGGGGCCCCTGGACATGGGCTGGGGCCTCACTGCAAAGAATCCTTATATCGAAGGCTGGACCCCACCCCGAAGATGTCCCCACCTCAAACTTGTGCTGCCCTGATAGACCCAAGGGAGCCCTACAAACTGACATCAGGAACATGGACTGCTGAGTTTTCTTTCCCAGGGAAAATGGAAAAAGGATGTGCCCAGGGGCCCCTGGCCCTGACTGCAAAGAATCCTTATATCGAAGGATGGACCTCACACCGAAGTTGTCCCCACCTCAAACTTGTGCTGCCCTGATAGACCCAAGGGAGCCCTACAAACTGACATCAGGAACATGGACTGCTTAGTTTTCTTTCCCAGGGAAAATGGAAAAAGGATGTGCCCAGGGTTCCCTGGCCCTGACTGCAAAGAATCCTTATATCGAAGGATGGACCCCACACCGAAGTTGTCCCCACATCAAACTTGTGCTGCCCTGATACACCCAAGGGAGCCCTACAAACTGACATCAGGAACCTGGACTGCTGAGTTTTCTTTCCCAGGGAAAATGGCCGAAGGATGTGCCCAGGGGCCCCTGGCCCTGACTGCAAAAAATCCTTATATCGAAGGATGGACCCCACACCGAAGTTGTCCCCACCTCAAACTTGTGCTGCCTTGATAGACCCAAGGGAGCCCTACAAACTGACATCAGGAACCTGGACTGCTGAGTTTTCTTTCCCAGGGAAAATGGAAAAAGGATGTGCCCAGGGGCCCCTGGCCCTGGGCTGGGGCCTCACTGCAAAGAATCCTTATATCGAAGGATGGACCCCACACCGAAGTTGTCCCCACCTCAAACTTGTGCTGCCCTGATAGACCCAAGGGAGCCCTACAAACTGACATCAGGAACCTGGACTGCTGAGTTTTCTTTCCCAGGGAAAATGGAAAAAGGATGTGCCCAGGGGCCCCTGGCTCTGGGACCCTGGCCCTGACTGCAAAGAATCCTTATATCGAAGGATGGACCCCACACCGAAGTTGTCCCCACCTCAAACTTGTGCTGCCCTGATAGACCCAAGGGAGCCCTACAAACTGACATCAGGAACCTGGACTGCTGAGTTTTCTTTCCCAGGGAAAATGGAAAAAGGATGTGCCCAGGGGCCCCTGGCCCTGACTGCAAAATATCCTTATATCGAAGGATGGACCCCACACCGAAGATGTCCCCACCTCAAACTTGTGCTGCCCTGATAGACCCAAGGGAGCCCTACAAACTGACATCAGGAACCTGGACTGCTGAGTTTTCTTTCCCAGGGAAAATGGAAAAAGGATGTGCCCAGGGGCCCCTGGCCCTGGGACCCTGGCCCTGACTGCAAAGAATCCTTATATCGAAGGATGGACCCCACACCGAAGTTGTCCCCACCTCAAACTTGTGCTGCCCTGATAGACCCAAGGGAGCCCTACAAACTGACATCAGGAACCTGGACTGCTGAGTTTTCTTTCCCAGGGAAAATGGAAAAAGGATGTGCCCAGGGGCCCCTGGCCCTGACTGCAAAAAATCGTTATAACGAAGGATGGACCCCACACCGAAGATGTCCCCACCTCAAACTTGTGCTGCCCTGATAGACCCAAGGGAGCCCTACAAACTGACATCAGGAACCTGGACTGCTGAGTTTTCTTTCCCAGGGAAAATGGAAAAAGGATGTGCCCAGGGTTCCCTGGCCCTGGTCGTGGGCCTCATTGGAAAGAATCCTTATATCGAAGGATGGACCCCACACCGAAGTTGTCCCCACCTCAAACTTGTGCTGCCCTGATAGACCCAAGGGAGCCCTACAAACTGACATCAGGAACCTGGACTGCTGACTTTTCTTTCCCAGGGAAAATGGAAAAAGGATGTGCCCAGGGGCCCCTGGCCCTGGGACCCTGGCCCTGACTGCAAAGAATCCTTATATCGAAGGATGGACCCCACACCGAAGTTGTCCCCACCTCAAACTTGTGCTGCCCTGATAGACCCAAGGGAACCCTACAAACTGACATCAGGAACCTGGACTGCTGAGTTTTCTTTCCCAGGGAAAATGGAAAAAGGATGTGCCCAGGGGCCCCTGGCCCTGACTGCAAAGAATCCTTATAACGAAGGATGGACCCCACACCGAAGTTGTCCCCACCTCAAACTTGTGCTGCCCTGATAGACCCAAGGGAGCCCTACAAACTGACATCAGGAACCTGGACTGCTGAGTTTTCTTTCCCAGGGAAAATGGAAAAAGGATGTGCCCAGGGGCCCCTGGCCCTGGGCTGGGGCCTCACTGCAAAGAATCCTTATATCGAAGGATGGACCCCACACCGAAGTTGTCCCCACCTCAAACTTGTGCTGCCCTGATAGACCCAAGGGAGCCCTACAAACTGACATCAGGAACCTGGACTGCTGAGTTTTCTTTCCCAGGGAAAATGGAAAAAGGATGTGCCCAGGGGCCCCTGGCTCTGGGACCCTGGCCCTGACTGCAAAGAATCCTTATATCGAAGGATGGACCCCACACCGAAGTTGTCCCCACCTCAAACTTGTGCTGCCCTGATAGACCCAAGGGAGCCCTACAAACTGACATCAGGAACCTGGACTGCTGAGTTTTCTTTCCCAGGGAAAATGGAAAAAGGATGTGCCCAGGGGCGCCTGGCCCTGACTGCAAAATATCCTTATATCGAAGGATGGACCCCACACCGAAGATGTCCCCACCTCAAACTTGTGCTGCCCTGATAGACCCAAGGGAGCCCTACAAACTGACATCAGGAACCTGGACTGCTGAGTTTTCTTTCCCAGGGAAAATGGAAAAAGGATGTGCCCAGGGGCCCCTGGCCCTGGGCCCCTGGCCCTGACTGCAAAGAATCCTTATATCGAAGGATGGACCCCACACCGAAGTTGTCCCCACCTCAAACTTGTGCTGCCCTGATAGACCCAAGGGAGCCCTACAAACTGACATCAGGAACCTGGACTGCTGAGTTTTCTTTCCCAGGGAAAATGGAAGAAGGATGTGCCCAGGGGCCCCTGGCCCTGACTGCAAAAAATCGTTATAACGAAGGATGGACCCCACACCGAAGATGTCCCCACCTCAAACTTGTGCTGCCCTGATAGACCCAAGGGAGCCCTACAAACTGACATCAGGAACCTGGACTGCTGAGTTTTCTTTCCCAGGGAAAATGGAAAAAGGATGTGCCCAGGGGCCCCTGGACATGGGCTGGGGCCTCACTGCAAAGAATCCTTATATCGAAGGATGGACCCCACACCGAAGATGTCCCCACCTCAAACTTGTGCTGCCCTGATAGACCCAAGGGAGCCCTACAAACTGACATCAGGAACTTGGACTGATGAGTTTCCTTTCACAGGGAAAATGGCCAAAGGTTGTGCCCAGGGGCCCCTAGCCCTGACTGCAAAGAATCCTTATATCGAAGGATGGACCCCACACCGAAGTTGTCCCCACCTCAAACTTGTGCTGCCCTGATAGACCCAAGGGAGCCCTACAAACTGACATCAGGAACCTGGACTACTGACTTTTCTTTCCCAGGGAAAATGGAAAAAGGATGTGCCCAGGGGCCCCTGGCCCTGACTGCAAAAAATCCTTATATCGAAGGATGGACCCCACACCGAAGTTGTCCCCACCTCAAACTTGTGCTGCCCTGATAGACCCAAGGGAGCCCTACAAACTGACATCAGGAACCTGGACTGCTGACTTTTCTTTCCCAGGGAAAATGGAAGAAGGATGTGCCCAGGGGCCCCTGGCCCTGGGACCCTGGCCCTGACTGCAAAGAATCCTTATATCGAAGGATGGACCCCACACCGAAGTTGTCCCCACCTCAAACTTGTGCTGCCCTGATAGACCCAAGGGAGCCCTACAAACTGACATCAGGAACCTGGACTGCTGAGTTTTCTTTCCCAGGGAAAATGGAAAAAGGACGTGCCCAGGGGCCCCTGGCCCTGACTGCAAAAAATCCTTATATCGAAGGATGGGCCCCACACCGAAGATGTCCCCACCTCAAACTTGTGCTGCCCTGATAGACCCAAGGGAGCCCTACAAACTGACATCAGGAACTTGGACTGATGAGTTTCCTTTCACAGATAAAATGGCCAAAGGTTGTGCCCAGGGGACCCTAGCCCTGACTGCAAAATATCCTTATATCGAAGGATGGACCCCACACCGAAGTTCTCCCCACCTCAAACTTGTGCTGCCCTGATAGACCCAAGGGAGCCCTACAAACTGACATCAGGAACCTGGACTGCTGAGTTTTCTTTCCCAGGGAAAATGGAAAAAGGATGTGCCCAGGGGCCCCTGGACATGGGCTGGGGCCTCACTGCAAAGAATCCTTATATCGAAGGATGGACCTCACACCGAAGTTGTCCCCACCTCAAACTTGTGCTGCCCTGATAGACCCAAGGGAGCCCTACAAACTGACATCAGGAACCTGGACTGCTGACTTTTCTTTCCCAGGGAAAATGGAAAAAGGATGTGCCCAGGGGCCCCTGGCCCTGACTGCAAAAAATCCTTATATCGAAGGATGGACCCCACACCGAAGTTGTCCCCACCTCAAACTTGTGCTGCCCTGATAGACCCAAGGGAGCCCTACAAACTGACATCAGGAACCTGGACTGCTGACTTTTCTTTCCCAGGGAAAATGGAAAAAGGATGTGCCCAGGGGCCCCTGGCCCTGACTGCAAAGAATCCTTATATCGAAGGATGGACCCCACACCGAAGTTGTCCCCACCTCAAACTTGTGCTGCCCTGATAGACCCAAGGGAGCCCTACAAACTGACATCAGGAACCTGCACTGCTGAGTTTTCTTTCCCAGGGAAAATGGAAAAAGGATGTGCCCAGGCGCCCCTGGCCCTGACTGCAAAGAATCCTTATAACGAAGGATGGACCCCACACCGAAGTTGTCCCCACCTCAAACTTGTGCTGCCCTGATAGACCCAAGGGAGCCCTACAAACTGACATCAGGAACCTGGACTGCTGAGTTTTCTTTCCCAGGGAAAATGGAAAAAGGATGTGCCCAGGGGCCCCTGGACATGGGCTGGGGCCTCACTGCAAAGAATCCTTATATCGAAGGATGGACCCCACACCGAAGATGTCCCCACCTCAAACTTGTGCTGCCCTGATAGACCCAAGGGAGCCCTACAAACTGACATCAGGAACCTGGACTGCTGAGTTTTCTTTCCCAGGGAAAATGGAAAAAGGATGTGCCCAGGGGCCCCTGGCCCTGACTGCAAAAAATCCTTATATCAAAGGATGGACCCCACACCGAAGTTGTCCCCACCTCAAACTTGTGCTGCCCTGATAGACCCAAGGGAGCCCTACAGACTGACATCAGGAACCTGGACTGCTGACTTTTCTTTCCCAGGGAAAATGGAAAAAGGATGTGCCCAGGGGCCCCTGGCCCTGGGCTGGGGCCTCACTGCAAAAAATCTTTATATTGAAGGATGGACCCCACACCGAAGTTGTCCCCTCCTCAAACTTGTGCTGCCCTGATAGACCCAAGGGAGCCCTACAAACTGACATCAGGAACCTGGACTGCTGAGTTTTCTTTCCCAGGGAAAATGGAAAAAGGATGTGCCCAGGGGCCCCTGGCCCTGACTGCAAAAAATCCTTATATCGAAGGATGGACCCCACACCGAAGTTGTCCCCACCTCAAACTTGTGCTGCCCTGATAGACCCAAGGGAGCCCTACAAACTGACATCAGGAACCTGGACTGCTGACTTTTCTTTCCCAGGGAAAATGGAAAAAGGATGTGCCCAGGGGCCCCTGGCCCTGACTGCAAAGAATCCTTATATCGAAGGATGGACCCCACACCGAAGTTGTCCCCACCTCAAACTTGTGCTGCCCTGATAGACCCAAGGGAGCCCTACAAACTGACATCAGGAACCTGCACTGCTGAGTTTTCTTTCCCAGGGAAAATGGAAAAAGGATGTGCCCAGGCGCCCCTGGCCCTGACTGCAAAGAATCCTTATATCGAAGGATGGACCCCACACCGAAGTTGTCCCCACCTCAAACTTGTGCTGCCCTGATAGACCCAAGGGAGCCCTACAAACTGACATCAGGAACCTGGACTGCTGAGTTTTCTTTCCCAGGGAAAATGGAAAAAGGATGTGCCCAGGGGCCCCTGGACATGGGCTGGGGCCTCACTGCAAAGAATCCTTATATCGAAGGATGGACCCCACACCGAAGATGTCCCCACCTCAAACTTGTGCTGCCCTGATAGACCCAAGGGAGCCCTACAAACTGACATCAGGAACCTGGACTGCTGAGTTTTCTTTCCCAGGGAAAATGGAAAAAGGATGTGCCCAGGGGCCCCTGGCCCTGACTGCAAAAAATCCTTATATCAAAGGATGGACCCCACACCGAAGTTGTCCCCACCTCAAACTTGTGCTGCCCTGATAGACCCAAGGGAGCCCTACAGACTGACATCAGGAACCTGGACTGCTGACTTTTCTTTCCCAGGGAAAATGGAAAAAGGATGTGCCCAGGGGCCCCTGGCCCTGGGCTGGGGCCTCACTGCAAAAAATCCTTATATTGAAGGATGGACCCCACACCGAAGTTGTCCCCTCCTCAAACTTGTGCTGCCCTGATAGACCCAAGGGAGCCCTACAAACTGACATCAGGAACCTGGACTGCTGAGTTTTCTTTCCCAGGGAAAATGGAAAAAGGATGTGCCCAGGGGCCCCTGGCCCTGACTGCAAAAAATCCTTATATCGAAGGATGGACCCCACACCGAAGTTGTCCCCACCTCAAACTTGTGCTGCCCTGATAGACCCAAGGGAGCCCTACAAACTGACATCAGGAACCTGGACTGCTGAGTTTTCTTTCCCAGGGAAAATGGAAGAAGGATGTGCCCAGGGGCCCCTGGCCCTGGGCTGGGGCCTCACTGCAAAGAATCCTTATATCGAAGGATGGACCCCACACCGAAGTTGTCCCCACCTTAAAATTGTGCTGCCCTGATAGACCCAAGGGAGCCCTACAAACTGACATCAGGAACTTGGACTGATGAGTTTCCTTTCACAGATAAAATGGCCAAAGGTTGTGCCCAGGGGACCCTAGCCCTGACTGCAAAAAATCCTTATATCGAAGGATGGACCCCACACCGAAGTTGTCCCCACCTCAAACTTGTGCTGCCCTGATAGACCCAAGGGAGCCCTACAAACTGACATCAGGAACCTGGACTGCTGAGTTTTCTTTCCCAGGGAAAATGGAAAAAGGTTGTGCCCAGGGGCCCATGGCCCTGGGCTGGGGCCTCACTGCAAAAAATCCTTATATCGAAGGATGGATCGCAGACCGAAGTTGTCCCCACCTCAAACTTGTGCTGCCCTGATAGACCCAAGGGAGCCCTACAAACTGACATCAGGAACCTGGACTGCTGACTTTTCTTTCCCAGGGAAAATGGAAAAAGGATGTGCCCAGGGGACGCTAGCCCTGACTGCAAAAAATCCTTATATCGAAGGATGGAGCCCACACCGAAGTTGTCCCCACCTCAAACTTGTGCTGCCCTGATAGACCCAAGGGAGCCCTACAAACTGACATCAGGAACCTGGACTGCTGAGTTTTCTTTCCCAGGGAAAATAGAAAAAGGATGTGCCCAGGGGCCCCTGGCCCTGACTGCAAAGAATCCTTATAACGAAGGATGGAGCCCACACCGAAGTTGTCCCCACCTCAAACTTGTGCTGCCCTGATAGACCCAAGGGAGCCCTACAAACTGACATCAGGAACCTGGACTGCTGAGTTTTCTTTCCCAGGGAAAATGGAAAAAGGATGTGCCCAGGGGCCCCTGGATATGGGCTGGGGCCTCACTGCAAAGAATCCTTATAACGAAGGATGGACCTCACACCGAAGTTGTCCCCACCTCAAACTTGTGCTGCCCTGATAGACCCAAGGGAGCCCTACAAACTGACATCAGGAACCTGGACTGCTGACTTTTCTTTCCCAGGGAAAATGGA
The DNA here is from genome assembly GCF_050655825.1 of Lonchura striata. Taxonomy (NCBI): domain Eukaryota; kingdom Metazoa; phylum Chordata; class Aves; order Passeriformes; family Estrildidae; genus Lonchura; species Lonchura striata. The sequence continues at coordinate 8,908,657 of NC_140734.1, read as the reverse complement.
AAAAGGATGTGCCCAGGGGCCCCTGGCCCTGACTGCAAAAAATCCTTATATCGAAGGATGGACCCCACACCGAAGTTGTCCCCACCTCAAACTTGTGCTGCCCTGATAGACCCAAGGGAGCCCTACAAACTGACATCAGGAACCTGGACTGCTGACTTTTCTTTCCCAGGGAAAATGGAAAAAGGATGTGCCCAGGGGCCCCTGGCCCTGACTGCAAAAAATCCTTATATCGAAGGATGGACCCCACACCGAAGTTGTCCCCACCTCAAACTTGTGCTGCCCTGATAGACCCAAGGGAGCCCTACAAACTGACATCAGGAACCTGGACTGCTGAGTTTTCTTTCCCAGGGAAAATGGAAAAAGGATGTGCCCAGGCGCCCCTGGCCCTGACTGCAAAGAATCCTTATAACGAAGGATGGACCCCACACCGAAGTTGTCCCCACCTCAAACTTGTGCTGCCCTGATAGACCCAAGGGAGCCCTACAAACCGACATCAGGAACCTAGATTGCTGAGTTTTCTTTCCCAGGGAAAATGGAAAAAGGATGTGCCCAGGGGCCCCTGGACATGGGCTGGGGCCTCACTGCAAAGAATCCTTATATCGAAGGATGGACCCCACACCGAAGATGTCCCCACCTCAAACTTGTGCTGCCCTGATAGACCCAAGGGAGCCCTACAAACTGACATCAGGAACCTGGACTGCTGAGTTTTCTTTCCCAGGGAAAATGGAAAAAGGGTGTGCCCAGAGGCCCCTGGCCCTGACTGCAAAAAATCCTTATATCGAAGGATGGAGCCCACACCGAAGTTGTCCCCACCTCAAACTTGTGCTGCCCTGATAGACCCAAGGGAGCCCTACAAACTGACATCAGGAACCTGGACTGCTGAGTTTTCTTTCCCAGGGAAAATGGAAGAAGGATGTGCCCAGGGGCCCCTGGCCCTGGGCTGGGGCCTCACTGCAAAGAATCCTTATATCGAAGGATGGACCCCACACCGAAGTTGTCCCCACCTCAAACTTGTGCTGCCCTGATAGACCCAAGGGAGCCCTACAAACTGACATCAGGAACCTGGACTGCTGAGTTTTCTTTCCCAGGGAAAATGGAAAAAGGATGTGCCCAGGGGCCCCTGGCCCTGGGCTGGGGCCTCACTGCAAAGAATCCTTATATCGCAGGATGGACCCCACACCGAAGTTGTCCCCACCTCAAACTTGTGCTGCCCTGATAGACCCAAGGGAGCCCTACAAACTGACATCAGGAACCTGGACTGCTGAGTTTTCTTTCCCAGGGAAAATGGAAAAAGGATGTGCCCAGGGGCCCCTGGACATGGGCTGGGGCCTCACTGCAAAGAATCCTTATATCGAAGGATGGACCCCACACCGAAGATGTCCCCACCTCAAACTTGTGCTGCCCTGATAGACCCAAGGGAGCCCTACAAACTGACATCAGGAACCTGGACTGCTGAGTTTTCTTTCCCAGGGGAAATGGAAAAAGGATGTGCCCAGGGGCCCCTGGCCCTGGGCCCCTGGCCCTGACTGCAAAGAATCCTTATATCGAAGAATGGACCCCACACCGAAGTTGTCCCCACCTCAAACTTGTGCTGCCCTGATAGACCCAAGGGAGCCCTACAAACTGACATCAGGAACCTGGACTGCTGAGTTTTCTTTCCCAGGGAAAATGGAAAAAGGATGTGCCCAGGGGCCCCTGGCCCTGACTGCAAAAAATCCTTATATCGAAGGATGGACCCTATACCGAAGATGTCCCCACCTCAAACTTGTGCTGCCCTGATAGACCCAAGGGAGCCCTACAAACTGACATCAGGAACCTGGACTGCTGAGTTTTCTTTCCCAGGGAAAATGGAAAAAGGATGTGCCCAGGGGCCCCTGGCCCTGACTGCAAAAAATCCTTATATCGAAGGATGGACCCCACACCGAAGTTGTCCCCACCTCAAACTTGTGCTGCCCTGATAGACCCAAGGGAGCCCTACAAACTGACATCAGGAACCTGGACTGCTGAGTTTTCTTTCCCAGGGAAAATGGAAAAAGGATGTGCCCAGGGGCCCCTGGCCCTGACTGCAAAGAATCCTTATATCGAAGGATGGACCCCAAACCGAAGTTGTCCCCACCTCAAACTTGTGCTGCCCTGATAGACCCAAGGGAGCCCTACAAACTGACATCAGGAACCTGGACTGCTGAGTTTTCTTTCCCAGGGAAAATGGAAAAAGGATGTGCCCAGGGGCCCCTGGCCCTGGGACCCTGGCCCTGACTGCAAAGAATCCTTATATCGAAGAATGGACCCCACACCGAAGTTGTCCCCACCTCAAACTTGTGCTGCCCTGATAGACCCAAGGGAACCCTACAAACTGACATCAGGAACCTGGACTGCTGAGTTTTCTTTCCCAGGGAAAATAGAAAAAGGATGTGCCCAGGGGCCCCTGGCCCTGACTGCAAAAAATCCTTATATCGAAGGATGGACCCCAGACCGAAGTTGTCCCCACCTCAAACTTGTGCTGCCCTGATAGACCCAAGGGAGCCCTACAAACTGACATCAGGAACCTGGACTGCTGAGTTTTCTTTCCCAGGGAAAATGGAAAAAGGATGTGCCCAGGGGCCCCTGGCCCTGACTGCAAAAAATCCTTATATCAAAGGATGGACCCCACACCGAAGTTGTCCCCACCTCAAACTTGTGCTGCCCTGATAGACCCAAGGGAGCCCTACAGACTGACATCAGGAACCTGGACTGCTGACTTTTCTTTCCCAGGGAAAATGGAAAAAGGATGTGCCCAGGGGCCCCTGGCCCTGGGCTGGGGCCTCACTGCAAAAAATCCTTATATTGAAGGATGGACCCCACACCGAAGTTGTCCCCTCCTCAAACTTGTGCTGCCCTGATAGACCCAAGGGAGCCCTACAAACTGACATCAGGAACCTGGACTGCTGAGTTTTCTTTCCCAGGGAAAATGGAAAAAGGATGTGCCCAGGGGCCCCTGGCCCTGACTGCAAAAAATCCTTATATCGAAGGATGGACCCCACACCGAAGTTGTCCCCACCTCAAACTTGTGCTGCCCTGATAGACCCAAGGGAGCCCTACAAACTGACATCAGGAACCTGGACTGCTGAGTTTTCTTTCCCAGGGAAAATGGAAGAAGGATGTGCCCAGGGGCCCCTGGCCCTGGGCTGGGGCCTCACTGCAAAGAATCCTTATATCGAAGGATGGACCCCACACCGAAGTTGTCCCCACCTTAAAATTGTGCTGCCCTGATAGACCCAAGGGAGCCCTACAAACTGACATCAGGAACTTGGACTGATGAGTTTCCTTTCACAGATAAAATGGCCAAAGGTTGTGCCCAGGGGACCCTAGCCCTGACTGCAAAAAATCCTTATATCGAAGGATGGACCCCACACCGAAGTTGTCCCCACCTCAAACTTGTGCTGCCCTGATAGACCCAAGGGAGCCCTACAAACTGACATCAGGAACCTGGACTGCTGAGTTTTCTTTCCCAGGGAAAATGGAAAAAGGTTGTGCCCAGGGGCCCATGGCCCTGGGCTGGGGCCTCACTGCAAAAAATCCTTATATCGAAGGATGGATCGCAGACCGAAGTTGTCCCCACCTCAAACTTGTGCTGCCCTGATAGACCCAAGGGAGCCCTACAAACTGACATCAGGAACCTGGACTGCTGACTTTTCTTTCCCAGGGAAAATGGAAAAAGGATGTGCCCAGGGGACGCTAGCCCTGACTGCAAAAAATCCTTATATCGAAGGATGGAGCCCACACCGAAGTTGTCCCCACCTCAAACTTGTGCTGCCCTGATAGACCCAAGGGAGCCCTACAAACTGACATCAGGAACCTGGACTGCTGAGTTTTCTTTCCCAGGGAAAATGGAAAAAGGATGTGCCCAGGGGCCCCTGGATATGGGCTGGGGCCTCACTGCAAAGAATCCTTATAACGAAGGATGGACCTCACACCGAAGTTGTCCCCACCTCAAACTTGTGCTGCCCTGATAGACCCAAGGGAGCCCTACAAACTGACATCAGGAACCTGGACTGCTGACTTTTCTTTCCCAGGGAAAATGGAAAAAGGATGTGCCCAGGGGCCCCTGGCCCTGACTGCAAAAAATCCTTATATCGAAGGATGGACCCCACACCGAAGTTGTCCCCACCTCAAACTTGTGCTGCCCTGATAGACCCAAGGGAGCCCTACAAACTGACATCAGGAACCTGGACTGCTGACTTTTCTTTCCCAGGGAAAATGGAAAAAGGATGTGCCCAGGGGCCCCTGGCCCTGACTGCAAAGAATCCTTATATCGAAGGATGGACCCCACACCGAAGTTGTCCCCACCTCAAACTTGTGCTGCCCTGATAGACCCAAGGGAGCCCTACAAACTGACATCAGGAACCTGGACTGCTGAGTTTTCTTTCCCAGGGAAAATGGAAAAAGGATGTGCCCAGGCGCCCCTGGCCCTGACTGCAAAGAATCCTTATAACGAAGGATGGACCCCACACCGAAGTTGTCCCCACCTCAAACTTGTGCTGCCCTGATAGACCCAAGGGAGCCCTACAAACTGACATCAGGAACCTAGATTGCTGAGTTTTCTTTCCCAGGGAAAATGGAAAAAGGATGTGCCCAGGGGCCCCTGGACATGGGCTGGGGCCTCACTGCAAAGAATCCTTATATCGAAGGATGGACCCCACACCGAAGATGTCCCCACCTCAAACTTGTGCTGCCCTGATAGACCCAAGGGAGCCCTACAAACTGACATCAGGAACCTGGACTGCTGAGTTTTCTTTCCCAGGGAAAATGGAAAAAGGGTGTGCCCAGAGGCCCCTGGCCCTGACTGCAAAAAATCCTTATATCGAAGGATGGAGCCCACACCGAAGTTGTCCCCACCTCAAACTTGTGCTGCCCTGATAGACCCAAGGGAGCCCTACAAACTGACATCAGGAACCTGGACTGCTGAGTTTTCTTTCCCAGGGAAAATGGAAGAAGGATGTGCCCAGGGGGCCCTGGCCCTGGGCTGGGGCCTCACTGCAAAGAATCCTTATATCGAAGGATGGACCCCACACCGAAGATGTCCCCACCTCAAACTTGTGCTGCCCTGATAGACCCAAGGGAGCCCTACAAACTGACATCAGGAACCTGGACTGCTGAGTTTTCTTTCCCAGGGAAAATGGAAGAAGGATGTGCCCAGGGGCCCCTGGCCCTGGGCTGGGGCCTCACTGCAAAGAATCCTTATATCGCAGGATGGACCCCACACCGAAGTTGTCCCCACCTCAAACTTGTGCTGCCCTGATAGACCCAAGGGAGCCCTACAAACTGACATCAGGAACCTGGACTGCTGAGTTTTCTTTCCCAGGGAAAATGGAAAAAGGATGTGCCCAGGGGCCCCTGGACATGGGCTGGGGCCTCACTGCAAAGAATCCTTATATCGAAGGATGGACCCCACACCGAAGATGTCCCCACCTCAAACTTGTGCTGCCCTGATAGACCCAAGGGAGCCCTACAAACTGACATCAGGAACCTGGACTGCTGAGTTTTCTTTCCCAGGGGAAATGGAAAAAGGATGTGCCCAGGGGCCCCTGGCCCTGGGCCCCTGGCCCTGACTGCAAAGAATCCTTATATCGAAGAATGGACCCCACACCGAAGTTGTCCCCACCTCAAACTTGTGCTGCCCTGATAGACCCAAGGGAGCCCTACAAACTGACATCAGGAACCTGGACTGCTGAGTTTTCTTTCCCAGGGAAAATGGAAAAAGGATGTGCCCAGGGGCCCCTGGCCCTGACTGCAAAAAATCCTTATATCGAAGGATGGACCCTATACCGAAGATGTCCCCACCTCAAACTTGTGCTGCCCTGATAGACCCAAGGGAGCCCTACAAACTGACATCAGGAACCTGGACTGCTGAGTTTTCTTTCCCAGGGAAAATGGAAAAAGGATGTGCCCAGGGGCCCCTGGCCCTGACTGCAAAGAATCCTTATATCGAAGGATGGACCCCACACCGAAGTTGTCCCCACCTCAAACTTGTGCTGCCCTGATAGACCCAAGGGAGCCCTACAAACTGACATCAGGAACCTGGACTGCTGAGTTTTCTTTCCCAGGGAAAATGGAAAAAGGATGTGCCCAGGGGCCCCTGGCCCTGACTGCAAAGAATCCTTATATCGAAGGATGGACCCCAAACCGAAGTTGTCCCCACCTCAAACTTGTGCTGCCCTGATAGACCCAAGGGAGCCCTACAAACTGACATCAGGAACCTGGACTGCTGAGTTTTCTTTCCCAGGGAAAATGGAAAAAGGATGTGCCCAGGGGCCCCTGGCCCTGGGACCCTGGCCCTGACTGCAAAGAATCCTTATATCGAAGAATGGACCCCACACCGAAGTTGTCCCCACCTCAAACTTGTGCTGCCCTGATACACCCAAGGGAGCCCTACAAACTGACATCAGGAACCTGGACTGCTGAGTTTTCTTTCCCAGGGAAAATGGAAAAAGGATGTGCCCAGGGGCCCCTGGCCCTGACTGCAAAGAATCCTTATATCGAAGGATGGACCCCACACCGAAGTTGTCCCCACCTCAAACTTGTGCTGCCCTGATAGACCCAAGGGAGCCCTACAAACTGACATCAGGAACCTGGACTGCTGACTTTTCTTTCCCAGGGAAAATGGCCAAAGGATGTGCCCAGGGGCCCCTGGCCCTGGGCTGGGGCCTCACTGCAAAGAATCCTTATATCGAAGGATGGACCCCACACCGAAGTTGTCCCCACCTCAAACTTGTGCTGCCCTGATAGACCCAAGGGAGCCCTACAAACTGACATCAGGAACCTGGACTGCTGAGTTTTCTTTCCCAGGGAAAATGGAAAAAGGATGTGCCCAGGGGCCCCTGGCCCTGACTGCAAAAAATCCTTATATCGAAGGATGGATCCCACACCGAAGTTGTCCCCACCTCAAACTTGTGCTGCCTTGATAGACCCAAGGGAGCCCTACAAACTGACATCAGGAACCTGGACTGCTGAGTTTTCTTTCCCAGGGAAAATGGAAAAAGGATGTGCCCAGAGTTCCCTGGCCCTGGGCTGGGCCCTCACTACAAAGAATCCTTATATCGAAGGATGGACCCCACACCGAAGTTGTCCCCACCTCAAACTTGTGCTGCCCTGATAGACCCAAGGGAGCCCTACAAACTGACATCAGGAACCTGGACTGCTGACTTTTCTTTCCCAGGGAAAATGGAAAAAGGATGTGCCCAGGGGCCCCTGGCCCTGGGACCCTGGCCCTGACTGTAAAAAAACCTTATATCGAAGGATGGACCCCAGACCGAAGTTGTCCCCACCTCAAACTTGTGCTGCCCTGATAGACCCAAGGGAGCCCTACAAACTGACATCAGGAACCTGGACTGCTGAGTTTTCTTTCCCAGGGAAAATGGAAAAAGGATGTGCCCAGGGGCCCCTGGCCCTGACTGCAAAGAATCCTTATATCGAAGGATGGACCCCACACCGAAGTTGTCCCCACCTCAAACTTGTGCTGCCCTGATAGACCCAAGGGAGCCCTACAAACTGACATCAGGAACCTGGACTGCTGAGTTTTCTTTCCCAGGGAAAATGGAAAAAGGATGTGCCCAGGGGCCCCTGGCCCTGACTGCAAAAAATCCTTATATCGAAGGATGGACCCCACACCAAAGTTGCCCCCACCTCAAACTTGTGCTGCCCTGATAGACCCAAGGGAGCCCTACAAACTGACATCAGGAACCTGGACTGCTGAGTTTTCTTTCCCAGGGAAAATGGCCGAAGGATGTGCCCAGGGGCCCCTGGCCCTGACTGCAAAAAATCCTTATATCGAAGGATGGACCCCACACCGAAGTTGTCCCCACCTCAAATTTGTGCTGCCCTGATAGACCCAAGGGAGCCCTACAAACTGACATCAGGAACCTGGACTGCTGAGTTTTCTTTCCCAGGGAAAATGGAAAAAGGATGTGCTCAGGGGCCCCTGGCCCTGGACTGGGGCCTCACTGCAAAGAATCCTTATATCGAAGGATGGACCCCACACCGAAGTTGTCCCCACCTCAAACTTGTGCTGCCCTGATAGACCCAAGGGAGCCCTACAAACTGACATCAGGAAACTGGACTGCTGAGTTTTCTTTCCCAGGGAAAATGGAAAAAGGATGTGCCCAGGGGCCCCTGGCCCTGGGACCCTGGCCCTGACTGCAAAGAATCCTTATATCGAAGGATGGACCCCACACCGAAGTTGTCCCCACCTCAAACTTGTGCTGCCCTGATAGACCCAAGGGAGCCCTACAAACTGACATCAGGAACCTGGACTGCTGAGTTTTCTTTCACAGGGAAAATGGAAAAAGGATGTGCCCAGGGGCCCCTGGCCCTGACTGCAAAAAATCCTTATATCGAAGGATGGATCCCACACCGAAGTTGTCCCCACCTCAAACTTGTGCTGCCCTGATAGACCCAAGGGAGCCCTACAAACTGACATCAGGAACCTGGACTGCTGAGTTTTCTTTCCCAGGGAAAATGGAAAAAGGATGTGCCCAGGGTTCCCTGGCCCTGGGCTGGGCCCTCACTACAAAGAATCCTTATATCGAAGGATGGACCCCACACCGAAGTTGTCCCCACCTCAAACTTGTGCTGCCCTGATAGACCCAAGGGAGCCCTACAAACTGACATCAGGAACCTGGACTGCTGACTTTTCTTTCCCAGGGAAAATGGAAAAAGGATGTGCCCAGGGGCCCCTGGCCCTGGGACCCTGGCCCTGACTGTAAAAAAACCTTATATCGAAGGATGGACCCCAGACCGAAGTTGTCCCCACCTCAAACTTGTGCTGCCCTGATAGACCCAAGGGAGCCCTACAAACTGACATCATGAACCTGGACTGCTGAGTTTTCTTTCCCAGGGAAAATGGAAAAAGGATGTGCCCAGGGGCCCCTGGCCCTGACTGCAAAGAATCCTTATATCGAAGGATGGACCCCACACCGAAGTTGTCCCCACCTCAAACTTGTGCTGCCCTGATAGACCCAAGGGAGCCCTACAAACTGACATCAGGAACCTGGACTGCTGAGTTTTCTTTCCCAGGGAAAATGGAAAAAGGATGTGCCCAGGGGCCCCTGGCCCTGACTGCAAAAAATCCTTATATCGAAGGATGGACCCCACACCAAAGTTGCCCCCACCTCAAACTTGTGCTGCCCTGATAGACCCAAGGGAGCCCTACAAACTGACATCAGGAACCTGGACTGCTGAGTTTTCTTTCCCAGGGAAAATGGCCGAAGGATGTGCCCAGGGGCCCCTGGCCCTGACTGCAAAAAATCCTTATATCGAAGGATGGACCCCACACCGAAGTTGTCCCCACCTCAAATTTGTGCTGCCCTGATAGACCCAAGGGAGCCCTACAAACTGACATCAGGAACCTGGACTGCTGAGTTTTCTTTCCCAGGGAAAATGGAAAAAGGATGTGCTCAGGGGCCCCTGGCCCTGGACTGGGGCCTCACTGCAAAGAATCCTTATATCGAAGGATGGACCCCACACCGAAGTTGTCCCCACCTCAAACTTGTGCTGCCCTGATAGACCCAAGGGAGCCCTACAAACTGACATCAGGAACCTGGACTGCTGACTTTTCTTTCCCAGGGAAAATGGAAAAAGGATGTGCCCAGGGGCCCCTGGCCCTGGGACCCTGGCCCTGACTGCAAAGAATCCTTATATCGAAGGATGGACCCCACACCGAAGTTGTCCCCACCTCAAACTTGTGCTGCCCTGATAGACCCAAGGGAGCCCTACAAACTGACATCAGGAACCTGGACTGCTGAGTTTTCTTTCCCAGGGAAAATGGAAAAAGGATGTGCCCAGGGGCCCCTGGCCCTGACCGTAAAAAATCCTTATATCGAAGGATGGACCCCACACCAAAGATGTCCCCACCTCAAACTTGTGCTGCCCTCATACACCCAAGGGAGCCCTACAAACTGACATCAGGAACCTGGACTGCTGAGTTTTCTTTCCCAGGGAAAATGGAAAAAGGATGTGCCCAGGGTTCCCTGGCCCTGGGCTGGGGCCTCACTGCAAAGAATCCTTATATCGAAGGATGGACCCCACACCGAAGTTGTCCCCACCTCAAACTTGTGCTGCCCTGATAGACCCAAGGGAGCCCTACAAACTGACATCAGGAACCTGGACTGCTGAGTTTTCTTTCCCAGGGAAAATGGAAAAAGGATGTGCCCAGGGGCCCCTAGCCCTGACTGCAAAAAATCCTTATATCGAAGGATGGACCCCAGACCGAAGTTGTCCCCACCTCAAACTTGTGCTGCCCTGATAGACCCAAGGGAGCCCTACAAACTGACATCAGGAACCTGGACTGCTGAGTTTTCTTTCCCAGGGAAAATGGAAAAAGGATGTGCCCAGGGTTCCCTGGCCCTGGGCTGGGGCCTCACTGCAAAAAATCCTTATATCGAAGGATGGACCCCACACCGAAGTTGTCCCCACCTCAAACTTGTGCTGCCCTGATAGACCCAAGGGAGCCCTACAAACTGACATCAGGAACCTGGACTGCTGAGTTTTCTTTCCCAGGGAAAATGGAAAAAGGATGTGCCCAGGGGCCCCTGGCCCTGGGACCCTGGCCCTGACTGCAAAGAATCCTTATATCGAAGGATGGACCCCACACCGAAGATGTCCCCACCTCAAACTTGTGCTGCCCTGATAGACCCAAGGGAGCCCTACAAACTGACATCAGGAACCTGGACTGCTGAGTTTTCTTTCCCAGGGAAAATGGAAAAAGGATGTGCCCAGGGGCCCCTGGACATGGGCTGGGGCCACACTGCAAAGAATCCTTATATCGAAGGATGGACCCCACACCGAAGTTGTCCCCACCTCAAACTTGTGCTGCCCTGATAGACCCAAGGGAGCCCTACAAACTGACATCAGGAACCTGGACTGCTGAGTTTTCTTTCCCAGGGAAAATGGAAAAAGGATGTGCCCAGGGGCCCCTGGCCGTGACTGCAAAGAATCCTTATATCGAAGGATGGACCCCACACCGAAGTTGTCCCCACCTCAAACTTGTGCTGCCCTCATACACCCAAGGGAGCCCTACAAACTGACATCAGGAACCTGGACTGCTGAGTTTTCTTTCCCAGGGAAAATGGAAAAAGGATGTGTCCAGGGAACCCTGGACCTGACTGCCAAAAATTCTTATATCGAAGGATGGACCCCACACCGAAGTTGTCCCCACCTCAAACTTGTGCTGCCTTGATAGACCCAAGGGAGCCCTACAAACTGACATCAGGAACCTGGACTGCTGAGTTTTCTTTCCCAGGGAAAATGGAAAAAGGATGTGCCCAGGGGCCCCTGGACATGGGCTGGGGCCTCACTGCAAAGAATCCTTATATCGAAGGATGGACCCCACACCGAAGATGTCCCCACCTCAAACTTGTGCTGCCCTGATAGACCCAAGGGAGCCCTACAAACTGACATCAGGAACCTGGACTGCTGAGTTTTCTTTCCCAGGGAAAATGGAAAAAGGATGTGCCCAGGGGCCCCTGGCCCTGGGACCCTGGCCCTGACTGCAAAGAATCCTTATATCGAAGGATGGACCCCACACCGAAGTTGTCCCCACCTCAAACTTGTGCTGCCCTGATAGACCCAAGGGAGCCCTACAAACTGACATCAGGAACCTGGACTGCTGAGTTTTCTTTCCCAGGGAAAATGGAAAAAGGATGTGCCCAGGGGCCCCTGGACATGGGCTGGGGCCTCACTGCAAAGAATCCTTATATCGAAGGATGGACCCCACACCGAAGATGTCCCCACCTCAAACTTGTGCTGCCCTGATAGACCCAAGGGAGCCCTACAGACTGACATCAGGAACCTGGACTGCTGAGTTTTCTTTCCCAGGGAAAATGGAAAAAGGATGTGCCCAGGGGCCCCTGGCCCTGACTGCAAAAAATCCTTATATCGAAGGATGGACCCCACACCGAAGTTGTCCCCACCTCAAACTTGTGCTGCCCTGATAGACCCAAGGGAGCTCTACAAACTGACATCAGGAACCTGGACTGCTGAGTTTTCTTTCCCAGGGAAAATGGAAAAATGATGTGCCCTGGGGCCCCTGGCCCTGGGCTGGGCCTCACTGAAAAAAATCCTTATATCGAAGGATGGACCCCACACCGAAGTTGTCCCCACCTCAAACTTGGGCTGCCCTGATACACCCAAGGGAACCCTACAAACTGACATCAGGAACCTGGACTGCTGAGTTTTCTTTCCCAGGGAAAATGAAAAAGGATGTGCCCAGGGGCCCCTGGCCCTGGGCTGGGCCTCACTGCAAAAAATCCTTATATCGAAGGATGGACCCCACACCGAAGTTGTCCCCACCTCAAACTTGTGCTGCCCTGATAGACCCAAGGGAGCCCTACAAACTGACATCAGGAACCTGGACTGCTGAGTTTTCTTTCCCAGGGAAAATGGAAAAAGGATGTGCCCAGGGGCCCCTGGCCCTGACTGCAAAAAATCCTTATATCGAAGGATGGACCCCACACCGAAGATGTCCTAACCTCAAACTTGTGCTGCCCTCATACACTCAAGGGAGCCCTACAAACTGACATCAGGAACCTGGACTGCTGAGTTTTCTTTCCCAGGGAAAATGGAAAAAGGATGTGCCCAGGGGCCCCTGGCCCTGACTGCAAAAAATCCTTATATCGAAGGATGGACCCCACACCGAAGATGTCCCCACCTCAAACTTGTGCTGCCCTGATAGACCCAAGGGAGCCCTACAAACTGACATCAGGAACCTGGATTGCTGAGTTTTCTTTCCCAGGGAAAATGGAAAAAGGATGTGCCCAGGGGCCCCTGGACATGGGCTGGGGCCACACTGCAAAGAATCCTTATATCGAAGGATGGACCCCACACCGAAGTTGTCCCCACCTCAAACTTGTGCTGCCCTGATAGACCCAAGGGAGCCCTACAAACTGACATCAGGAACCTGGACTGCTGAGTTTTCTTTCCCAGGGAAAATGGAAAAAGGATGTGCCCAGGGTTCCCTGGACATGGGCTGGGGCCACACTGCAAAGAATCCTTATATCGAAGGATGGACCCCACACCGAAGTTGTCCCCACCTCAAACTTGTGCTGCCCTGATAGACCCAAGGGAGCCCTACAAACTGACATCAGGAACCTGGACTGCTGAGTTTTCTTTCCCAGGGAAAATGGAAGAAGGGTGTGCCCAGGGGCCCCTGGCCCTGGGCTGGGGCCTCACTGCAAAGAATCCTTATATTGAAGGATGGACCCCACACCGAAGTTGTCCCCACCTTAAAATTGTGCTGCCCTGATAGACCCAAGGGAGCCCTACAAACTGACATCAGGAACTTGGACTGATGACTTTCCTTTCACAGATAAAATGGCCAAAGGATGTACCCAGGGGCCCCTAGCCCTGACTGCAAAAAATCCTTATATCGAAGGATGGACCCCAGACCGAAGTTGTCCCCACCTCAAACTTGTGCTGCCCTGATAGACCCAAGGGAGCCCTACAAACTGACATCAGGAACCTGGACTGCTGAGTTTTCTTTCCCAGGGAAAATGGAAAAAGGATGTGCCCAGGGTTCCCTGGCCCTGGGCTGGGGCCTCACTGCAAAAAAACCTTATATCGAAGGATGGACCCCAGACCGAAGTTGTCCCCACCTCAAACTTGTGCTGCCCTGATAGACCCAAGGGAGCCCTACAAACTGACATCAGGAACCTGGACTGCTGAGTTTTCTTTCCCAGGGAAAATGGAAAAAGGATGTGCCCAGGCGCCCCTGGCCCTGGGCTGGGGCCTCACTGCAAAGAATCCTTATATCGAAGGATGGACCCCACACCGAAGTTGTCCCCACCTCAAACTTGTGCTGCCCTGATAGACCCAAGGGAGCCCTACAAACTGACATCAGGAACCTGGACTGCTGAGTTTTCTTTCCCAGGGAAAATGGAAAAAGGATGTGCCCAGGGGCCCCTGGCCCTGACTGCAAAAAATCCTTATATCGAAGGATGGACCCCACACCGAAGTTGTCCCCACCTCAAACTTGTGCTGCCTTGATAGACCCAAGGGAGCCCTACAAACTGACATCAGGAACCTGGACTGCTGAGTTTTCTTTCCCAGGGAAAATGGAAAAAGGATGTGCCCAGGGGCCCCTGGCCCTGACTGCAAAGAATCCTTATATCGAAGGATGGACCCCAAACAGAAGTTGTCCCCACCTCAAACTTGTGCTGCCCTGATAGACCCAAGGGAGCCCTACAAACTGACGTCAGGAACCTGGACTGCTGACTTTTCCTTCCCAGGGAAAATGGAAAAAGGATGTGCCCAGGGGCCCCTGGCCCTGGGCTGGGGCCTCACTGCAAAGAATCCTTATAACGAAGGATGGACCGCACACCGAAGTTGTCCCCACCTCAAACTTGTGCTGCCCTGATACACCCAAGGGAGCCCTACAAACTGACATCAGGAACCTGGATTGCTGAGTTTTCTTTCACAGGGAAAATGGAAAAAGGATGTGCCCAGGGGCCCCTGGACATGGGCTGGGGCCTCACTGCAAAGAATCCTTATATCGAAGGATGGACCCCACACCGAAGATGTCCCCACCTCAAACTTGTGCTGCCCTGATAGACCCAAGGGAGCCCTACAAACTGACATCAGGAACCTGGACTGCTGAGTTTTCTTTCCCAGGGAAAATGGAAAAAGGATGTGCCCAGGGGCCCCTGGCCCTGGGACCCTGGCCCTGACTGCAAAAAATCCTTATATCGAAGGATGGACCCCACACCGAAGTTGTCCCCACCTCAAACTTGTGCTGCCCTGATACACCCAAAGGAGCCCTACAGACTGACATCAGGAACCTGGACTGCTGAGTTTTCTTTCCCAGGGAAAATGGAAAAAGGATGTGCCCAGGGGCCCCTGGCCCTGGGCTGGGGCCTCACTGCAAAGAATCCTTATATCGAAGGATGGACCCCACACCGAAGTTGTCCCCACCTCAAACTTGTGCTGCCCTGATAGACCCAAGGGAGCCCTACAAACTGACATCAGGAACCTGGACTGCTGAGTTTTCTTTCCCAGGGAAAATGGCCGAAGGATGTGCCCAGGGGCCCCTGGCCCTGACTGCAAAAAATCCTTATATCGAAGGATGGACCCCACACCGAAGTTGTCCCCACCTCAAACTTGTGCTGCCCTGATAGACCCAAGGGAGCCCTACAAACTGACATCAGGAACCTGGACTGCTGAGTTTTCTTTCCCAGGGAAAATGGCCAAAGGATGTGCCCAGGGGCCCCTGGCCCTGTGCTGGGGCCTCACTGCAAAGAGTCCGTATATCGAAGGATGGACCCCACACCGAAGTTGTCCCCACCTCAAACTTGTGCTGCCCTGATAGACCCAAGGGAGCCCTACAAACTGACATCAGGAACCTGGACTGCTGAGTTTTCTTTCCCAGGGAAAATGGAAAAAGGATGTGCCCAGGGTTCCCTGGCCCTGGGCTGGGGCCTCACTGCAAAAAAACCTTATATCGAAGGATGGACCCCAGACCGAAGTTGTCCCCACCTCAAACTTGTGCTGCCCTGATAGACCCAAGGGAGCCCTACAAACTGACATCAGGAACCTGGACTGCTGAGTTTTCTTTCCCAGGGAAAATGGAAAAAGGATGTGCCCAGGGGCCCCTGGCCCTGACTGCAAAAAATCCTTATATCGAAGGATGGACCCCACACCGAAGTTGTCCCCACCTCAAACTTGTGCTGCCTTGATAGACCCAAGGGAGCCCTACAAACTGACATCAGGAACTTGGACTGCTGAGTTTTCTTTCCCAGGGAAAATGGAAAAAGGATGTGCCCAGGGGCCCCTGGCCCTGGGCTGGGGCCTCACTGCAAAGAATCCTTATATCGAAGGATGGACCCCACACCGAAGTTGTCCCCACCTCAAAATTGTGCTGCCCTGATAGACCCAAGGGAGCCCTCCAAACTGACATCAGGAACCTGGACTGCTGAGTTTTCTTTCCCAGGGAAAATGGAAAAAGGATGTGCCCAGGGGCCCCTGGCCCTGGGACCCTGGCCCTGACTGCAAAGAATCCTTATATCGAAGGATGGACCCCACACCGAAGTTGTCCCCACCTCAAACTTGTGCTGCCCTGATAGACCCAAGGGAGCCCTACAAACTGACATCAGGAACCTGGACTGCTGAGTTTTCTTTCCCAGGGAAAATGTAAAAAGGATGTGCCCAGGGGCCCCTGGCCCTGACTGCAAAAAATCCTTATATCGAAGGATGGACCCCACACCGAAGTTGTCCCCACCTCAAACTTGTGCTGCCCTGATAGACCCAAGGGAGCCCTACAAACTGACATCAGGAACCTGGACTGCTGAGTTTTCTTTCACAGGGAAAATGGAAAAAGGATGTGCCCAGGGGCCCCTGGCCCTGACTGCAAAGAATCCTTATATCGAAAGATGGACCCCAAACAGAAGTTGTCCCCACCTCAAACTTGTGCTGCCCTGATAGACCCAAGGGAGCCCTACAAACTGACATCAGGAACCTGGACTGCTGACTTTTCCTTCCCAGGGAAAATGGAAAAAGGATGTGCCCAGGGGCCCCTGGCCCTGGGCTGGGGCCTCACTGCAAAGAATCCTTATAACGAAGGATGGACCGCACACCGAAGTTGTCCCCACCTCAAACTTGTGCTGCCCTGATAGACCCAAGGGAGCCCTACAAACTGACATCAGGAACCTGGATTGCTGAGTTTTCTTTCCCAGGGAAAATGGAAAAAGGATGTGCCCAGGGGCCCCTGGACATGGGCTGGGGCCTCACTGCAAAGAATCCTTATAACGAAGGATGGACCCCACACCGAAGATGTCCCCACCTCAAACTTGTGCTGCCCTGATAGACCCAAGGGAGCCCTAGAAACTGACATCAGGAACCTGGACTGCTGAGTTTTCTTTCCCAGGGAAAATGGAAAAAGGATGTGCCCAGGGGCCCCTGGCCCTGGGACCCTGGCCCTGACTGCAAAAAATCCTTATATCGAAGGATGGACCCCACACCGAAGTTGTCCCCACCTCAAACTTGTGCTGCCCTGATAGACCCAAGGGAGCCCTACAAACTGACATCACGAACCTGGACTGCTGAGTTTTCTTTCCCAGGGAAAATGGAAAAAGGATGTGCCCAGGGGCCCCTGGCCCTGGGCTGGGGCCTCACTGCAAAGAATCCTTATATCGAAGGATGGACCCCACACCGAAGTTGTCCCCACCTCAAACTTGTGCTGCCCTGATAGACCCAAGGGAGCCCTACAAACTGACATCAGGAACCTGGACTGCTGAGTTTTCTTTCCCAGGGAAAATGGAAAAAGGATGTGCCCAGGGGCCCCTGGCCCTGACTGCAAAAAATCCTTATATCGAAGGATGGACCCCACACCGAAGTTGTCCCCACCTCAAACTTGTGCTGCCCTGATAGACCCAAGGGAGCCCTACAAACTGACATCAGGAACCTGGACTGCTGAGTTTTCTTTCCCAGGGAAAATGGCCGAAGAATGTGCCCAGGGGCCCCTGGCCCTGACTGCAAAAAATCCTTATATCGAAGGATGGACTCCACACCGAAGTTGTCCCCACCTCAAACTTGTGCTGCCTTGATAAACCCAAGGGAGCCCTACAAACTGACATCAGGAAACTGGACTGCTGAGTTTTCTTTCCCAGGGAAAATGGAAAAAGGATGTGCCCAGGGGCCCCTGGCCCTGGGACCCTGGCCCTGACTGCAAAGAATCCTTATATCGAAGGATGGACCCCACACCGAAGTTGTCCCCACCTCAAACTTGTGCTGCCCTGATAGACCCAAGGGAGCCCTACAAACTGACATCAGGAACCTGGACTGCTGAGTTTTCTTTCCCAGGGAAAATGGAAAAAGGATGTGCCCAGGGGCCCCTGGCCCTGACTGCAAAAAATCCTTATATCGAAGGATGGACCCCACACCGAAGTTGTCCCCACCTCAAACTTGTGCTGCCCTGATAGACCCAAGGGAGCCCTACAAACTGACATCAGGAACCTGGACTGCTGAGTTTTCTTTCCCAGGGAAAATGGAAGAAGGATGTGCCCAGGGGCCCCTGGCCCTGGGCTGGGGCCTCACTGCAAAGAATCCTTATATTGAAGGATGGACCCCACACCGAAGTTGTCCCCACGTTAAAACTGTGCTGCCCTGATAGACCCAAGGGAGCCCTACAAACTGACATCAGGAACTTGGACTGATGACTTTCCTTTCACAGATAAAATGGCCAAAGTTGTGCCCAGGGGCCCCTAGCCCTGACTGCAAAAAATCCTTATATCGAAGGATGGACCCCACACCGAAGTTGTCCCCACCTCAAACTTGTGCTGCCCTGATAGACCCAAGGGAGCCCTACAAACTGACATCAGGAACCTGGACTGCTGAGTTTTCTTTCCCAGGGAAAATGGAAAAAGGATGTGCCCAGGGGCCCCTGGCCCTGACTGCAAAGAATCCTTATATCGAAGGATGGACCCCACACCGAAGTTGTCCCCACCTCAAACTTGTGCTGCCCTGATAGACCCAAGGGAGCCCTACAAACTGACATCAGGAACCTGGACTGCTGAGTTTTCTTTCCCAGGGAAAATGGAAAAAGGATGTGCCCAGGGGCCCCTGGCCCTGACTGCAAAAAATCCTTATATCGAAGGATGGACCCCACACCGAAGTTGTCCCCACCTCAAACTTGTGCTGCCCTGATAGACCCAAGGGAGCCCTACAAACTGACATCAGGAACCTGGACTGCTGAGTTTTCTTTCCCAGGGAAAATGGAAAAAGGATGTGCCCAGGGGCCCCTGGCCCTGACTGCAAAGAATCCTTATATCGAAGGATGGACCCCAAACCGAAGTTGTCCCCACCTCAAACTTGTGCTGCCCTGATAGACCCAAGGGAGCCCTACAAACTGACATCAGGAACCTGGACTGCTGAGTTTTCTTTCCCAGGGAAAATGGAAAAAGGATGTGCCCAGGGGCCCCTGGCCCTGGGACCCTGGCCCTGACTGCAAAGAATCCTTATATCGAAGAATGGACCCCACACCGAAGTTGTCCCCACCTCAAACTTGTGCTGCCCTGATAGACCCAAGGGAACCCTACAAACTGACATCAGGAACCTGGACTGCTGAGTTTTCTTTCCCAGGGAAAATAGAAAAAGGATGTGCCCAGGGGCCCCTGGCCCTGACTGCAAAAAATCCTTATATCGAAGGATGGACCCCAGACCGAAGTTGTCCCCACCTCAAACTTGTGCTGCCCTGATAGACCCAAGGGAGCCCTACAAACTGACATCAGGAACCTGGACTGCTGAGTTTTCTTTCCCAGGGAAAATGGAAAAAGGATGTGCCCAGGGGCCCCTGGCCCTGACTGCAAAAAATCCTTATATCAAAGGATGGACCCCACACCGAAGTTGTCCCCACCTCAAACTTGTGCTGCCCTGATAGACCCAAGGGAGCCCTACAGACTGACATCAGGAACCTGGACTGCTGACTTTTCTTTCCCAGGGAAAATGGAAAAAGGATGTGCCCAGGGGCCCCTGGCCCTGGGCTGGGGCCTCACTGCAAAAAATCCTTATATTGAAGGATGGACCCCACACCGAAGTTGTCCCCTCCTCAAACTTGTGCTGCCCTGATAGACCCAAGGGAGCCCTACAAACTGACATCAGGAACCTGGACTGCTGAGTTTTCTTTCCCAGGGAAAATGGAAAAAGGATGTGCCCAGGGGCCCCTGGCCCTGACTGCAAAAAATCCTTATATCGAAGGATGGAGCCCAGACCGAAGTTGTCCCCACCTCAAACTTGTGCTGCCCTGATAGACCCAAGGGAGCCCTACAAACTGACATCAGGAACCTGGACTGCTGAGTTTTCTTTCCCAGGGAAAATGGAAGAAGGATGTGCCCAGGGGCCCCTGGCCCTGGGCTGGGGCCTCACTGCAAAGAATCCTTATATCGAAGGATGGACCCCACACCGAAGTTGTCCCCACCTTAAAATTGTGCTGCCCTGATAGACCCAAGGGAGCCCTACAAACTGACATCAGGAACTTGGACTGATGAGTTTCCTTTCACAGATAAAATGGCCAAAGGTTGTGCCCAGGGGACCCTAGCCCTGACTGCAAAAAATCCTTATATCGAAGGATGGACCCCACACCGAAGTTGTCCCCACCTCAAACTTGTGCTGCCCTGATAGACCCAAGGGAGCCCTACAAACTGACATCAGGAACCTGGACTGCTGAGTTTTCTTTCCCAGGGAAAATGGAAAAAGGTTGTGCCCAGGGGCCCATGGCCCTGGGCTGGGGCCTCACTGCAAAAAATCCTTATATCGAAGGATGGATCGCAGACCGAAGTTGTCCCCACCTCAAACTTGTGCTGCCCTGATAGACCCAAGGGAGCCCTACAAACTGACATCAGGAACCTGGACTGCTGACTTTTCTTTCCCAGGGAAAATGGAAAAAGGATGTGCCCAGGGGACGCTAGCCCTGACTGCAAAAAATCCTTATATCGAAGGATGGAGCCCACACCGAAGTTGTCCCCACCTCAAACTTGTGCTGCCCTGATAGACCCAAGGGAGCCCTACAAACTGACATCAGGAACCTGGACTGCTGAGTTTTCTTTCCCAGGGAAAATGGAAAAAGGATGTGCCCAGGGGCCCCTGGATATGGGCTGGGGCCTCACTGCAAAGAATCCTTATAACGAAGGATGGACCTCACACCGAAGTTGTCCCCACCTCAAACTTGTGCTGCCCTGATAGACCCAAGGGAGCCCTACAAACTGACATCAGGAACCTGGACTGCTGACTTTTCTTTCCCAGGGAAAATGGAAAAAGGATGTGCCCAGGGGCCCCTGGCCCTGACTGCAAAAAATCCTTATATCGAAGGATGGACCCCACACCGAAGTTGTCCCCACCTCAAACTTGTGCTGCCCTGATAGACCCAAGGGAGCCCTACAAACTGACATCAGGAACCTGGACTGCTGACTTTTCTTTCCCAGGGAAAATGGAAAAAGGATGTGCCCAGGGGCCCCTGGCCCTGACTGCAAAGAATCCTTATATCGAAGGATGGACCCCACACCGAAGTTGTCCCCACCTCAAACTTGTGCTGCCCTGATAGACCCAAGGGAGCCCTACAAACTGACATCAGGAACCTGGACTGCTGAGTTTTCTTTCCCAGGGAAAATGGAAAAAGGATGTGCCCAGGCGCCCCTGGCCCTGACTGCAAAGAATCCTTATAACGAAGGATGGACCCCACACCGAAGTTGTCCCCACCTCAAACTTGTGCTGCCCTGATAGACCCAAGGGAGCCCTACAAACTGACATCAGGAACCTAGATTGCTGAGTTTTCTTTCCCAGGGAAAATGGAAAAAGGATGTGCCCAGGGGCCCCTGGACATGGGCTGGGGCCTCACTGCAAAGAATCCTTATATCGAAGGATGGACCCCACACCGAAGATGTCCCCACCTCAAACTTGTGCTGCCCTGATAGACCCAAGGGAGCCCTACAAACTGACATCAGGAACCTGGACTGCTGAGTTTTCTTTCCCAGGGAAAATGGAAAAAGGGTGTGCCCAGAGGCCCCTGGCCCTGACTGCAAAAAATCCTTATATCGAAGGATGGAGCCCACACCGAAGTTGTCCCCACCTCAAACTTGTGCTGCCCTGATAGACCCAAGGGAGCCCTACAAACTGACATCAGGAACCTGGACTGCTGAGTTTTCTTTCCCAGGGAAAATGGAAGAAGGATGTGCCCAGGGGCCCCTGGCCCTGGGCTGGGGCCTCACTGCAAAGAATCCTTATATCGAAGGATGGACCCCACACCGAAGATGTCCCCACCTCAAACTTGTGCTGCCCTGATAGACCCAAGGGAGCCCTACAAACTGACATCAGGAACCTGGACTGCTGAGTTTTCTTTCCCAGGGAAAATGGAAGAAGGATGTGCCCAGGGGCCCCTGGTCCTGGGCTGGGGCCTCACTGCAAAGAATCCTTATATCGCAGGATGGACCCCACACCGAAGTTGTCCCCACCTCAAACTTGTGCTGCCCTGATAGACCCAAGGGAGCCCTACAAACTGACATCAGGAACCTGGACTGCTGAGTTTTCTTTCCCAGGGAAAATGGAAAAAGGATGTGCCCAGGGGCCCCTGGACATGGGCTGGGGCCTCACTGCAAAGAATCCTTATATCGAAGGATGGACCCCACACCGAAGATGTCCCCACCTCAAACTTGTGCTGCCCTGATAGACCCAAGGGAGCCCTACAAACTGACATCAGGAACCTGGACTGCTGAGTTTTCTTTCCCAGGGGAAATGGAAAAAGGATGTGCCCAGGGGCCCCTGGCCCTGGGCCCCTGGCCCTGACTGCAAAGAATCCTTATATCGAAGAATGGACCCCACACCGAAGTTGTCCCCACCTCAAACTTGTGCTGCCCTGATAGACCCAAGGGAGCCCTACAAACTGACATCAGGAACCTGGACTGCTGAGTTTTCTTTCCCAGGGAAAATGGAAAAAGGATGTGCCCAGGGGCCCCTGGCCCTGACTGCAAAAAATCCTTATATCGAAGGATGGACCCTATACAGAAGATGTCCCCACCTCAAACTTGTGCTGCCCTGATAGACCCAAGGGAGCCCTACAAACTGACATCAGGAACCTGGACTGCTGAGTTTTCTTTCCCAGGGAAAATGGAAAAAGGATGTGCCCAGGGGCCCCTGGCCCTGACTGCAAAAAATCCTTATATCGAAGGATGGACCCCAGACCGAAGTTGTCCCCACCTCAAACTTGTGCTGCCCTGATAGACCCAAGGGAGCCCTACAAACTGACATCAGGAACCTGGACTGCTGAGTTTTCTTTCCCAGGGAAAATGGAAAAAGGATGTGCCCAGGGGCCCCTGGCCCTGACTGCAAAGAATCCTTATATCGAAGGATGGACCCCAAACCGAAGTTGTCCCCACCTCAAACTTGTGCTGCCCTGATAGACCCAAGGGAGCCCTACAAACTGACATCAGGAACCTGGACTGCTGAGTTTTCTTTCCCAGGGAAAATGGAAAAAGGATGTGCCCAGGGGCCCCTGGCCCTGGGACCCTGGCCCTGACTGCAAAGAATCCTTATATCGAAGAATGGACCCCACACCGAAGTTGTCCCCACCTCAAACTTGTGCTGCCCTGATACACCCAAGGGAGCCCTACAAACTGACATCAGGAACCTGGACTGCTGAGTTTTCTTTCCCAGGGAAAATGGAAAAAGGATGTGCCCAGGGGCCCCTGGCCCTGACTGCAAAGAATCCTTATATCGAAGGATGGACCCCACACCGAAGTTGTCCCCACCTCAAACTTGTGCTGCCCTGATAGACCCAAGGGAGCCCTACAAACTGACATCAGGAACCTGGACTGCTGACTTTTCTTTCCCAGGGAAAATGGCCAAAGGATGTGCCCAGGGGCCCCTGGCCCTGGGCTGGGGCCTCACTGCAAAGAATCCTTATATCGAAGGATGGACCCCACACCGAAGTTGTCCCCACCTCAAACTTGTGCTGCCCTGATAGACCCAAGGGAGCCCTACAAACTGACATCAGGAACCTGGACTGCTGAGTTTTCTTTCCCAGGGAAAATGGAAAAAGGATGTGCCCAGGGGCCCCTGGCCCTGACTGCAAAAAATCCTTATATCGAAGGATGGATCCCACACCGAAGTTGTCCCCACCTCAAACTTGTGCTGCCTTGATAGACCCAAGGGAGCCCTACAAACTGACATCAGGAACCTGGACTGCTGAGTTTTCTTTCCCAGGGAAAATGGAAAAAGGATGTGCCCAGAGTTCCCTGGCCCTGGGCTGGGCCCTCACTACAAAGAATCCTTATATCGAAGGATGGACCCCACACCGAAGTTGTCCCCACCTCAAACTTGTGCTGCCCTGATAGACCCAAGGGAGCCCTACAAACTGACATCAGGAACCTGGACTGCTGACTTTTCTTTCCCAGGGAAAATGGAAAAAGGATGTGCCCAGGGGCCCCTGGCCCTGGGACCCTGGCCCTGACTGTAAAAAAACCTTATATCGAAGGATGGACCCCAGACCGAAGTTGTCCCCACCTCAAACTTGTGCTGCCCTGATAGACCCAAGGGAGCCCTACAAACTGACATCAGGAACCTGGACTGCTGAGTTTTCTTTCCCAGGGAAAATGGAAAAAGGATGTGCCCAGGGGCCCCTGGCCCTGACTGCAAAGAATCCTTATATCGAAGGATGGACCCCACACCGAAGTTGTCCCCACCTCAAACTTGTGCTGCCCTGATAGACCCAAGGGAGCCCTACAAACTGACATCAGGAACCTGGACTGCTGAGTTTTCTTTCCCAGGGAAAATGGAAAAAGGATGTGCCCAGGGGCCCCTGGCCCTGACTGCAAAAAATCCTTATATCGAAGGATGGACCCCACACCAAAGTTGCCCCCACCTCAAACTTGTGCTGCCCTGATAGACCCAAGGGAGCCCTACAAACTGACATCAGGAACCTGGACTGCTGAGTTTTCTTTCCCAGGGAAAATGGCCGAAGGATGTGCCCAGGGGCCCCTGGCCCTGACTGCAAAAAATCCTTATATCGAAGGATGGACCCCACACCGAAGTTGTCCCCACCTCAAATTTGTGCTGCCCTGATAGACCCAAGGGAGCCCTACAAACTGACATCAGGAACCTGGACTGCTGAGTTTTCTTTCCCAGGGAAAATGGAAAAAGGATGTGCTCAGGGGCCCCTGGCCCTGGACTGGGGCCTCACTGCAAAGAATCCTTATATCGAAGGATGGACCCCACACCGAAGTTGTCCCCACCTCAAACTTGTGCTGCCCTGATAGACCCAAGGGAGCCCTACAAACTGACATCAGGAAACTGGACTGCTGAGTTTTCTTTCCCAGGGAAAATGGAAAAAGGATGTGCCCAGGGGCCCCTGGCCCTGGGACCCTGGCCCTGACTGCAAAGAATCCTTATATCGAAGGATGGACCCCACACCGAAGTTGTCCCCACCTCAAACTTGTGCTGCCCTGATAGACCCAAGGGAGCCCTACAAACTGACATCAGGAACCTGGACTGCTGAGTTTTCTTTCACAGGGAAAATGGAAAAAGGATGTGCCCAGGGGCCCCTGGCCCTGACTGCAAAAAATCCTTATATCGAAGGATGGATCCCACACCGAAGTTGTCCCCACCTCAAACTTGTGCTGCCCTGATAGACCCAAGGGAGCCCTACAAACTGACATCAGGAACCTGGACTGCTGAGTTTTCTTTCCCAGGGAAAATGGAAAAAGGATGTGCCCAGGGTTCCCTGGCCCTGGGCTGGGCCCTCACTACAAAGAATCCTTATATCGAAGGATGGACCCCACACCGAAGTTGTCCCCACCTCAAACTTGTGCTGCCCTGATAGACCCAAGGGAGCCCTACAAACTGACATCAGGAACCTGGACTGCTGACTTTTCTTTCCCAGGGAAAATGGAAAAAGGATGTGCCCAGGGGCCCCTGGCCCTGGGACCCTGGCCCTGACTGTAAAAAAACCTTATATCGAAGGATGGACCCCAGACCGAAGTTGTCCCCACCTCAAACTTGTGCTGCCCTGATAGACCCAAGGGAGCCCTACAAACTGACATCATGAACCTGGACTGCTGAGTTTTCTTTCCCAGGGAAAATGGAAAAAGGATGTGCCCAGGGGCCCCTGGCCCTGACTGCAAAGAATCCTTATATCGAAGGATGGACCCCACACCGAAGTTGTCCCCACCTCAAACTTGTGCTGCCCTGATAGACCCAAGGGAGCCCTACAAACTGACATCAGGAACCTGGACTGCTGAGTTTTCTTTCCCAGGGAAAATGGAAAAAGGATGTGCCCAGGGGCCCCTGGCCCTGACTGCAAAAAATCCTTATATCGAAGGATGGACCCCACACCAAAGTTGCCCCCACCTCAAACTTGTGCTGCCCTGATAGACCCAAGGGAGCCCTACAAACTGACATCAGGAACCTGGACTGCTGAGTTTTCTTTCCCAGGGAAAATGGCCGAAGGATGTGCCCAGGGGCCCCTGGCCCTGACTGCAAAAAATCCTTATATCGAAGGATGGACCCCACACCGAAGTTGTCCCCACCTCAAATTTGTGCTGCCCTGATAGACCCAAGGGAGCCCTACAAACTGACATCAGGAACCTGGACTGCTGAGTTTTCTTTCCCAGGGAAAATGGAAAAAGGATGTGCTCAGGGGCCCCTGGCCCTGGACTGGGGCCTCACTGCAAAGAATCCTTATATCGAAGGATGGACCCCACACCGAAGTTGTCCCCACCTCAAACTTGTGCTGCCCTGATAGACCCAAGGGAGCCCTACAAACTGACATCAGGAACCTGGACTGCTGACTTTTCTTTCCCAGGGAAAATGGAAAAAGGATGTGCCCAGGGGCCCCTGGCCCTGGGACCCTGGCCCTGACTGCAAAGAATCCTTATATCGAAGGATGGACCCCACACCGAAGTTGTCCCCACCTCAAACTTGTGCTGCCCTGATAGACCCAAGGGAGCCCTACAAACTGACATCAGGAACCTGGACTGCTGAGTTTTCTTTCCCAGGGAAAATGGAAAAAGGATGTGCCCAGGGGCCCCTGGCCCTGACTGTAAAAAATCCTTATATCGAAGGATGGACCCCACACCAAAGATGTCCCCACCTCAAACTTGTGCTGCCCTCATACACCCAAGGGAGCCCTACAAACTGACATCAGGAACCTGGACTGCTGAGTTTTCTTTCCCAGGGAAAATGGAAAAAGGATGTGCCCAGGGTTCCCTGGCCCTGGGCTGGGGCCTCACTGCAAAGAATCCTTATATCGAAGGATGGACCCCACACCGAAGTTGTCCCCACCTCAAACTTGTGCTGCCCTGATAGACCCAAGGGAGCCCTACAAACTGACATCAGGAACCTGGACTGCTGAGTTTTCTTTCCCAGGGAAAATGGAAAAAGGATGTGCCCAGGGGCCCCTAGCCCTGACTGCAAAAAATCCTTATATCGAAGGATGGACCCCAGACCGAAGTTGTCCCCACCTCAAACTTGTGCTGCCCTGATAGACCCAAGGGAGCCCTACAAACTGACATCAGGAACCTGGACTGCTGAGTTTTCTTTCCCAGGGAAAATGGAAAAAGGATGTGCCCAGGGTTCCCTGGCCCTGGGCTGGGGCCTCACTGCAAAAAATCCTTATATCGAAGGATGGACCCCACACCGAAGTTGTCCCCACCTCAAACTTGTGCTGCCCTGATAGACCCAAGGGAGCCCTACAAACTGACATCAGGAACCTGGACTGCTGAGTTTTCTTTCCCAGGGAAAATGGAAAAAGGATGTGCCCAGGGGCCCCTGGCCCTGGGACCCTGGCCCTGACTGCAAAGAATCCTTATATCGAAGGATGGACCCCACACCGAAGATGTCCCCACCTCAAACTTGTGCTGCCCTGATAGACCCAAGGGAGCCCTACAAACTGACATCAGGAACCTGGACTGCTGAGTTTTCTTTCCCAGGGAAAATGGAAAAAGGATGTGCCCAGGGGCCCCTGGACATGGGCTGGGGCCACACTGCAAAGAATCCTTATATCGAAGGATGGACCCCACACCGAAGTTGTCCCCACCTCAAACTTGTGCTGCCCTGATAGACCCAAGGGAGCCCTACAAACTGACATCAGGAACCTGGACTGCTGAGTTTTCTTTCCCAGGGAAAATGGAAAAAGGATGTGCCCAGGGGCCCCTGGCCGTGACTGCAAAGAATCCTTATATCGAAGGATGGACCCCACACCGAAGTTGTCCCCACCTCAAACTTGTGCTGCCCTCATACACCCAAGGGAGCCCTACAAACTGACATCAGGAACCTGGACTGCTGAGTTTTCTTTCCCAGGGAAAATGGAAAAAGGATGTGTCCAGGGAACCCTGGACCTGACTGCCAAAAATTCTTATATCGAAGGATGGACCCCACACCGAAGTTGTCCCCACCTCAAACTTGTGCTGCCTTGATAGACCCAAGGGAGCCCTACAAACTGACATCAGGAACCTGGACTGCTGAGTTTTCTTTCCCAGGGAAAATGGAAAAAGGATGTGCCCAGGGGCCCCTGGACATGGGCTGGGGCCTCACTGCAAAGAATCCTTATATCGAAGGATGGACCCCACACCGAAGATGTCCCCACCTCAAACTTGTGCTGCCCTGATAGACCCAAGGGAGCCCTACAAACTGACATCAGGAACCTGGACTGCTGAGTTTTCTTTCCCAGGGAAAATGGAAAAAGGATGTGCCCAGGGGCCCCTGGCCCTGGGACCCTGGCCCTGACTGCAAAGAATCCTTATATCGAAGGATGGACCCCACACCGAAGTTGTCCCCACCTCAAACTTGTGCTGCCCTGATAGACCCAAGGGAGCCCTACAAACTGACATCAGGAACCTGGACTGCTGAGTTTTCTTTCCCAGGGAAAATGGAAAAAGGATGTGCCCAGGGGCCCCTGGACATGGGCTGGGGCCTCACTGCAAAGAATCCTTATATCGAAGGATGGACCCCACACCGAAGATGTCCCCACCTCAAACTTGTGCTGCCCTGATAGACCCAAGGGAGCCCTACAGACTGACATCAGGAACCTGGACTGCTGAGTTTTCTTTCCCAGGGAAAATGGAAAAAGGATGTGCCCAGGGGCCCCTGGCCCTGACTGCAAAAAATCCTTATATCGAAGGATGGACCCCACACCGAAGTTGTCCCCACCTCAAACTTGTGCTGCCCTGATAGACCCAAGGGAGCTCTACAAACTGACATCAGGAACCTGGACTGCTGAGTTTTCTTTCCCAGGGAAAATGGAAAAATGATGTGCCCTGGGGCCCCTGGCCCTGGGCTGGGCCTCACTGAAAAAAATCCTTATATCGAAGGATGGACCCCACACCGAAGTTGTCCCCACCTCAAACTTGGGCTGCCCTGATACACCCAAGGGAACCCTACAAACTGACATCAGGAACCTGGACTGCTGAGTTTTCTTTCCCAGGGAAAATGAAAAAGGATGTGCCCAGGGGCCCCTGGCCCTGGGCTGGGCCTCACTGCAAAAAATCCTTATATCGAAGGATGGACCCCACACCGAAGTTGTCCCCACCTCAAACTTGTGCTGCCCTGATAGACCCAAGGGAGCCCTACAAACTGACATCAGGAACCTGGACTGCTGAGTTTTCTTTCCCAGGGAAAATGGAAAAAGGATGTGCCCAGGGGCCCCTGGCCCTGACTGCAAAAAATCCTTATATCGAAGGATGGACCCCACACCGAAGATGTCCCAACCTCAAACTTGTGCTGCCCTCATACACTCAAGGGAGCCCTACAAACTGACATCAGGAACCTGGACTGCTGAGTTTTCTTTCCCAGGGAAAATGGAAAAAGGATGTGCCCAGGGGCCCCTGGCCCTGACTGCAAAAAATCCTTATATCGAAGGATGGACCCCACACCGAAGATGTCCCCACCTCAAACTTGTGCTGCCCTGATAGACCCAAGGGAGCCCTACAAACTGACATCAGGAACCTGGATTGCTGAGTTTTCTTTCCCAGGGAAAATGGAAAAAGGATGTGCCCAGGGGCCCCTGGACATGGGCTGGGGCCACACTGCAAAGAATCCTTATATCGAAGGATGGACCCCACACCGAAGTTGTCCCCACCTCAAACTTGTGCTGCCCTGATAGACCCAAGGGAGCCCTACAAACTGACATCAGGAACCTGGACTGCTGAGTTTTCTTTCCCAGGGAAAATGGAAAAAGGATGTGCCCAGGGTTCCCTGGACATGGGCTGGGGCCACACTGCAAAGAATCCTTATATCGAAGGATGGACCCCACACCGAAGTTGTCCCCACCTCAAACTTGTGCTGCC
This sequence comes from Lonchura striata, assembly GCF_050655825.1. Taxonomy (NCBI): domain Eukaryota; kingdom Metazoa; phylum Chordata; class Aves; order Passeriformes; family Estrildidae; genus Lonchura; species Lonchura striata. The sequence continues at coordinate 8,878,868 of NC_140734.1, read as the reverse complement.
CTGATAGACCCAAGGGAGCCCTACAAACTGACATCAGGAACCTGGACTGCTGAGTTTTCTTTCCCAGGGAAAATGGAAGAAGGGTGTGCCCAGGGGCCCCTGGCCCTGGGCTGGGGCCTCACTGCAAAGAATCCTTATATTGAAGGATGGACCCCACACCGAAGTTGTCCCCACCTTAAAATTGTGCTGCCCTGATAGACCCAAGGGAGCCCTACAAACTGACATCAGGAACTTGGACTGATGACTTTCCTTTCACAGATAAAATGGCCAAAGGATGTACCCAGGGGCCCCTAGCCCTGACTGCAAAAAATCCTTATATCGAAGGATGGACCCCAGACCGAAGTTGTCCCCACCTCAAACTTGTGCTGCCCTGATAGACCCAAGGGAGCCCTACAAACTGACATCAGGAACCTGGACTGCTGAGTTTTCTTTCCCAGGGAAAATGGAAAAAGGATGTGCCCAGGGTTCCCTGGCCCTGGGCTGGGGCCTCACTGCAAAAAAACCTTATATCGAAGGATGGACCCCAGACCGAAGTTGTCCCCACCTCAAACTTGTGCTGCCCTGATAGACCCAAGGGAGCCCTACAAACTGACATCAGGAACCTGGACTGCTGAGTTTTCTTTCCCAGGGAAAATGGAAAAAGGATGTGCCCAGGCGCCCCTGGCCCTGGGCTGGGGCCTCACTGCAAAGAATCCTTATATCGAAGGATGGACCCCACACCGAAGTTGTCCCCACCTCAAACTTGTGCTGCCCTGATAGACCCAAGGGAGCCCTACAAACTGACATCAGGAACCTGGACTGCTGAGTTTTCTTTCCCAGGGAAAATGGAAAAAGGATGTGCCCAGGGGCCCCTGGCCCTGACTGCAAAAAATCCTTATATCGAAGGATGGACCCCACACCGAAGTTGTCCCCACCTCAAACTTGTGCTGCCTTGATAGACCCAAGGGAGCCCTACAAACTGACATCAGGAACCTGGACTGCTGAGTTTTCTTTCCCAGGGAAAATGGAAAAAGGATGTGCCCAGGGGCCCCTGGCCCTGACTGCAAAGAATCCTTATATCGAAGGATGGACCCCAAACAGAAGTTGTCCCCACCTCAAACTTGTGCTGCCCTGATAGACCCAAGGGAGCCCTACAAACTGACGTCAGGAACCTGGACTGCTGACTTTTCCTTCCCAGGGAAAATGGAAAAAGGATGTGCCCAGGGGCCCCTGGCCCTGGGCTGGGGCCTCACTGCAAAGAATCCTTATAACGAAGGATGGACCGCACACCGAAGTTGTCCCCACCTCAAACTTGTGCTGCCCTGATACACCCAAGGGAGCCCTACAAACTGACATCAGGAACCTGGATTGCTGAGTTTTCTTTCCCAGGGAAAATGGAAAAAGGATGTGCCCAGGGGCCCCTGGACATGGGCTGGGGCCTCACTGCAAAGAATCCTTATATCGAAGGATGGACCCCACACCGAAGATGTCCCCACCTCAAACTTGTGCTGCCCTGATAGACCCAAGGGAGCCCTACAAACTGACATCAGGAACCTGGACTGCTGAGTTTTCTTTCCCAGGGAAAATGGAAAAAGGATGTGCCCAGGGGCCCCTGGCCCTGGGACCCTGGCCCTGACTGCAAAAAATCCTTATATCGAAGGATGGACCCCACACCGAAGTTGTCCCCACCTCAAACTTGTGCTGCCCTGATACACCCAAAGGAGCCCTACAGACTGACATCAGGAACCTGGACTGCTGAGTTTTCTTTCCCAGGGAAAATGGAAAAAGGATGTGCCCAGGGGCCCCTGGCCCTGGGCTGGGGCCTCACTGCAAAGAATCCTTATATCGAAGGATGGACCCCACACCGAAGTTGTCCCCACCTCAAACTTGTGCTGCCCTGATAGACCCAAGGGAGCCCTACAAACTGACATCAGGAACCTGGACTGCTGAGTTTTCTTTCCCAGGGAAAATGGCCGAAGGATGTGCCCAGGGGCCCCTGGCCCTGACTGCAAAAAATCCTTATATCGAAGGATGGACCCCACACCGAAGTTGTCCCCACCTCAAACTTGTGCTGCCCTGATAGACCCAAGGGAGCCCTACAAACTGACATCAGGAACCTGGACTGCTGAGTTTTCTTTCCCAGGGAAAATGGCCAAAGGATGTGCCCAGGGGCCCCTGGCCCTGTGCTGGGGCCTCACTGCAAAGAGTCCGTATATCGAAGGATGGACCCCACACCGAAGTTGTCCCCACCTCAAACTTGTGCTGCCCTGATAGACCCAAGGGAGCCCTACAAACTGACATCAGGAACCTGGACTGCTGAGTTTTCTTTCCCAGGGAAAATGGAAAAAGGATGTGCCCAGGGTTCCCTGGCCCTGGGCTGGGGCCTCACTGCAAAAAAACCTTATATCGAAGGATGGACCCCAGACCGAAGTTGTCCCCACCTCAAACTTGTGCTGCCCTGATAGACCCAAGGGAGCCCTACAAACTGACATCAGGAACCTGGACTGCTGAGTTTTCTTTCCCAGGGAAAATGGAAAAAGGATGTGCCCAGGGGCCCCTGGCCCTGACTGCAAAAAATCCTTATATCGAAGGATGGACCCCACACCGAAGTTGTCCCCACCTCAAACTTGTGCTGCCTTGATAGACCCAAGGGAGCCCTACAAACTGACATCAGGAACTTGGACTGCTGAGTTTTCTTTCCCAGGGAAAATGGAAAAAGGATGTGCCCAGGGGCCCCTGGCCCTGGGCTGGGGCCTCACTGCAAAGAATCCTTATATCGAAGGATGGACCCCACACCGAAGTTGTCCCCACCTCAAAATTGTGCTGCCCTGATAGACCCAAGGGAGCCCTCCAAACTGACATCAGGAACCTGGACTGCTGAGTTTTCTTTCCCAGGGAAAATGGAAAAAGGATGTGCCCAGGGGCCCCTGGCCCTGGGACCCTGGCCCTGACTGCAAAGAATCCTTATATCGAAGGATGGACCCCACACCGAAGTTGTCCCCACCTCAAACTTGTGCTGCCCTGATAGACCCAAGGGAGCCCTACAAACTGACATCAGGAACCTGGACTGCTGAGTTTTCTTTCCCAGGGAAAATGTAAAAAGGATGTGCCCAGGGGCCCCTGGCCCTGACTGCAAAAAATCCTTATATCGAAGGATGGACCCCACACCGAAGTTGTCCCCACCTCAAACTTGTGCTGCCCTGATAGACCCAAGGGAGCCCTACAAACTGACATCAGGAACCTGGACTGCTGAGTTTTCTTTCACAGGGAAAATGGAAAAAGGATGTGCCCAGGGGCCCCTGGCCCTGACTGCAAAGAATCCTTATATCGAAAGATGGACCCCAAACAGAAGTTGTCCCCACCTCAAACTTGTGCTGCCCTGATAGACCCAAGGGAGCCCTACAAACTGACATCAGGAACCTGGACTGCTGACTTTTCCTTCCCAGGGAAAATGGAAAAAGGATGTGCCCAGGGGCCCCTGGCCCTGGGCTGGGGCCTCACTGCAAAGAATCCTTATAACGAAGGATGGACCGCACACCGAAGTTGTCCCCACCTCAAACTTGTGCTGCCCTGATAGACCCAAGGGAGCCCTACAAACTGACATCAGGAACCTGGATTGCTGAGTTTTCTTTCCCAGGGAAAATGGAAAAAGGATGTGCCCAGGGGCCCCTGGACATGGGCTGGGGCCTCACTGCAAAGAATCCTTATAACGAAGGATGGACCCCACACCGAAGATGTCCCCACCTCAAACTTGTGCTGCCCTGATAGACCCAAGGGAGCCCTACAAACTGACATCAGGAACCTGGACTGCTGAGTTTTCTTTCCCAGGGAAAATGGAAAAAGGATGTGCCCAGGGGCCCCTGGCCCTGGGACCCTGGCCCTGACTGCAAAAAATCCTTATATCGAAGGATGGACCCCACACCGAAGTTGTCCCCACCTCAAACTTGTGCTGCCCTGATAGACCCAAGGGAGCCCTACAAACTGACATCACGAACCTGGACTGCTGAGTTTTCTTTCCCAGGGAAAATGGAAAAAGGATGTGCCCAGGGGCCCCTGGCCCTGGGCTGGGGCCTCACTGCAAAGAATCCTTATATCGAAGGATGGACCCCACACCGAAGTTGTCCCCACCTCAAACTTGTGCTGCCCTGATAGACCCAAGGGAGCCCTACAAACTGACATCAGGAACCTGGACTGCTGAGTTTTCTTTCCCAGGGAAAATGGAAAAAGGATGTGCCCAGGGGCCCCTGGCCCTGACTGCAAAAAATCCTTATATCGAAGGATGGACCCCACACCGAAGTTGTCCCCACCTCAAACTTGTGCTGCCCTGATAGACCCAAGGGAGCCCTACAAACTGACATCAGGAACCTGGACTGCTGAGTTTTCTTTCCCAGGGAAAATGGCCGAAGAATGTGCCCAGGGGCCCCTGGCCCTGACTGCAAAAAATCCTTATATCGAAGGATGGACTCCACACCGAAGTTGTCCCCACCTCAAACTTGTGCTGCCTTGATAAACCCAAGGGAGCCCTACAAACTGACATCAGGAAACTGGACTGCTGAGTTTTCTTTCCCAGGGAAAATGGAAAAAGGATGTGCCCAGGGGCCCCTGGCCCTGGGACCCTGGCCCTGACTGCAAAGAATCCTTATATCGAAGGATGGACCCCACACCGAAGTTGTCCCCACCTCAAACTTGTGCTGCCCTGATAGACCCAAGGGAGCCCTACAAACTGACATCAGGAACCTGGACTGCTGAGTTTTCTTTCCCAGGGAAAATGGAAAAAGGATGTGCCCAGGGGCCCCTGGCCCTGACTGCAAAAAATCCTTATATCGAAGGATGGACCCCACACCGAAGTTGTCCCCACCTCAAACTTGTGCTGCCCTGATAGACCCAAGGGAGCCCTACAAACTGACATCAGGAACCTGGACTGCTGAGTTTTCTTTCCCAGGGAAAATGGAAGAAGGATGTGCCCAGGGGCCCCTGGCCCTGGGCTGGGGCCTCACTGCAAAGAATCCTTATATTGAAGGATGGACCCCACACCGAAGTTGTCCCCACGTTAAAACTGTGCTGCCCTGATAGACCCAAGGGAGCCCTACAAACTGACATCAGGAACTTGGACTGATGACTTTCCTTTCACAGATAAAATGGCCAAAGTTGTGCCCAGGGGCCCCTAGCCCTGACTGCAAAAAATCCTTATATCGAAGGATGGACCCCACACCGAAGTTGTCCCCACCTCAAACTTGTGCTGCCCTGATAGACCCAAGGGAGCCCTACAAACTGACATCAGGAACCTGGACTGCTGAGTTTTCTTTCCCAGGGAAAATGGAAAAAGGATGTGCCCAGGGGCCCCTGGCCCTGACTGCAAAGAATCCTTATATCGAAGGATGGACCCCACACCGAAGTTGTCCCCACCTCAAACTTGTGCTGCCCTGATAGACCCAAGGGAGCCCTACAAACTGACATCAGGAACCTGGACTGCTGAGTTTTCTTTCCCAGGGAAAATGGAAAAAGGATGTGCCCAGGGTTCCCTGGCCCTGGGCTGGGGCCTCACTGCAAAAAAACCTTATATCGAAGGATGGACCCCAGACCGAAGTTGTCCCCACCTCAAACTTGTGCTGCCCTGATAGACCCAAGGGAGCCCTACAAACTGACATCAGGAACCTGGACTGCTGAGTTTTCTTTCCCAGGGAAAATGGAAAAAGGATGTGCCCAGGGGCCCCTGGCCCTGGGCTGGGGCCTCACTGCAAAGAATCCTTATATCGAAGGATGGACCCCACACCGAAGTTGTCCCCACCTCAAACTTGTGCTGCCCTGATAGACCCAAGGGAGCCCTACAAACTGACATCAGGAACCTGGACTGCTGAGTTTTCTTTCCCAGGGAAAATGTAAAAAGGATGTGCCCAGGGGCCCCTGGCCCTGACTGCAAAAAATCCTTATATCGAAGGATGGACCCCACACGGAAGTTGTCCCCACCTCAAACTTGTGCTGCCCTGATAGACCCAAGGGAGCCCTACAAACTGACATCAGGAACCTGGACTGCTGAGTTTTCTTTCACAGGGAAAATGGAAAAAGGATGTGCCCAGGGGCCCCTGGCCCTGACTGCAAAGAATCCTTATATCGAAGGATGGACCCCAAACAGAAGTTGTCCCCACCTCAAACTTGTGCTGCCCTGATAGACCCAAGGGAGCCCTACAAACTGACATCAGGAACCTGGACTGCTGACTTTTCCTTCCCAGGGAAAATGGAAAAAGGATGTGCCCAGGGGCCCCTGGCCCTGGGCTGGGGCCTCACTGCAAAGAATCCTTATAACGAAGGATGGACCGCACACCGAAGTTGTCCCCACCTCAAACTTGTGCTGCCCTGATAGACCCAAGGGAGCCCTACAAACTGACATCAGGAACCTGGATTGCTGAGTTTTCTTTCCCAGGGAAAATGGAAAAAGGATGTGCCCAGGGGCCCCTGGACATGGGCTGGGGCCTCACTGCAAAGAATCCTTATATCGAAGGATGGACCCCACACCGAAGATGTCCCCACCTCAAACTTGTGCTGCCCTGATAGACCCAAGGGAGCCCTACAAACTGACATCAGGAACCTGGACTGCTGAGTTTTCTTTCCCAGGGAAAATGGAAAAAGGATGTGCCCAGGGGCCCCTGGCCCTGGGACCCTGGCCCTGACTGCAAAAAATCCTTATATCGAAGGATGGACCCCACACCGAAGTTGTCCCCACCTCAAACTTGTGCTGCCCTGATACACCCAAGGGAGCCCTACAGACTGACATCAGGAACCTGGACTGCTGAGTTTTCTTTCCCAGGGAAAATGGAAAAAGGATGTGCCCAGGGGCCCCTGGCCCTGACTGCAAAAAATCCTTATATCGAAGGATGGACCCCACACCGAAGTTGTCCCCACCTCAAACTTGTGCTGCCCTGATAGACCCAAGGGAGCCCTACAAACTGACATCAGGAACCTGGACTGCTGAGTTTTCTTTCCCAGGGAAAATGGAAAAAGGACGTGCCCAGGGGCCCCTGGCCCTCACTGCAAAGAATCCTTATATTGAAGGATGGACCCCACACCGAAGTTGTCCCCACCTTAAAACTGTGCTGCCCTGATAGACCCAAGGGAGCCCTACAAACTGACATCAGGAACTTGGACTGATGACTTTCCTTTCACAGATAAAATGGCCAAAGGTTGTGCCCAGGGGCCCCTAGCCCTGACTGCAAAAAATCCTTATATCGAAGGATGGACCCCACACCGAAGTTGTCCCCACCTCAAACTTGTGCTGCCCTGATAGACCCAAGGGAGCCCTACAAACTGACATCAGGAACCTGGACTGCTGAGTTTTCTTTCCCAGGGAAAATGGAAAAAGGATGTGCCCAGGGGCCCCTGGCCCTGACTGCAAAGAATCCTTATATCGAAGGATGGACCCCACACCGAAGTTGTCCCCACCTCAAACTTGTGCTGCCCTGATAGACCCAAGGGAGCCCTACAAACTGACATCAGGAACCTGGACTGCTGAGTTTTCTTTCCCAGGGAAAATGGAAAAAGGATGTGCCCAGGGTTCCCTGGCCCTGGGCTGGGGCCTCACTGCAAAAAAACCTTATATCGAAGGATGGACCCCAGACCGAAGTTGTCCCCACCTCAAACTTGTGCTGCCCTGATAGACCCAAGGGAGCCCTACAAACTGACATCAGGAACCTGGACTGCTGAGTTTTCTTTCCCAGGGAAAATGGAAAAAGGATGTGCCCAGGGGCCCCTGGCCCTGGGCTGGGGCCTCACTGCAAAGAATCCTTATATCGAAGGATGGACCCCACACCGAAGTTGTCCCCACCTCAAACTTGTGCTGCCCTGATAGACCCAAGGGAGCCCTACAAACTGACATCAGGAACCTGGACTGCTGAGTTTTCTTTCCCAGGGAAAATGGAAAAAGGATGTGCCCAGGGGCCCCTGGCCCTGACTGCAAAAAATCCTTATATCGAAGGATGGACCCCACACCGAAGTTGTCCCCACCTCAAACTTGTGCTGCCTTGATAGACCCAAGGGAGCCCTACAAACTGACATCAGGAACCTGGACTGCTGAGTTTTCTTTCCCAGGGAAAATGGAAGAAGGATGTGCCCAGGGGCCCCTGGACATGGGCTGGGGCCTCACTGCAAAGAATCCTTATATCGAAGGATGGACCCCACACCGAAGTTGTCCCCACCTCAAACTTGTGCTGCCCTGATAGACCCAAGGGAGCCCTACAAACTGACATCAGGAACCTGGACTGCTGAGTTTTCTTTCCCAGGGAAAATGTAAAAAGGATGTGCCCAGGGGCCCCTGGCCCTGACTGCAAAAAATCCTTATATCGAAGGATGGACCCCACACCGAAGTTGTCCCCACCTCAAACTTGTGCTGCCCTGATAGACCCAAGGGAGCCCTACAAACTGACATCAGGAACCTGGACTGCTGAGTTTTCTTTCACAGGGAAAATGGAAAAAGGATGTGCCCAGGGGCCCCTGGCCCTGACTGCAAAGAATCCTTATATCGAAGGATGGACCCCAAACAGAAGTTGTCCCCACCTCAAACTTGTGCTGCCCTGATAGACCCAAGGGAGCCCTACAAACTGACATCAGGAACCTGGACTGCTGACTTTTCCTTCCCAGGGAAAATGGAAAAAGGATGTGCCCAGGGGCCCCTGGCCCTGGGCTGGGGCCTCACTGCAAAGAATCCTTATAACGAAGGATGGACCGCACACCGAAGTTGTCCCCACCTCAAACTTGTGCTGCCCTGATAGACCCAAGGGAGCCCTACAAACTGACATCAGGAACCTGGATTGCTGAGTTTTCTTTCCCAGGGAAAATGGAAAAAGGATGTGCCCAGGGGCCCCTGGACATGGGCTGGGGCCTCACTGCAAAGAATCCTTATATCGAAGGATGGACCCCACACCGAAGATGTCCCCACCTCAAACTTGTGCTGCCCTGATAGACCCAAGGGAGCCCTACAAACTGACATCAGGAACCTGGACTGCTGAGTTTTCTTTCCCAGGGAAAATGGAAAAAGGATGTGCCCAGGGGCCCCTGGCCCTGGGACCCTGGCCCTGACTGCAAAAAATCCTTATATCGAAGGATGGACCCCACACCGAAGTTGTCCCCACCTCAAACTTGTGCTGCCCTGATACACCCAAGGGAGCCCTACAGACTGACATCAGGAACCTGGACTGCTGAGTTTTCTTTCCCAGGGAAAATGGAAAAAGGATGTGCCCAGGGGCCCCTGGCCCTGGGCTGGGGCCTCACTGCAAAGAATCCTTATATCGAAGGATGGACCCCACACCGAAGTTGTCCCCACCTCAAACTTGTGCTGCCCTGATAGACCCAAGGGAGCCCTACAAACTGACATCAGGAACCTGGACTGCTGAGTTTTCTTTCCCAGGGAAAATGGAAAAAGGATGTGCCCAGGGGCCCCTGGCCCTGGGAGCCTGGCCCTGACTGCAAAGAATCCTTATATCGAAGGATGGACCCCACACCGAAGTTGTCCCCACCTCAAACTTGTGCTGCCCTGATAGACCCAAGGGAGCCCTACAAACTGACATCAGGAACCTGGACTGCTGAGTTTTCTTTCCCAGGGAAAATGGAAAAAGGATGTGCCCAGGGGCCCCTGGCCCTGACCGTAAAAAATCCTTATATCGAAGGATGGACCCCACACCAAAGATGTCCCCACCTCAAACTTGTGCTGCCCTCATACACCCAAGGGAGCCCTACAAACTGACATCAGGAACCTGGACTGCTGAGTTTTCTTTCCCAGGGAAAATGGAAAAAGGATGTGCCCAGGGTTCCCTGGCCCTGGGCTGGGGCCTCACTGCAAAGAATCCTTATATCGAAGGATGGACCCCACACCGAAGTTGTCCCTACCTCAAACTTGTGCTGCCCTGATAGACCCAAGGGAGCCCTACAAACTGACATCAGGAACCTGGACTGCTGACTTTTCTTTCCCAGGGAAAATGGAAAAAGGATGTGCCCAGGGGCCCCTGGCCCTGACTGCAAAGAATCCTTATATCGAAGGATGGACCCCACACCGAAGTTGTCCCCACCTCAAACTTGTGCTGCCCTGATAGACCCAAGGGAGCCCTACAAACTGACATCAGGAACCTGGACTGCTGAGTTTTCTTTCCCAGGGAAAATGGAAGAAGGTTGTGCCCAGGGGCCCCTGGCCCTGGGCTGGGGCCTCACTGCAAAGAATCCTTATATCGAAGGATGGACCCCACACCCAAGTTGTCCCCACCTTAAAACTGTGCTGCCCTGGTAGACCCAAGGGAGCCCTACAAACTGACAGCAGGAACTTGGACTGATGAGTTTCCTTTCACAGATAAAATGGCCAAAGGTTGTGCCCAGGGGCCCCTAGCCCTGACTGCAAAAAATCCTTATATCGAAGGATGGACCCCAGACCGAAGTTGTCCCCACCTCAAACTTGTGCTGCCCTGATAGACCCAAGGGAGCCCTACAAACTGACATCAGGAACCTGGACTGCTGAGTTTTCTTTCCCAGGGAAAATGGAAAAAGGATGTGCCCAGGGTTCCCTGGCCCTGGGCTGGGCCCTCACTGCAAAAAATCCTTATATCGAAGGATGGACCCCACACCGAAGTTGTCCCCACCTCAAACTTGTGCTGCCCTGATAGACCCAAGGGAGCCCTACAAACTGACATCAGGAACCTGGACTGCTGACTTTTCTTTCCCAGGGAAAATGGAAAAAGGATGTGCCCAGGGGCCCCTGGCCCTGGGCTGGGGCCTCACTGCAAAGAATCCTTATATCGAAGGATGGACCCCACACCGAAGTTGTCCCCACCTCAAACTTGTGCTGCCCTGATAGACCCAAGGGAGCCCTACAAACTGACATCAGGAACCTGGACTGCTGAGTTTTCTTTCCCAGGGAAAATGGAAAAAGGATGTGCCCAGGGGCCCCTGGCCGTGACTGCAAAGAATCCTTATATCGAAGGATGGACCCCACACCGAAGTTGTCCCCACCTCAAACTTGTGCTGCCCTGATAGACCCAAGGGAGCCCTACAAACTGACATCAGGAACCTGGACTGCTGAGTTTTCTTTCCCAGGGAAAATGGAAAAAGGATGTGTCCAGGGAACCCTGGACCTGACTGCCAAAAATTCTTATATCGAAGGATGGACCCCACACCGAAGTTGTCCCCACCTCAAACTTGTGCTGCCTTGATAGACCCAAGGGAGCCCTACAAACTGACATCAGGAACCTGGACTGCTGAGTTTTCTTTCCCAGGGAAAATGGAAAAAGGATGTGCCCAGGGGCCCCTGGCCCTGGGCTGGGGCCTCACTGCAAAGAATCCTTATATCGAAGGATGGACCCCACACCGAAGTTGTCCCCACCTCAAACTTGTGCTGCCCTGATAGACCCAAGGGAGCCCTACAAACTGACATCAGGAACCTGGACTGCTGAGTTTTCTTTCCCAGGGAAAATGGAAAAAGGATGTGCCCAGGGGCCCCTGGACATGGGCTGGGGCCTCACTGCAAAGAATCCTTATATCGAAGGATGGACCCCACACCGAAGATGTCCCCACCTCAAACTTGTGCTGCCCTGATAGACCCAAGGGAGCCCTACAGACTGACATCAGGAACCTGGACTGCTGAGTTTTCTTTCCCAGGGAAAATGGAAAAAGGATGTGCCCAGGGGCCCCTGGCCCTGACTGCAAAAAATCCTTATATCGAAGGATGGACCCCACACCGAAGTTGTCCCCACCTCAAACTTGTGCTGCCCTGATAGACCCAAGGGAGCACTACAAACTGACATCAGGAACCTGGACTGCTGAGTTTTCTTTCCCAGGGAAAATGGAAAAAGGATGTGCCCAGGGGCCCCTGGCACTGACTGCAAAGAATCCTTATAACGAAGGATGGACCCCACACCGAAGTTGTCCCCACCTCAAACTTGTGCTGCCCTGATAGACCCAAGGGAGCCCTACAAACTGACATCAGGAACCTGGATTGCTGAGTTTTCTTTCCCAGGGAAAATGGAAAAAGGATGTGCCCAGGGGCCCCTGGACATGGGCTGGGGCCTCACTGCAAAGAATCCTTATATCGAAGGATGGACCCCACACCGAAGATGTCCCCACCTCAAACTTGTGCTGCCCTGATAGACCCAAGGGAGCCCTACAAACTGACATCAGGAACCTGGACTGCTGAGTTTTCTTTCCCAGGGAAAATGGAAAAAGGATGTGCCCAGGGGCCCCTGGCCCTGACTGCAAAAAATCCTTATATCGAAGGATGGACCCCACACCGAAGTTGTCCCCACCTCAAACTTGTGCTGCCCTGATAGACCCAAGGGAGCCCTACAAACTGACATCAGGAACCTGGACTGCTGAGTTTTCTTTCCCAGGGAAAATGGAAAAAGGATGTGCCCAGGGGCCCCTGGCCCTGACTGCAAAGAATCCTTATATCGAAGGATGGACCCCACACCGAAGTTGTCCCCACCTCAAACTTGTGCTGCCCTGATAGACCCAAGGGAGCCCTACAAACTGACATCAGGAACCTGGACTGCTGAGTTTTCTTTCCCAGGGAAAATGGAAAAAGGATGTGCCCAGGATTCGCTGGCCCTGGGCTGGGGCCTCACTGCAAAAAAACCTTATATCGAAGGATGGACCCCAGACCGAAGTTGTCCCCACCTCAAACTTGTGCTGCCCTGATAGACCCAAGGGAGCCCTACAAACTGACATCAGGAACCTGGATTGCTGAGTTTTCTTTCCCAGGGAAAATGGAAAAAGGATGTGCCCAGGGGCCCCTGGACATGGGCTGCGGCCTCACTGCAAAGAATCCTTATATCGAAGGATGGACCCCACACCGAAGATGTCCCCACCTCAAACTTGTGCTGCCCTGATAGACCCAAGGGAGCCCTACAAACTGACATCAGGAACCTGGACTGCTGAGTTTTCTTTCCCAGGGAAAATGGAAAAAGGATGTGCCCAGGGGCCCCTGGCCCTGACTGCAAAAAATCCTTATATCGAAGGATGGACCCCACACCGAAGTTGTCCCCACCTCAAACTTGTGCTGCCCTGATAGACCCAAGGGAGCCCTACAAACTGACATCAGGAACCTGGACTGCTGAGTTTTCTTTCCCAGGGAAAATGGAAAAAGGATGTGCCCAGGGGCCCCTGGCCCTGACTGCAAAGAATCCTTATATCGAAGGATGGACCCCACACCGAAGTTGTCCCCACCTCAAACTTGTGCTGCCCTGATAGACCCAAGGGAGCCCTACAAACTGACATCAGGAACCTGAATTGCTGAGTTTTCTTTCCCAGGGAAAATGGAAAAAGGATGTGCCCAGGGGCCCCTGGACATGGGCTGGGGCCTCACTGCAAAGAATCCTTATATCGAAGGATGGACCCCACACCGAAGATGTCCCCACCTCAAACTTGTGCTGCCCTGATAGACCCAAGGGAGCCCTACAAACTGACATCAGGAACCTGGACTGCTGAGTTTTCTTTCCCAGGGAAAATGGAAAAAGGATGTGCCCAGGGGCCCCTGGCCCTGACTGCAAAAAATCCTTATATCGAAGGATGGACCCCACACCGAAGTTGTCCCCACCTCAAACTTGTGCTGCCCTGATAGACCCAAGGGAGCCCTACAAACTGACATCAGGAACCTGGACTGCTGAGTTTTCTTTCCCAGGGAAAATGGAAAAAGGATGTGCCCAGGGGCCCCTGGCCCTGACTGCAAAGAATCCTTATATCGAAGGATGGACCCCACACCGAAGTTGTCCCCACCTCAAACTTGTGCTGCCCTGATAGACCCAAGGGAGCCCTACAAACTGACATCAGGAACCTGGACTGCTGAGTTTTCTTTCCCAGGGAAAATGGAAAAAGGATGTGCCCAGGGTTCCCTGGCCCTGGGCTGGGGCCTCACTGCAAAAAAACCTTATATCGAAGGATGGACCCCAGACCGAAGTTGTCCCCACCTCAAACTTGTGCTGCCCTGATAGACCCAAGGGAGCCCTACAAACTGACATCAGGAACCTGGACTGCTGAGTTTTCTTTCCCAGGGAAAATGGAAAAAGGATGTGCCCAGGGGCCCCTGGCCCTGGGCTGGGGCCTCACTGCAAAGAATCCTTATATCGAAGGATGGACCCCACACCGAAGTTGTCCCCACCTCAAACTTGTGCTGCCCTGATAGACCCAAGGGAGCCCTACAGACTGACATCAGGAACCTGGACTGCTGACTTTTCTTTCCCAGGGAAAATGGAAAAAGGATGTGCCCAGGGGCCCCTGGCCCTGACTGCAAAAAATCCTTATATCGAAGGATGGACCCCACACCGAAGTTGTGCCCACCTCAAACTTGTGCTGCCTTGATAGACCCAAGGGAGCCCTACAAACTGACATCAGGAACCTGGACTGCTGAGTTTTCTTTCCCAGGGAAAATGGAAAAAGGATGTGCCCAGGGGCCCCTGGACATGGGCTGGGGCCTCACTGCAAAGAATCCTTATATCGAAGGATGGACCCCACACCGAAGTTGTCCCCACCTCAAACTTGTGCTGCCCTGATAGACCCAAGGGAGCCCTACAAACTGACATCAGGAACCTGGACTGCTGAGTTTTCTTTCCCAGGGAAAATGGAAAAAGGATGTGCCCAGGGGCCCCTGGCCGTGACTGCAAAGAATCCTTATATCGAAGGATGGACCCCACACCGAAGTTGTCCCCACCTCAAACTTGTGCTGCCCTGATAGACCCAAGGGAGCCCTACAAACTGACATCAGGAACCTGGACTGCTGAGTTTTCTTTCCCAGGGAAAATGGAAAAAGGATGTGTCCAGGGAACCCTGGACCTGACTGCCAAAAATTCTTATATCGAAGGATGGACCCCACACCGAAGTTGTCCCCACCTCAAACTTGTGCTGCCTTGATAGACCCAAGGGAGCCCTACAAACTGACATCAGGAACCTGGACTGCTGAGTTTTCTTTCCCAGGGAAAATGGAAAAAGGATGTGCCCAGGGGCCCCTGGCCCTGGGCTGGGGCCTCACTGCAAAGAATCCTTATATCGAAGGATGGACCCCACACCGAAGTTGTCCCCACCTCAAACTTGTGCTGCCCTGATAGACCCAAGGGAGCCCTACAAACTGACATCAGGAACCTGGACTGCTGAGTTTTCTTTCCCAGGGAAAATGGAAAAAGGATGTGCCCAGGGGCCCCTGGACATGGGCTGGGGCCTCACTGCAAAGAATCCTTATATCGAAGGATGGACCCCACACCGAAGATGTCCCCACCTCAAACTTGTGCTGCCCTGATAGACCCAAGGGAGCCCTACAGACTGACATCAGGAACCTGGACTGCTGAGTTTTCTTTCCCAGGGAAAATGGAAAAAGGATGTGCCCAGGGGCCCCTGGCCCTGACTGCAAAAAATCCTTATATCGAAGGATGGACCCCACACCGAAGTTGTCCCCACCTCAAACTTGTGCTGCCCTGATAGACCCAAGGGAGCACTACAAACTGACATCAGGAACCTGGACTGCTGAGTTTTCTTTCCCAGGGAAAATGGAAAAAGGATGTGCCCAGGGGCCCCTGGCACTGACTGCAAAGAATCCTTATAACGAAGGATGGACCCCACACCGAAGTTGTCCCCACCTCAAACTTGTGCTGCCCTGATAGACCCAAGGGAGCCCTACAAACTGACATCAGGAACCTGGATTGCTGAGTTTTCTTTCCCAGGGAAAATGGAAAAAGGATGTGCCCAGGGGCCCCTGGACATGGGCTGGGGCCTCACTGCAAAGAATCCTTATATCGAAGGATGGACCCCACACCGAAGATGTCCCCACCTCAAACTTGTGCTGCCCTGATAGACCCAAGGGAGCCCTACAAACTGACATCAGGAACCTGGACTGCTGAGTTTTCTTTCCCAGGGAAAATGGAAAAAGGATGTGCCCAGGGGCCCCTGGCCCTGACTGCAAAAAATCCTTATATCGAAGGATGGACCCCACACCGAAGTTGTCCCCACCTCAAACTTGTGCTGCCCTGATAGACCCAAGGGAGCCCTACAAACTGACATCAGGAACCTGGACTGCTGAGTTTTCTTTCCCAGGGAAAATGGAAAAAGGATGTGCCCAGGGGCCCCTGGCCCTGACTGCAAAGAATCCTTATATCGAAGGATGGACCCCACACCGAAGTTGTCCCCACCTCAAACTTGTGCTGCCCTGATAGACCCAAGGGAGCCCTACAAACTGACATCAGGAACCTGGACTGCTGAGTTTTCTTTCCCAGGGAAAATGGAAAAAGGATGTGCCCAGGGTTCGCTGGCCCTGGGCTGGGGCCTCACTGCAAAAAAACCTTATATCGAAGGATGGACCCCAGACCGAAGTTGTCCCCACCTCAAACTTGTGCTGCCCTGATAGACCCAAGGGAGCCCTACAAACTGACATCAGGAACCTGGATTGCTGAGTTTTCTTTCCCAGGGAAAATGGAAAAAGGATGTGCCCAGGGGCCCCTGGACATCGGCTGCGGCCTCACTGCAAAGAATCCTTATATCGAAGGATGGACCCCACACCGAAGATGTCCCCACCTCAAACTTGTGCTGCCCTGATAGACCCAAGGGAGCCCTACAAACTGACATCAGGAACCTGGACTGCTGAGTTTTCTTTCCCAGGGAAAATGGAAAAAGGATGTGCCCAGGGGCCCCTGGCCCTGACTGCAAAAAATCCTTATATCGAAGGATGGACCCCACACCGAAGTTGTCCCCACCTCAAACTTGTGCTGCCCTGATAGACCCAAGGGAGCCCTACAAACTGACATCAGGAACCTGGACTGCTGAGTTTTCTTTCCCAGGGAAAATGGAAAAAGGATGTGCCCAGGGGCCCCTGGCCCTGACTGCAAAGAATCCTTATATCGAAGGATGGACCCCACACCGAAGTTGTCCCCACCTCAAACTTGTGCTGCCCTGATAGACCCAAGGGAGCCCTACAAACTGACATCAGGAACCTGGATTGCTGAGTTTTCTTTCCCAGGGAAAATGGAAAAAGGATGTGCCCAGGGGCCCCTGGACATGGGCTGGGGCCTCACTGCAAAGAATCCTTATATCGAAGGATGGACCCCACACCGAAGATGTCCCCACCTCAAACTTGTGCTGCCCTGATAGACCCAAGGGAGCCCTACAAACTGACATCAGGAACCTGGACTGCTGAGTTTTCTTTCCCAGGGAAAATGGAAAAAGGATGTGCCCAGGGGCCCCTGGCCCTGACTGCAAAAAATCCTTATATCGAAGGATGGACCCCACACCGAAGTTGTCCCCACCTCAAACTTGTGCTGCCCTGATAGACCCAAGGGAGCCCTACAAACTGACATCAGGAACCTGGACTGCTGAGTTTTCTTTCCCAGGGAAAATGGAAAAAGGATGTGCCCAGGGGCCCCTGGCCCTGACTGCAAAGAATCCTTATATCGAAGGATGGACCCCACACCGAAGTTGTCCCCACCTCAAACTTGTGCTGCCCTGATAGACCCAAGGGAGCCCTACAAACTGACATCAGGAACCTGGACTGCTGAGTTTTCTTTCCCAGGGAAAATGGAAAAAGGATGTGCCCAGGGTTCCCTGGCCCTGGGCTGGGGCCTCACTGCAAAAAAACCTTATATCGAAGGATGGACCCCAGACCGAAGTTGTCCCCACCTCAAACTTGTGCTGCCCTGATAGACCCAAGGGAGCCCTACAAACTGACATCAGGAACCTGGACTGCTGAGTTTTCTTTCCCAGGGAAAATGGAAAAAGGATGTGCCCAGGGGCCCCTGGCCCTGGGCTGGGGCCTCACTGCAAAGAATCCTTATATCGAAGGATGGACCCCACACCGAAGTTGTCCCCACCTCAAACTTGTGCTGCCCTGATAGACCCAAGGGAGCCCTACAGACTGACATCAGGAACCTGGACTGCTGACTTTTCTTTCCCAGGGAAAATGGAAAAAGGATGTGCCCAGGGGCCCCTGGCCCTGACTGCAAAAAATCCTTATATCGAAGGATGGACCCCACACCGAAGTTGTGCCCACCTCAAACTTGTGCTGCCTTGATAGACCCAAGGGAGCCCTACAAACTGACATCAGGAACCTGGACTGCTGAGTTTTCTTTCCCAGGGAAAATGGAAAAAGGATGTGCCCAGGGGCCCCTGGACATGGGCTGGGGCCTCACTGCAAAGAATCCTTATATCGAAGGATGGACCCCACACCGAAGTTGTCCCCACCTCAAACTTGTGCTGCCCTGATAGACCCAAGGGAGCCCTACAAACTGACATCAGGAACCTGGACTGCTGAGTTTTCTTTCCCAGGGAAAATGGAAGAAGGATGTGCCCAGGGGCCCCTGGCCCTGGGACCCTGGCCCTGACTGCAAAGAATCCTTATATCGAAGGATGGACCCCACACCGAAGTTGTCCCCACCTCAAACTTGTGCTGCCCTGATAGACCCAAGGGAGCCCTACAAACTGACATCAGGAACCTGGACTGCTGAGTTTTCTTTCCCAGGGAAAATGGAAAAAGGATGTGCCCAGGGGCCCCTGGCCCTGACTGCAAAAAATCCTTATATCGAAGGATGGACCCCACACCGAAGTTGTCCCCACCTCAAACTTGTGCTGCCCTGATAGACCCAAGGGAGCCCTACAAACTGACATCAGGAACCTGGACTGCTGAGTTTTCTTTCCCAGGGAAAATGGAAAAAGGATGTGCCCAGGGGCCCCTGGCCCTGGGCTGGGGCCTCACTGCAAAGAATCCTTATATCGAAGGATGGACCCCACACCGAAGTTGTCCCCACCTCAAACTTGTGCTGCCCTGATAGACCCAAGGGAGCCCTACAAACTGACATCAGGAACCTGGACTGCTGAGTTTTCTTTCCCAGGGAAAATGGAAAAAGGACGTGCCCAGGGGCCCCTGGCCCTGACTGCAAAGAATCCTTATATCGAAGGATGGACCCCACACCGAAGTTGTCCCCACCTCAAACTTGTGCTGCCCTGATAGACCCAAGGGAGCCCTACAGACTGACATCAGGAACCTGGACTGCTGACTTTTCTTTCCCAGGGAAAATGGAAAAAGGATGTGCCCAGGGTTCCCTGGCCCTGGGCTGGGGCCTCACTGCAAAAAAACCTTATATCGAAGGATGGACCCCAGACCGAAGTTGTCCCCACCTCAAACTTGTGCTGCCCTGATAGACCCAAGGGAGCCCTACAAACTGACATCAGGAACCTGGACTGCTGAGTTTTCTTTCCCAGGGAAAATGGAAAAAGGATGTGCCCAGGGGCCCCTGGCCCTGGGCTGGGGCCTCACTGCAAAGAATCCTTATATCGAAGGATGGACCCCACACCGAAGTTGTCCCCACCTCAAACTTGTGCTGCCCTGATAGACCCAAGGGAGCCCTACAAACTGACATCAGGAACCTGGACTGCTGAGTTTTCTTTCCCAGGGAAAATGGAAAAAGGATGTGCCCAGGGGCCCCTGGCCCTGACTGCAAAAAATCCTTATATCGAAGGATGGACCCCACACCGAAGTTGTCCCCACCTCAAACTTGTGCTGCCTTGTTAGACCCAAGGGAGCCCTACAAACTGACATCAGGAACTTGGACTGCTGAGTTTTCTTTCCCAGGGAAAATGGAAAAAGGATGTGCCCAGGGGCCCCTGGACATGGGCTGGGGCCTCACTGCAAAGAATCCTTATATCGAAGGATGGACCCCACACCGAAGTTGTCCCCACCTCAAAATTGTGCTGCCCTGATAGACCCAAGGGAGCCCTCCAAACTGACATCAGGAACCTGGACTGCTGAGTTTTCTTTCCCAGGGAAAATGGAAAAAGGATGTGCCCAGGGGCCCCTGGCCCTGGGACCCTGGCCCTGACTGCAAAGAATCCTTATATCGAAGGATGGACCCCACACCGAAGTTGTCCCCACCTCAAACTTGTGCTGCCCTGATAGACCCAAGGGAGCCCTACAAACTGACATCAGGAACCTGGACTGCTGAGTTTTCTTTCCCAGGGAAAATGTAAAAAGGATGTGCCCAGGGGCCCCTGGCCCTGACTGCAAAAAATCCTTATATCGAAGGATGGACCCCACACCGAAGTTGTCCCCACCTCAAACTTGTGCTGCCCTGATAGACCCAAGGGAGCCCTACAAACTGACATCAGGAACCTGGACTGCTGAGTTTTCTTTCCCAGGGAAAATGGAAAAAGGATGTGCCCAGGGGCCCCTGGCCCTGACTGCAAAGAATCCTTATATCGAAGGATGGACCCCAAACAGAAGTTGTCCCCACCTCAAACTTGTGCTGCCCTGATAGACCCAAGGGAGCCCTACAAACTGACATCAGGAACCTGGACTGCTGACTTTTCCTTCCCAGGGAAAATGGAAAAAGGATGTGCCCAGGGGCCCCTGGCCCTGGGCTGGGGCCTCACTGCAAAGAATCCTTATAACGAAGGATGGACCGCACACCGAAGTTGTCCCCACCTCAAACTTGTGCTGCCCTGATAGACCCAAGGGAGCCCTACAAACTGACATCAGGAACCTGGATTGCTGAGTTTTCTTTCCCAGGGAAAATGGAAAAAGGATGTGCCCAGGGGCCCCTGGACATGGGCTGGGGCCTCACTGCAAAGAATCCTTATATCGAAGGATGGACCCCACACCGAAGATGTCCCCACCTCAAACTTGTGCTGCCCTGATAGACCCAAGGGAGCCCTACAAACTGACATCAGGAACCTGGACTGCTGAGTTTTCTTTCCCAGGGAAAATGGAAAAAGGATGTGCCCAGGGGCCCCTGGCCCTGGGACCCTGGCCCTGACTGCAAAAAATCCTTATATCGAAGGATGGACCCCACACCGAAGTTGTCCCCACCTCAAACTTGTGCTGCCCTGATACACCCAAGGGAGCCCTACAGACTGACATCAGGAACCTGGACTGCTGAGTTTTCTTTCCCAGGGAAAATGGAAAAAGGACGTGCCCAGGGGCCCCTGGCCCTGACTGCAAAGAATCCTTATATCGAAGGATGGACCCCACACCGAAGTTGTCCCCACCTCAAACTTGTGCTGCCCTGATAGACCCAAGGGAGCCCTACAGACTGACATCAGGAACCTGGACTGCTGACTTTTCTTTCCCAGGGAAAATGGAAAAAGGATGTGCCCAGGGTTCCCTGGCCCTGGGCTGGGGCCTCACTGCAAAAAATCCTTATATCGAAGGATGGACCCCACACCGAAGTTGTCCCCACCTCAAACTTGTGCTGCCCTGATAGACCCAAGGGAGCCCTACAAACTGACATCAGGAACCTGGACTGCTGAGTTTTCTTTCCCAGGGAAAATGGAAAAAGGATGTGCCCAGGGGCCCCTGGCCCTGGGCTGGGGCCTCACTGCAAAGAATCCTTATATCGAAGGATGGACCCCACACCGAAGTTGTCCCCACCTCAAACTTGTGCTGCCCTGATAGACCCAAGGGAGCCCTACAAACTGACATCAGGAACCTGGACTGCTGAGTTTTCTTTCCCAGGGAAAATGGAAAAAGGATGTGCCCAGGGGCCCCTGGCCCTGACTGCAAAAAATCCTTATATCGAAGGATGGACCCCACACCGAAGTTGTCCCCACCTCAAACTTGTGCTGCCTTGTTAGACCCAAGGGAGCCCTACAAACTGACATCAGGAACTTGGACTGCTGAGTTTTCTTTCCCAGGGAAAATGGAAAAAGGATGTGCCCAGGGGCCCCTGGACATGGGCTGGGGCCTCACTGCAAAGAATCCTTATATCGAAGGATGGACCCCACACCGAAGTTGTCCCCACCTCAAAATTGTGCTGCCCTGATAGACCCAAGGGAGCCCTCCAAACTGACATCAGGAACCTGGACTGCTGAGTTTTCTTTCCCAGGGAAAATGGAAAAAGGATGTGCCCAGGGGCCCCTGGCCCTGGGACCCTGGCCCTGACTGCAAAGAATCCTTATATCGAAGGATGGACCCCACACCGAAGTTGTCCCCACCTCAAACTTGTGCTGCCCTGATAGACCCAAGGGAGCCCTACAAACTGACATCAGGAACCTGGACTGCTGAGTTTTCTTTCCCAGGGAAAATGTAAAAAGGATGTGCCCAGGGGCCCCTGGCCCTGACTGCAAAAAATCCTTATATCGAAGGATGGACCCCACACCGAAGTTGTCCC
Source organism: Lonchura striata (assembly GCF_050655825.1). Lineage (NCBI taxonomy): Eukaryota > Metazoa > Chordata > Aves > Passeriformes > Estrildidae > Lonchura > Lonchura striata. The sequence goes on along the minus strand of NC_140734.1, from coordinate 8,856,786 downwards.
CACCTCAAACTTGTGCTGCCCTGATAGACCCAAGGGAGCCCTACAAACTGACATCAGGAACCTGGACTGCTGAGTTTTCTTTCCCAGGGAAAATGGAAAAAGGATGTGCCCAGGGGCCCCTGGCCCTGACTGCAAAGAATCCTTATATCGAAGGATGGACCCCAAACAGAAGTTGTCCCCACCTCAAACTTGTGCTGCCCTGATAGACCCAAGGGAGCCCTACAAACTGACATCAGGAACCTGGACTGCTGACTTTTCCTTCCCAGGGAAAATGGAAAAAGGATGTGCCCAGGGGCCCCTGGCCCTGGGCTGGGGCCTCACTGCAAAGAATCCTTATAACGAAGGATGGACCGCACACCGAAGTTGTCCCCACCTCAAACTTGTGCTGCCCTGATAGACCCAAGGGAGCCCTACAAACTGACATCAGGAACCTGGATTGCTGAGTTTTCTTTCCCAGGGAAAATGGAAAAAGGATGTGCCCAGGGGCCCCTGGACATGGGCTGGGGCCTCACTGCAAAGAATCCTTATATCGAAGGATGGACCCCACACCGAAGATGTCCCCACCTCAAACTTGTGCTGCCCTGATAGACCCAAGGGAGCCCTACAAACTGACATCAGGAACCTGGACTGCTGAGTTTTCTTTCCCAGGGAAAATGGAAAAAGGATGTGCCCAGGGGCCCCTGGCCCTGGGACCCTGGCCCTGACTGCAAAAAATCCTTATATCGAAGGATGGACCCCACACCGAAGTTGTCCCCACCTCAAACTTGTGCTGCCCTGATACACCCAAGGGAGCCCTACAGACTGACATCAGGAACCTGGACTGCTGAGTTTTCTTTCCCAGGGAAAATGGAAAAAGGATGTGCCCAGGGGCCCCTGGCCCTGGGCTGGGGCCTCACTGCAAAGAATCCTTATATCGAAGGATGGACCCCACACCGAAGTTGTCCCCACCTCAAACTTGTGCTGCCCTGATAGACCCAAGGGAGCCCTACAAACTGACATCAGGAACCTGGACTGCTGAGTTTTCTTTCCCAGGGAAAATGGAAAAAGGATGTGCCCAGGGGCCCCTGGCCCTGACTGCAAAAAATCCTTATATCGAAGGATGGACCCCACACCGAAGTTGTCCCCACCTCAAACTTGTGCTGCCCTGATAGACCCAAGGGAGCCCTACAAACTGACATCAGGAACCTGGACTGCTGAGTTTTCTTTCCCAGGGAAAATGGAAAAAGGATGTGCCCAGGGGCCCCTGGCCCTGACTGCAAAAAATCCTTATATCGAAGGATGGACTCCACACCGAAGTTGTCCCCACCTCAAACTTGTGCTGCCTTGATAAACCCAAGGGAGCCCTACAAACTGACATCAGCAAACTGGACTGCTGAGTTTTCTTTCCCAGGGAAAATGGAAAAAGGATGTGCCCAGGGGCCCCTGGCCCTGGGACCCTGGCCCTGACTGCAAAGAATCCTTATATCGAAGGATGGACCCCACACCGAAGTTGTCCCCACCTCAAACTTGTGCTGCCCTGATAGACCCAAGGGAGCCCTACAAACTGACATCAGGAACCTGGACTGCTGAGTTTTCTTTCCCAGGGAAAATGGAAAAAGGATGTGCCCAGGGGCCCCTGGCCCTGACTGCAAAAAATCCTTATATCGAAGGATGGACCCCACACCGAAGTTGTCCCCACCTCAAACTTGTGCTGCCCTGATAGACCCAAGGGAGCCCTACAAACTGACATCAGGAACCTGGACTGCTGAGTTTTCTTTCCCAGGGAAAATGGAAGAAGGATGTGCCCAGGGGCCCCTGGCCCTGGGCTGGGGCCTCACTGCAAAGAATCCTTATATTGAAGGATGGACCCCACACCGAAGTTGTCCCCACCTTAAAACTGTGCTGCCCTGATAGACCCAAGGGAGCCCTACAAACTGACATCAGGAACTTGGACTGATGACTTTCCTTTCACAGATAAAATGGCCAAAGGTTGTGCCCAGGGGCCCCTAACCCTGACTGCAAAAAATCCTTATATCGAAGGATGGACCCCACACCGAAGTTGTCCCCACCTCAAACTTGTGCTGCCCTGATAGACCCAAGGGAGCCCTACAAACTGACATCAGGAACCTGGACTGCTGAGTTTTCTTTCCCAGGGAAAATGGAAAAAGGATGTGCCCAGGGGCCCCTGGCCCTGACTGCAAAGAATCCTTATATCGAAGGATGGACCCCACACCGAAGTTGTCCCCACCTCAAACTTGTGCTGCCCTGATAGACCCAAGGGAGCCCTACAAACTGACATCAGGAACCTGGACTGCTGAGTTTTCTTTCCCAGGGAAAATGGAAAAAGGATGTGCCCAGGGTTCCCTGGCCCTGGGCTGGGGCCTCACTGCAAAAAAACCTTATATCGAAGGATGGACCCCAGACCGAAGTTGTCCCCACCTCAAACTTGTGCTGCCCTGATAGACCCAAGGGAGCCCTACAAACTGACATCAGGAACCTGGACTGCTGAGTTTTCTTTCCCAGGGAAAATGGAAAAAGGATGTGCCCAGGGGCCCCTGGCCCTGGGCTGGGGCCTCACTGCAAAGAATCCTTATATCGAAGGATGGACCCCACACCGAAGTTGTCCCCACCTCAAACTTGTGCTGCCCTGATAGACCCAAGGGAGCCCTACAAACTGACATCAGGAACCTGGACTGCTGAGTTTTCTTTCCCAGGGAAAATGGAAAAAGGATGTGCCCAGGGGCCCCTGGCCCTGACCGTAAAAAATCCTTATATCGAAGGATGGACCCCACACCAAAGATGTCCCCACCTCAAACTTGTGCTGCCCTCATACACCCAAGGGAGCCCTACAAACTGACATCAGGAACCTGGACTGCTGAGTTTTCTTTCCCAGGGAAAATGGAAAAAGGATGTGCCCAGGGTTCCCTGGCCCTGGGCTGGGGCCTCACTGCAAAGAATCCTTATATCGAAGGATGGACCCCACACCGAAGTTGTCCCCACCTCAAACTTGTGCTGCCCTGATAGACCCAAGGGAGCCCTACAAACTGACATCAGGAACCTGGACTGCTGAGTTTTCTTTCCCAGGGAAAATGGAAAAAGGATGTGCCCAGGGGCCCCTGGCCCTGACTGCAAAAAATCCTTATATCGAAGGATGGACCCCACACCGAAGTTGTCCCCACCTCAAACTTGTGCTGCCCTGATAGACCCAAGGGAGCCCTACAAACTGACATCAGGAACCTGGACTGCTGAGTTTTCTTTCACAGGGAAAATGGAAAAAGGATGTGCCCAGGGGCCCCTGGCCCTGACTGCAAAGAATCCTTATATCGAAGGATGGACCCCAAACAGAAGTTGTCCCCACCTCAAACTTGTGCTGCCCTGATAGACCCAAGGGAGCCCTACAAACTGACATCAGGAACCTGGACTGCTGACTTTTCCTTCCCAGGGAAAATGGAAAAAGGATGTGCCCAGGGGCCCCTGGCCCTGGGCTGGGGCCTCACTGCAAAGAATCCTTATAACGAAGGATGGACCGCACACCGAAGTTGTCCCCACCTCAAACTTGTGCTGCCCTGATAGACCCAAGGGAGCCCTACAAACTGACATCAGGAACCTGGATTGCTGAGTTTTCTTTCCCAGGGAAAATGGAAAAAGGATGTGCCCAGGGGCCCCTGGACATGGGCTGGGGCCTCACTGCAAAGAATCCTTATATCGAAGGATGGACCCCACACCGAAGATGTCCCCACCTCAAACTTGTGCTGCCCTGATAGACCCAAGGGAGCCCTACAAACTGACATCAGGAACCTGGACTGCTGAGTTTTCTTTCCCAGGGAAAATGGAAAAAGGATGTGCCCAGGGGCCCCTGGCCCTGGGACCCTGGCCCTGACTGCAAAAAATCCTTATATCGAAGGATGGACCCCACACCGAAGTTGTCCCCACCTCAAACTTGTGCTGCCCTGATACACCCAAGGGAGCCCTACAGACTGACATCAGGAACCTGGACTGCTGAGTTTTCTTTCCCAGGGAAAATGGAAAAAGGATGTGCCCAGGGGCCCCTGGCCCTGGGCTGGGGCCTCACTGCAAAGAATCCTTATATCGAAGGATGGACCCCACACCGAAGTTGTCCCCACCTCAAACTTGTGCTGCCCTGATAGACCCAAGGGAGCCCTACAAACTGACATCAGGAACCTGGACTGCTGAGTTTTCTTTCCCAGGGAAAATGGAAAAAGGATGTGCCCAGGGGCCCCTGGCCCTGACTGCAAAAAATCCTTATATCGAAGGATGGACCCCACACCGAAGTTGTCCCCACCTCAAAATTGTGCTGCCCTGATAGACCCAAGGGAGCCCTACAAACTGACATCAGGAACCTGGACTGCTGACTTTTCTTTCCCAGGGAAAATGGCCGAAGGATGTGCCCAGGGGCCCCTGGCCCTGACTGCAAAAAATCCTTATATCGAAGGATGGACCCCACACCGAAGTTGTCCCCACCTCAAACTTGTGCTGCCTTGATAGACCCAAGGGAGCCCTACAAACTGACATCAGGAAACTGGACTGCTGAGTTTTCTTTCCCAGGGAAAATGGAAAAAGGATGTGCCCAGGGGCCCCTGGCCCTGGGAGCCTGGCCCTGACTGCAAAGAATCCTTATATCGAAGGATGGACCCCACACCGAAGTTGTCCCCACCTCAAACTTGTGCTGCCCTGATAGACCCAAGGGAGCCCTACAAACTGACATCAGGAACCTGGACTGCTGAGTTTTCTTTCCCAGGGAAAATGGAAAAAGGATGTGCCCAGGGGCCCCTGGCCCTGACCGTAAAAAATCCTTATATCGAAGGATGGACCCCACACCAAAGATGTCCCCACCTCAAACTTGTGCTGCCCTCATACACCCAAGGGAGCCCTACAAACTGACATCAGGAACCTGGACTGCTGAGTTTTCTTTCCCAGGGAAAATGGAAAAAGGATGTGCCCAGGGTTCCCTGGCCCTGGGCTGGGGCCTCACTGCAAAGAATCCTTATATCGAAGGATGGACCCCACACCGAAGTTGTCCCTACCTCAAACTTGTGCTGCCCTGATAGACCCAAGGGAGCCCTACAAACTGACATCAGGAACCTGGACTGCTGAGTTTTCTTTCCCAGGGAAAATGGAAAAAGGATGTGCCCAGGGGCCCCTGGCCCTGACTGCAAAGAATCCTTATATCGAAGGATGGACCCCACACCGAAGTTGTCCCCACCTCAAACTTGTGCTGCCCTGATAGACCCAAGGGAGCCCTACAAACTGACATCAGGAACCTGGACTGCTGAGTTTTCTTTCCCAGGGAAAATGGAAGAAGGTTGTGCCCAGGGGCCCCTGGCCCTGGGCTGGGGCCTCACTGCAAAGAATCCTTATATCGAAGGATGGACCCCACACCCAAGTTGTCCCCACCTTAAAACTGTGCTGCCCTGGTAGACCCAAGGGAGCCCTACAAACTGACATCAGGAACTTGGACTGATGAGTTTCCTTTCACAGATAAAATGGCCAAAGGTTGTGCCCAGGGGCCCCTAGCCCTGACTGCAAAAAATCCTTATATCGAAGGATGGACCCCAGACCGAAGTTGTCCCCACCTCAAACTTGTGCTGCCCTGATAGACCCAAGGGAGCCCTACAAACTGACATCAGGAACCTGGACTGCTGAGTTTTCTTTCCCAGGGAAAATGGAAAAAGGATGTGCCCAGGGTTCCCTGGCCCTGGGCTGGGGCCTCACTGCAAAAAATCCTTATATCGAAGGATGGACCCCACACCGAAGTTGTCCCCACCTCAAACTTGTGCTGCCCTGATAGACCCAAGGGAGCCCTACAAACTGACATCAGGAACCTGGACTGCTGAGTTTTCTTTCCCAGGGAAAATGGAAAAAGGACGTGCCCAGGGGCCCCTGGCCCTGACTGCAAAGAATCCTTATATCGAAGGATGGACCCCACACCGAAGTTGTCCCCACCTCAAACTTGTGCTGCCCTGATAGACCCAAGGGAGCCCTACAGACTGACATCAGGAACCTGGACTGCTGACTTTTCTTTCCCAGGGAAAATGGAAAAAGGATGTGCCCAGGGGCCCCTGGCCCTGGGCTGGGGCCTCACTGCAAAGAATCCTTATATCGAAGGATGGACCCCACACCGAAGTTGTCCCCACCTCAAACTTGTACTGCCCTGATAGACCCAAGGGAGCCCTACAAACTGACATCAGGAACCTGGACTGCTGAGTTTTCTTTCCCAGGGAAAATGGAAGAAGGATGTGCCCAGGGGCCCCTGGCCCTGGGCTGGGGCCTCACTGCAAGGAATCCTTATATCGAAGGATGGACCCCACACCCAAGTTGTCCCCACCTTAAAACTGTGCTGCCCTGATAGACCCAAGGGAGCCCTACAAACTGACATCAGGAACTTGGACTGATGAGTTTCCTTTCACAGATAATATGGCCAAAGGTGGTGCCCAGGGGCCCCTAGCCCTGACTGCAAAAAATCCTTATATCGAAGGATGGACCCCACACCGAAGTTGTCCCCACCTCAAACTTGTGCTGCCCTGATAGACCCAAGGGAGCCCTACAAACTGACATCAGGAACCTGGACTGCTGAGTTTTCTTTCCCAGGGAAAATGGAAAAAGGATGTGCCCAGGGGCCCCTGGCCGTGACTGCAAAGAATCCTTATATCGAAGGATGGAGCCCACACCGAAGTTGTCCCCACCTCAAACTTGTGCTGCCCTGATAGACCCAAGGGAGCCCTACAAACTGACATCAGGAACCTGGACTGCTGAGTTTTCTTTCCCAGGGAAAATGGAAAAAGGATGTGTCCAGGGAACCCTGGACCTGACTGCCAAAAATTCTTATATCGAAGGATGGACCCCACACCGAAGTTGTCCCCACCTCAAACTTGTGCTGCCTTGATAGACCCAAGGGAGCCCTACAAACTGACATCAGGAACCTGGACTGCTGAGTTTTCTTTCCCAGGGAAAATGGAAAAAGGATGTGCCCAGGGGCCCCTGGCCCTGGGCTGGGGCCTCACTGCAAAGAATCCTTATATCGAAGGATGGACCCCACACCGAAGTTGTCCCCACCTCAAACTTGTGCTGCCCTGATAGACCCAAGGGAGCCCTACAAACTGACATCAGGAACCTGGACTGCTGAGTTTTCTTTCCCAGGGAAAATGGAAAAAGGATGTGCCCAGGGGCCCCTGGACATGGGCTGGGGCCTCACTGCAAAGAATCCTTATATCGAAGGATGGACCCCACACCGAAGATGTCCCCACCTCAAACTTGTGCTGCCCTGATAGACCCAAGGGAGCCCTACAGACTGACATCAGGAACCTGGACTGCTGAGTTTTCTTTCCCAGGGAAAATGGAAAAAGGATGTGCCCAGGGGCCCCTGGCCCTGACTGCAAAAAATCCTTATATCGAAGGATGGACCCCACACCGAAGTTGTCCCCACCTCAAACTTGTGCTGCCCTGATAGACCCAAGGGAGCACTACAAACTGACATCAGGAACCTGGACTGCTGAGTTTTCTTTCCCAGGGAAAATGGAAAAAGGATGTGCCCAGGGGCCCCTGGCACTGACTGCAAAGAATCCTTATAACGAAGGATGGACCCCACACCGAAGTTGTCCCCACCTCAAACTTGTGCTGCCCTGATAGACCCAAGGGAGCCCTACAAACTGACATCAGGAACCTGGATTGCTGAGTTTTCTTTCCCAGGGAAAATGGAAAAAGGATGTGCCCAGGGGCCCCTGGACATGGGCTGGGGCCTCACTGCAAAGAATCCTTATATTGAAGGATGGACCCCACACCGAAGATGTCCCCACCTCAAACTTGTGCTGCCCTGATAGACCCAAGGGAGCCCTACAAACTGACATCAGGAACCTGGACTGCTGAGTTTTCTTTCCCAGGGAAAATGGAAAAAGGATGTGCCCAGGGGCCCCTGGCCCTGACTGCAAAAAATCCTTATATCGAAGGATGGACCCCACACCGAAGTTGTCCCCACCTCAAACTTGTGCTGCCCTGATAGACCCAAGGGAGCCCTACAAACTGACATCAGGAACCTGGACTGCTGAGTTTTCTTTCCCAGGGAAAATGGAAAAAGGATGTGCCCAGGGGCCCCTGGCCCTGACTGCAAAGAATCCTTATATCGAAGGATGGACCCCACACCGAAGTTGTCCCCACCTCAAACTTGTGCTGCCATGATAGACCCAAGGGAGCCCTACAAACTGACATCAGGAACCTGGACTGCTGAGTTTTCTTTCCCAGGGAAAATGGAAAAAGGATGTGCCCAGGGTTCCCTGGCCCTGGGCTGGGGCCTCACTGCAAAAAAACCTTATATCGAAGGATGGACCCCAGACCGAAGTTGTCCCCACCTCAAACTTGTGCTGCCCTGATAGACCCAAGGGAGCCCTACAAACTGACATCAGGAACCTGGACTGCTGAGTTTTCTTTCCCAGGGAAAATGGAAAAAGGATGTGCCCAGGGGCCCCTGGCCCTGGGCTGGGGCCTCACTGCAAAGAATCCTTATATCGAAGGATGGACCCGACACCGAAGTTGTCCCCACCTCAAACTTGTGCTGCCCTGATAGACCCAAGGGAGCCCTACAGACTGACATCAGGAACCTGGACTGCTGACTTTTCTTTCCCAGGGAAAATGGAAAAAGGATGTGCCCAGGGGCCCCTGGCCCTGACTGCAAAAAATCCTTATATCGAAGGATGGACCCCACACCGAAGTTGTGCCCACCTCAAACTTGTGCTGCCTTGATAGACCCAAGGGAGCCCTACAAACTGACATCAGGAACCTGGACTGCTGAGTTTTCTTTCCCAGGGAAAATGGAAAAAGGATGTGCCCAGGGGCCCCTGGACATGGGCTGGGGCCTCACTGCAAAGAATCCTTACATCGAAGGATGGACCCCACACCGAAGTTGTCCCCACCTCAAACTTGTGCTGCCCTGATAGACCCAAGGGAGCCCTACAAACTGACATCAGGAACCTGGACTGCTGAGTTTTCTTTCCCAGGGAAAATGGAAGAAGGATGTGCCCAGGGGCCTCTGGCCCTGGGACCCTGGCCCTGACTGCAAAGAATCCTTATATCGAAGGATGGACCCCACACCGAAGTTGTCCCCACCTCAAACTTGTGCTGCCCTGATAGACCCAAGGGAGCCCTACAAACTGACATCAGGAACCTGGACTGCTGAGTTTTCTTTCCCAGGGAAAATGGAAAAAGGATGTGCCCAGGGGCCCCTGGACATGGGACCCTGGCCCTGACTGCAAAGAATCCTTATATCGAAGGATGGACCCCACACCGAAGTTGTCCCCACCTCAAACTTGTGCTGCCCTGATAGACCCAAGGGAGCCCTACAAACTGACATCAGGAACCTGGACTGCTGAGTTTTCTTTCCCAGGGAAAATGGAAAAAGGATGTGCCCAGGGGCCCCTGGACATGGGCTGGGGCCTCACTGCAAAGAATCCTTATATCGAAGGATGGACCCCACACCGAAGATGTCCCCACCTCAAACTTGTGCTGCCCTGATAGACCCAAGGGAGCCCTACAGACTGACATCAGGAACCTGGACTGCTGAGTTTTCTTTCCCAGGGAAAATGGAAAAAGGATGTGCCCAGGGGCCCCTGGCCCTGACTGCAAAAAATCCTTATATCGAAGGATGGACCCCACACCGAAGTTGTCCCCACCTCAAACTTGTGCTGCCCTGATAGACCCAAGGGAGCCCTACAAACTGACATCAGGAACCTGGACTGCTGAGTTTTCTTTCCCAGGGAAAATGGAAAAAGGATGTGCCCAGGGGCCCCTGGCCCTGACTGCAAAGAATCCTTATATCGAAGGATGGACCCCAGACCGAAGTTGTCCCCACCTCAAACTTGTGCTGCCCTGATACACCCAAGGGAGCACTACAAACTGACATCAGGAACCTGGACTGCTGAGTTTTCTTTCCCAGGGAAAATGGAAAAAGGATGTGCCCAGGGGCCCCTGGCACTGACTGCAAAGAATCCTTATAACGAAGGATGGACCCCACACCGAAGTTGTCCCCACCTCAAACTTGTGCTGCCCTGATAGACCCAAGGGAGCCCTACAAACTGACATCAGGAACCTGGATTGCTGAGTTTTCTTTCCCAGGGAAAATGGAAAAAGGATGTGCCCAGGGGCCCCTGGACATGGGCTGGGGCCTCACTGCAAAGAATCCTTATATCGAAGGATGGACCCCACACCGAAGATGTCCCCACCTCAAACTTGTGCTGCCCTGATAGACCCAAGGGAGCCCTACAAACTGACATCAGGAACCTGGACTGCTGAGTTTTCTTTCCCAGGGAAAATGGAAAAAGGATGTGCCCAGGGGCCCCTGGCCCTGACTGCAAAAAATCCTTATATCGAAGGATGGACCCCACACCGAAGTTGTCCCCACCTCAAACTTGTGCTGCCCTGATAGACCCAAGGGAGCCCTACAAACTGACATCAGGAACCTGGACTGCTGAGTTTTCTTTCCCAGGGAAAATGGAAAAAGGATGTGCCCAGGGGCCCCTGGCCCTGACTGCAAAGAATCCTTATATCGAAGGATGGACCCCACACCGAAGTTGTCCCCACCTCAAACTTGTGCTGCCCTGATAGACCCAAGGGAGCCCTACAAACTGACATCAGGAACCTGGACTGCTGAGTTTTCTTTCCCAGGGAAAATGGAAAAAGGATGTGCCCAGGGTTCCCTGGCCCTGGGCTGGGGCCTCACTGCAAAAAAACCTTATATCGAAGGATGGACCCCAGACCGAAGTTGTCCCCACCTCAAACTTGTGCTGCCCTGATAGACCCAAGGGAGCCCTACAAACTGACATCAGGAACCTGGACTGCTGAGTTTTCTTTCCCAGGGAAAATGGAAAAAGGATGTGCCCAGGGGCCCCTGGCCCTGGGCTGGGGCCTCACTGCAAAGAATCCTTATATCGAAGGATGGACCCCACACCGAAGTTGTCCCCACCTCAAACTTGTGCTGCCCTGATAGACCCAAGGGAGCCCTACAAACTGACATCAGGAACCTGGACTGCTGAGTTTTCTTTCCCAGGGAAAATGGAAAAAGGATGTGCCCAGGGGCCCCTGGCCCTGACTGCAAAAAATCCTTATATCGAAGGATGGACCCCACACCGAAGTTGTCCCCACCTCAAACTTGTGCTGCCTTGATAGACCCAAGGGAGCCCTACAAACTGACATCAGGAACCTGGACTGCTGAGTTTTCTTTCCCAGGGAAAATGGCCGAAGGATGTGCCCAGGGGCCCCTGGCCCTGACTGCAAAAAATCCTTATATCGAAGGATGGACCCGACACCGAAGCTGTCCCCACCTCAAACTTGTGCTGCCTTGATAGACCCAAGGGAGCCCTACAAACTGACATCAGGAAACTGGACTGCTGAGTTTTCTTTCCCAGGGAAAATGGAAAAAGGATGTGCCCAGGGGCCCCTGGCCCTGGGACCCTGGCCCTGACTGCAAAGAATCCTTATATCGAAGGATGGACCCCACACCGAAGTTGTCCCCACCTCAAACTTGTGCTGCCCTGATAGACCCAAGGGAGCCCTACAAACTGACATCAGGAACCTGGACTGCTGAGTTTTCTTTCCCAGGGAAAATGGAAAAAGGATGTGCCCAGGGGCCCCTGGCCCTTACCGTAAAAAATCCTTATATCGAAGGATGGACCCCACACCAAAGATGTCCCCACCTCAAACTTGTGCTGCCCTCATACACCCAAGGGAGCCCTACAAACTGACATCAGGAACCTGGACTGCTGAGTTTTCTTTCCCAGGGAAAATGGAAAAAGGATGTGCCCAGGGATCCCTGGCCCTGGGCTGGGGCCTCACTGCAAAGAATCCTTATATCGAAGGATGGACCCCACACCGAAGTTGTCCCTACCTCAAACTTGTGCTGCCCTGATAGACCCAAGGGAGCCCTACAAACTGACATCAGGAACCTGGACTGCTGAGTTTTCTTTCCCAGGGAAAATGGAAAAAGGATGTGCCCAGGGGCCCCTGGCCCTGACTGCAAAGAATCCTTATATCGAAGGATGGACCCCAGACCGAAGTTGTCCCCACCTCAAACTTGTGCTGCCCTGATAGACCCAAGGGAGCCCTACAAACTGACATCAGGAACCTGGACTGCTGAGTTTTCTTTCCCAGGGAAAATGGAAGAAGGATGTGCCCAGGGGCCCCTGGCCCTGTTCTGGGGCCTCACTGCAAGGAATCCTTATATCGAAGGATGGACCCCACACCCAAGTTGTCCCCACCTTAAAACTGTGCTGCCCTGATAGACCCAAGGGAGCCCTACAAACTGACATCAGGAACTTGGACTGATGAGTTTCCTTTCACAGATAAAATGGCCAAAGTTTGTGCCCAGGGGCCCCTAGCCCTGACTGCAAAAAATCCTTATATCGAAGGATGGACCCCAGACGGAAGTGTCCCCACCTCAAACTTGTGCTGCCCTGATAGACCCAAGGGAGCCCTACAAACTGACATCAGGAACCTGGACTGCTGAGTTTTCTTTCCCAGGGAAAATGGAAAAAGGATGTGCCCAGGGTTCCCTGGCCCTGGGCTGGGGCCTCACTGCAAAAAATCCTTATATCGAAGGATGGACCCCACACCGAAGTTGTCCCCACCTCAAACTTGTGCTGCCCTGATAGACCCAAGGGAGCCCTACAAACTGACATCAGGAACCTGGACTGCTGAGTTTTCTTTCCCAGGGAAAATGGAAAAAGGATGTGCCCAGGGTTCCCTGGCCCTGGGCTGGGGCCTCACTGCAAAGAATCCTTATATCGAAGGATGGACCCCACACCGAAGTTGTCCCTACCTCAAACTTGTGCTGCCCTGATAGACCCAAGGGAGCCCTACAAACTGACATCAGGAACCTGGACTGCTGACTTTTCTTTCCCAGGGAAAATGGAAAAAGGATGTGCCCAGGGGCCCCTGGCCCTGACTGCAAAGAATCCTTATATCGAAGGATGGACCCCACACCGAAGTTGTCCCCACCTCAAACTTGTGCTGCCCTCATACACCCAAGGGAGCCCTACAAACTGACATCAGGAACCTGGACTGCTGAGTTTTCTTTCCCAGGGAAAATGGAAAAAGGATGTGTCCAGGGAACCCTGGACCTGACTGCCAAAAATTCTTATATCGAAGGATGGACCCCACACCGAAGTTGTCCCCACCTCAAACTTGTGCTGCCCTGATAGACCCAAGGGAGCCCTACAAACTGACATCAGGAAACTGGACTGCTGACTTTTCTTTCCCAGGGAAAATGGAAAAAGGATGTGCCCAGGGGCCCCTGGCCCTGGGACCCTGGCCCTGACTGCAAAGAATCCTTATATCGAAGGATGGATTCCACACCGAAGTTGTCCCCACCTCAAACTTGTGCTGCCCTGATAGACCCAAGGGAGCCCTACAAACTGACATCAGGAACCTGGACTGCTGACTTTTCTTTCCCAGGGAAAATGTAAAAAGGATGTGCCCAGGGGCCCCTGGCCCTGACTGCAAAACATCCTTATATCGAAGGATGGACCCCACACCAAAGATGTCCCCACCTCAAAATTGTGCTGCCCTCATACACCCAAGGGAGCCCTACAAACTGACATCAGGAACCTGGACTGCTGAGTTTTCTTTCCCAGGGAAAATGGAAAAAGGATGTGCCCAGGGTTCCCTGGCCCTGGGCTGGGGCCTCACCTCAAAGAATCCTTATATCGAAGGATGGACCCCACACCGAAGTTGTCCCCAACTCAAACTTGTGCTGCCCTGATAGACCCAAGGGAGCCCTACAAACTGACATCAGGAACCTGGACTGCTGAGTTTTCTTTCCCAGGGAAAATGGAAAAAGGATGTGCCCAGGGGCCCCTGGCCCTGGGACCCTGGCCCTGACTGCAAAGAATCCTTATATCGAAAGATGGACCCCACACCGAAGTTGTCCCCACCTTAAAACTGTGCTGCCCTGATAGACCCAAGGGAGCCCTACAAACTGACATCAGGAACTTGGACTGATGAGTTTCCTTTCACAGATAATATGGCCAAAGGTGGTGCCCAGGGGCCCCTAGCCCTGACTGCAAAAAATCCTTATATCGAAGGATGGACCCCACACCGAAGTTGTCCCCACCTCAAACTTGTGCTGCCCTGATAGACCCAAGGGAGCCCTACAAACTGACATCAGGAACCTGGACTGCTGAGTTTTCTTTCCCAGGGAAAATGGAAAAAGGATGTGCCCAGGGGCCCCTGGCCGTGACTGCAAAGAATCCTTATATCGAAGGATGGAGCCCACACCGAAGTTGTCCCCACCTCAAACTTGTGCTGCCCTGATAGACCCAAGGGAGCCCTACAAACTGACATCAGGAACCTGGACTGCTGAGTTTTCTTTCCCAGGGAAAATGGAAAAAGGATGTGTCCAGGGAACCCTGGACCTGACTGCCAAAAATTCTTATATCGAAGGATGGACCCCACACCGAAGTTGTCCCCACCTCAAACTTGTGCTGCCTTGATAGACCCAAGGGAGCCCTACAAACTGACATCAGGAACCTGGACTGCTGAGTTTTCTTTCCCAGGGAAAATGGAAAAAGGATGTGCCCAGGGGCCCCTGGCCCTGGGCTGGGGCCTCACTGCAAAGAATCCTTATATCGAAGGATGGACCCCACACCGAAGTTGTCCCCACCTCAAACTTGTGCTGCCCTGATAGACCCAAGGGAGCCCTACAAACTGACATCAGGAACCTGGACTGCTGAGTTTTCTTTCCCAGGGAAAATGGAAAAAGGATGTGCCCAGGGGCCCCTGGACATGGGCTGGGGCCTCACTGCAAAGAATCCTTATATCGAAGGATGGACCCCACACCGAAGATGTCCCCACCTCAAACTTGTGCTGCCCTGATAGACCCAAGGGAGCCCTACAGACTGACATCAGGAACCTGGACTGCTGAGTTTTCTTTCCCAGGGAAAATGGAAAAAGGATGTGCCCAGGGGCCCCTGGCCCTGACTGCAAAAAATCCTTATATCGAAGGATGGACCCCACACCGAAGTTGTCCCCACCTCAAACTTGTGCTGCCCTGATAGACCCAAGGGAGCACTACAAACTGACATCAGGAACCTGGACTGCTGAGTTTTCTTTCCCAGGGAAAATGGAAAAAGGATGTGCCCAGGGGCCCCTGGCACTGACTGCAAAGAATCCTTATAACGAAGGATGGACCCCACACCGAAGTTGTCCCCACCTCAAACTTGTGCTGCCCTGATAGACCCAAGGGAGCCCTACAAACTGACATCAGGAACCTGGATTGCTGAGTTTTCTTTCCCAGGGAAAATGGAAAAAGGATGTGCCCAGGGGCCCCTGGACATGGGCTGGGGCCTCACTGCAAAGAATCCTTATATCGAAGGATGGACCCCACACCGAAGATGTCCCCACCTCAAACTTGTGCTGCCCTGATAGACCCAAGGGAGCCCTACAAACTGACATCAGGAACCTGGACTGCTGAGTTTTCTTTCCCAGGGAAAATGGAAAA
Organism: Lonchura striata; assembly: GCF_050655825.1. Taxonomy (NCBI): domain Eukaryota; kingdom Metazoa; phylum Chordata; class Aves; order Passeriformes; family Estrildidae; genus Lonchura; species Lonchura striata. The sequence goes on along the minus strand of NC_140734.1, from coordinate 8,841,308 downwards.
AGGATGTGCCCAGGGGCCCCTGGCCCTGACTGCAAAAAATCCTTATATCGAAGGATGGACCCCACACCGAAGTTGTCCCCACCTCAAACTTGTGCTGCCCTGATAGACCCAAGGGAGCCCTACAAACTGACATCAGGAACCTGGACTGCTGAGTTTTCTTTCCCAGGGAAAATGGAAAAAGGATGTGCCCAGGGGCCCCTGGCCCTGACTGCAAAGAATCCTTATATCGAAGGATGGACCCCACACCGAAGTTGTCCCCACCTCAAACTTGTGCTGCCCTGATAGACCCAAGGGAGCCCTACAAACTGACATCAGGAACCTGGACTGCTGAGTTTTCTTTCCCAGGGAAAATGGAAAAAGGATGTGCCCAGGGTTCCCTGGCCCTGGGCTGGGGCCTCACTGCAAAAAAACCTTATATCGAAGGATGGACCCCAGACCGAAGTTGTCCCCACCTCAAACTTGTGCTGCCCTGATAGACCCAAGGGAGCCCTACAAACTGACATCAGGAACCTGGACTGCTGAGTTTTCTTTCCCAGGGAAAATGGAAAAAGGATGTGCCCAGGGGCCCCTGGCCCTGGGCTGGGGCCTCACTGCAAAGAATCCTTATATCGAAGGATGGACCCCACACCGAAGTTGTCCCCACCTCAAACTTGTGCTGCCCTGATAGACCCAAGGGAGCCCTACAGACTGACATCAGGAACCTGGACTGCTGACTTTTCTTTCCCAGGGAAAATGGAAAAAGGATGTGCCCAGGGGCCCCTGGCCCTGACTGCAAAAAATCCTTATATCGAAGGATGGACCCCACACCGAAGTTGTGCCCACCTCAAACTTGTGCTGCCTTGATAGACCCAAGGGAGCCCTACAAACTGACATCAGGAACCTGGACTGCTGAGTTTTCTTTCCCAGGGAAAATGGAAAAAGGATGTGCCCAGGGGCCCCTGGACATGGGCTGGGGCCTCACTGCAAAGAATCCTTATATCGAAGGATGGACCCCACACCGAAGTTGTCCCCACCTCAAACTTGTGCTGCCCTGATAGACCCAAGGGAGCCCTACAAACTGACATCAGGAACCTGGACTGCTGAGTTTTCTTTCCCAGGGAAAATGGAAAAAGGATGTGCCCAGGGGCCCCTGGCCCTGGGACCCTGGCCCTGACTGCAAAGAATCCTTATATCGAAGGATGGACCCCACACCGAAGTTGTCCCCACCTCAAACTTGTGCTGCCCTGATAGACCCAAGGGAGCCCTACAAACTGACATCAGGAACCTGGACTGCTGAGTTTTCTTTCCCAGGGAAAATGGAAAAAGGATGTGCCCAGGGGCCCCTGGACATGGGCTGGGGCCTCACTGCAAAGAATCCTTATATCGAAGGATGGACCCCACACCGAAGATGTCCCCACCTCAAACTTGTGCTGCCCTGATAGACCCAAGGGAGCCCTACAGACTGACATCAGGAACCTGGACTGCTGAGTTTTCTTTCCCAGGGAAAATGGAAAAAGGATGTGCCCAGGGGCCCCTGGCCCTGACTGCAAAAAATCCTTATATCGAAGGATGGACCCCACACCGAAGTTGTCCCCACCTCAAACTTGTGCTGCCCTGATAGACCCAAGGGAGCCCTACAAACTGACATCAGGAACCTGGACTGCTGAGTTTTCTTTCCCAGGGAAAATGGAAAAAGGATGTGCCCAGGGGCCCCTGGCCCTGACTGCAAAGAATCCTTATATCGAAGGATGGACCCCAGACCGAAGTTGTCCCCACCTCAAACTTGTGCTGCCCTGATACACCCAAGGGAGCACTACAAACTGACATCAGGAACCTGGACTGCTGAGTTTTCTTTCCCAGGGAAAATGGAAAAAGGATGTGCCCAGGGGCCCCTGGCACTGACTGCAAAGAATCCTTATAACGAAGGATGGACCCCACACCGAAGTTGTCCCCACCTCAAACTTGTGCTGCCCTGATAGACCCAAGGGAGCCCTACAAACTGACATCAGGAACCTGGATTGCTGAGTTTTCTTTCCCAGGGAAAATGGAAAAAGGATGTGCCCAGGGGCCCCTGGACATGGGCTGGGGCCTCACTGCAAAGAATCCTTATATCGAAGGATGGACCCCACACCGAAGATGTCCCCACCTCAAACTTGTGCTGCCCTGATAGACCCAAGGGAGCCCTACAAACTGACATCAGGAACCTGGACTGCTGAGTTTTCTTTCCCAGGGAAAATGGAAAAAGGATGTGCCCAGGGGCCCCTGGCCCTGACTGCAAAAAATCCTTATATCGAAGGATGGACCCCACACCGAAGTTGTCCCCACCTCAAACTTGTGCTGCCCTGATAGACCCAAGGGAGCCCTACAAACTGACATCAGGAACCTGGACTGCTGAGTTTTCTTTCCCAGGGAAAATGGAAAAAGGATGTGCCCAGGGGCCCCTGGCCCTGACTGCAAAGAATCCTTATATCGAAGGATGGACCCCACACCGAAGTTGTCCCCACCTCAAACTTGTGCTGCCCTGATAGACCCAAGGGAGCCCTACAAACTGACATCAGGAACCTGGACTGCTGAGTTTTCTTTCCCAGGGAAAATGGAAAAAGGATGTGCCCAGGGTTCCCTGGCCCTGGGCTGGGGCCTCACTGCAAAAAAACCTTATATCGAAGGATGGACCCCAGACCGAAGTTGTCCCCACCTCAAACTTGTGCTGCCCTGATAGACCCAAGGGAGCCCTACAAACTGACATCAGGAACCTGGACTGCTGAGTTTTCTTTCCCAGGGAAAATGGAAAAAGGATGTGCCCAGGGGCCCCTGGCCCTGGGCTGGGGCCTCACTGCAAAGAATCCTTATATCGAAGGATGGACCCCACACCGAAGTTGTCCCCACCTCAAACTTGTGCTGCCCTGATAGACCCAAGGGAGCCCTACAGACTGACATCAGGAACCTGGACTGCTGACTTTTCTTTCCCAGGGAAAATGGAAAAAGGATGTGCCCAGGGGCCCCTGGCCCTGACTGCAAAAAATCCTTATATCGAAGGATGGACCCCACACCGAAGTTGTGCCCACCTCAAACTTGTGCTGCCTTGATAGACCCAAGGGAGCCCTACAAACTGACATCAGGAACCTGGACTGCTGAGTTTTCTTTCCCAGGGAAAATGGAAAAAGGATGTGCCCAGGGGCCCCTGGCCCTGACTGCAAAGAATCCTTATATCGAAGGATGGACCCCAGACCGAAGTTGTCCCCACCTCAAACTTGTGCTGCCCTGATAGACCCAAGGGAGCCCTACAAACTGACATCAGGAACCTGGACTGCTGAGTTTTCTTTCCCAGGGAAAATGGAAGAAGGATGTGCCCAGGGGCCCCTGGCCCTGTTCTGGGGCCTCACTGCAAGGAATCCTTATATCGAAGGATGGACCCCACACCCAAGTTGTCCCCACCTTAAAACTGTGCTGCCCTGATAGACCCAAGGGAGCCCTACAAACTGACATCAGGAACTTGGACTGATGAGTTTCCTTTCACAGATAAAATGGCCAAAGTTTGTGCCCAGGGGCCCCTAGCCCTGACTGCAAAAAATCCTTATATCGAAGGATGGACCCCAGACGGAAGTGTCCCCACCTCAAACTTGTGCTGCCCTGATAGACCCAAGGGAGCCCTACAAACTGACATCAGGAACCTGGACTGCTGAGTTTTCTTTCCCAGGGAAAATGGAAAAAGGATGTGCCCAGGGTTCCCTGGCCCTGGGCTGGGGCCTCACTGCAAAAAATCCTTATATCGAAGGATGGACCCCACACCGAAGTTGTCCCCACCTCAAACTTGTGCTGCCCTGATAGACCCAAGGGAGCCCTACAAACTGACATCAGGAACCTGGACTGCTGAGTTTTCTTTCCCAGGGAAAATGGAAAAAGGATGTGCCCAGGGTTCCCTGGCCCTGGGCTGGGGCCTCACTGCAAAGAATCCTTATATCGAAGGATGGACCCCACACCGAAGTTGTCCCTACCTCAAACTTGTGCTGCCCTGATAGACCCAAGGGAGCCCTACAAACTGACATCAGGAACCTGGACTGCTGACTTTTCTTTCCCAGGGAAAATGGAAAAAGGATGTGCCCAGGGGCCCCTGGCCCTGACTGCAAAGAATCCTTATATCGAAGGATGGACCCCACACCGAAGTTGTCCCCACCTCAAACTTGTGCTGCCCTCATACACCCAAGGGAGCCCTACAAACTGACATCAGGAACCTGGACTGCTGAGTTTTCTTTCCCAGGGAAAATGGAAAAAGGATGTGTCCAGGGAACCCTGGACCTGACTGCCAAAAATTCTTATATCGAAGGATGGACCCCACACCGAAGTTGTCCCCACCTCAAACTTGTGCTGCCCTGATAGACCCAAGGGAGCCCTACAAACTGACATCAGGAAACTGGACTGCTGACTTTTCTTTCCCAGGGAAAATGGAAAAAGGATGTGCCCAGGGGCCCCTGGCCCTGGGACCCTGGCCCTGACTGCAAAGAATCCTTATATCGAAGGATGGATTCCACACCGAAGTTGTCCCCACCTCAAACTTGTGCTGCCCTGATAGACCCAAGGGAGCCCTACAAACTGACATCAGGAACCTGGACTGCTGACTTTTCTTTCCCAGGGAAAATGTAAAAAGGATGTGCCCAGGGGCCCCTGGCCCTGACTGCAAAACATCCTTATATCGAAGGATGGACCCCACACCAAAGATGTCCCCACCTCAAAATTGTGCTGCCCTCATACACCCAAGGGAGCCCTACAAACTGACATCAGGAACCTGGACTGCTGAGTTTTCTTTCCCAGGGAAAATGGAAAAAGGATGTGCCCAGGGTTCCCTGGCCCTGGGCTGGGGCCTCACCTCAAAGAATCCTTATATCGAAGGATGGACCCCACACCGAAGTTGTCCCCAACTCAAACTTGTGCTGCCCTGATAGACCCAAGGGAGCCCTACAAACTGACATCAGGAACCTGGACTGCTGAGTTTTCTTTCCCAGGGAAAATGGAAAAAGGATGTGCCCAGGGGCCCCTGGCCCTGGGACCCTGGCCCTGACTGCAAAGAATCCTTATATCGAAAGATGGACCCCACACCGAAGTTGTCCCCACCTTAAAACTGTGCTGCCCTGATAGACCCAAGGGAGCCCTACAAACTGACATCAGGAACTTGGACTGATGAGTTTCCTTTCACAGATAATATGGCCAAAGGTGGTGCCCAGGGGCCCCTAGCCCTGACTGCAAAAAATCCTTATATCGAAGGATGGACCCCACACCGAAGTTGTCCCCACCTCAAACTTGTGCTGCCCTGATAGACCCAAGGGAGCCCTACAAACTGACATCAGGAACCTGGACTGCTGAGTTTTCTTTCCCAGGGAAAATGGAAAAAGGATGTGCCCAGGGGCCCCTGGCCGTGACTGCAAAGAATCCTTATATCGAAGGATGGAGCCCACACCGAAGTTGTCCCCACCTCAAACTTGTGCTGCCCTGATAGACCCAAGGGAGCCCTACAAACTGACATCAGGAACCTGGACTGCTGAGTTTTCTTTCCCAGGGAAAATGGAAAAAGGATGTGTCCAGGGAACCCTGGACCTGACTGCCAAAAATTCTTATATCGAAGGATGGACCCCACACCGAAGTTGTCCCCACCTCAAACTTGTGCTGCCTTGATAGACCCAAGGGAGCCCTACAAACTGACATCAGGAACCTGGACTGCTGAGTTTTCTTTCCCAGGGAAAATGGAAAAAGGATGTGCCCAGGGGCCCCTGGCCCTGGGCTGGGGCCTCACTGCAAAGAATCCTTATATCGAAGGATGGACCCCACACCGAAGTTGTCCCCACCTCAAACTTGTGCTGCCCTGATAGACCCAAGGGAGCCCTACAAACTGACATCAGGAACCTGGACTGCTGAGTTTTCTTTCCCAGGGAAAATGGAAAAAGGATGTGCCCAGGGGCCCCTGGACATGGGCTGGGGCCTCACTGCAAAGAATCCTTATATCGAAGGATGGACCCCACACCGAAGATGTCCCCACCTCAAACTTGTGCTGCCCTGATAGACCCAAGGGAGCCCTACAGACTGACATCAGGAACCTGGACTGCTGAGTTTTCTTTCCCAGGGAAAATGGAAAAAGGATGTGCCCAGGGGCCCCTGGCCCTGACTGCAAAAAATCCTTATATCGAAGGATGGACCCCACACCGAAGTTGTCCCCACCTCAAACTTGTGCTGCCCTGATAGACCCAAGGGAGCACTACAAACTGACATCAGGAACCTGGACTGCTGAGTTTTCTTTCCCAGGGAAAATGGAAAAAGGATGTGCCCAGGGGCCCCTGGCACTGACTGCAAAGAATCCTTATAACGAAGGATGGACCCCACACCGAAGTTGTCCCCACCTCAAACTTGTGCTGCCCTGATAGACCCAAGGGAGCCCTACAAACTGACATCAGGAACCTGGATTGCTGAGTTTTCTTTCCCAGGGAAAATGGAAAAAGGATGTGCCCAGGGGCCCCTGGACATGGGCTGGGGCCTCACTGCAAAGAATCCTTATATCGAAGGATGGACCCCACACCGAAGATGTCCCCACCTCAAACTTGTGCTGCCCTGATAGACCCAAGGGAGCCCTACAAACTGACATCAGGAACCTGGACTGCTGAGTTTTCTTTCCCAGGGAAAATGGAAAAAGGATGTGCCCAGGGGCCCCTGGCCCTGACTGCAAAAAATCCTTATATCGAAGGATGGACCCCACACCGAAGTTGTCCCCACCTCAAACTTGTGCTGCCCTGATAGACCCAAGGGAGCCCTACAAACTGACATCAGGAACCTGGACTGCTGAGTTTTCTTTCCCAGGGAAAATGGAAAAAGGATGTGCCCAGGGGCCCCTGGCCCTGACTGCAAAGAATCCTTATATCGAAGGATGGACCCCACACCGAAGTTGTCCCCACCTCAAACTTGTGCTGCCCTGATAGACCCAAGGGAGCCCTACAAACTGACATCAGGAACCTGGACTGCTGAGTTTTCTTTCCCAGGGAAAATGGAAAAAGGATGTGCCCAGGGTTCCCTGGCCCTGGGCTGGGGCCTCACTGCAAAAAAACCTTATATCGAAGGATGGACCCCAGACCGAAGTTGTCCCCACCTCAAACTTGTGCTGCCCTGATAGACCCAAGGGAGCCCTACAAACTGACATCAGGAACCTGGACTGCTGAGTTTTCTTTCCCAGGGAAAATGGAAAAAGGATGTGCCCAGGGGCCCCTGGCCCTGGGCTGGGGCCTCACTGCAAAGAATCCTTATATCGAAGGATGGACCCCACACCGAAGTTGTCCCCACCTCAAACTTGTGCTGCCCTGATAGACCCAAGGGAGCCCTACAGACTGACATCAGGAACCTGGACTGCTGACTTTTCTTTCCCAGGGAAAATGGAAAAAGGATGTGCCCAGGGGCCCCTGGCCCTGACTGCAAAAAATCCTTATATCGAAGGATGGACCCCACACCGAAGTTGTGCCCACCTCAAACTTGTGCTGCCTTGATAGACCCAAGGGAGCCCTACAAACTGACATCAGGAACCTGGACTGCTGAGTTTTCTTTCCCAGGGAAAATGGAAAAAGGATGTGCCCAGGGGCCCCTGGACATGGGCTGGGGCCTCACTGCAAAGAATCCTTATATCGAAGGATGGACCCCACACCGAAGTTGTCCCCACCTCAAACTTGTGCTGCCCTGATAGACCCAAGGGAGCCCTACAAACTGACATCAGGAACCTGGACTGCTGAGTTTTCTTTCCCAGGGAAAATGGAAAAAGGATGTGCCCAGGGGCCCCTGGCCCTGGGACCCTGGCCCTGACTGCAAAGAATCCTTATATCGAAGGATGGACCCCACACCGAAGTTGTCCCCACCTCAAACTTGTGCTGCCCTGATAGACCCAAGGGAGCCCTACAAACTGACATCAGGAACCTGGACTGCTGAGTTTTCTTTCCCAGGGAAAATGGAAAAAGGATGTGCCCAGGGGCCCCTGGACATGGGCTGGGGCCTCACTGCAAAGAATCCTTATATCGAAGGATGGACCCCACACCGAAGATGTCCCCACCTCAAACTTGTGCTGCCCTGATAGACCCAAGGGAGCCCTACAGACTGACATCAGGAACCTGGACTGCTGAGTTTTCTTTCCCAGGGAAAATGGAAAAAGGATGTGCCCAGGGGCCCCTGGCCCTGACTGCAAAAAATCCTTATATCGAAGGATGGACCCCACACCGAAGTTGTCCCCACCTCAAACTTGTGCTGCCCTGATAGACCCAAGGGAGCCCTACAAACTGACATCAGGAACCTGGACTGCTGAGTTTTCTTTCCCAGGGAAAATGGAAAAAGGATGTGCCCAGGGGCCCCTGGCCCTGACTGCAAAGAATCCTTATATCGAAGGATGGACCCCAGACCGAAGTTGTCCCCACCTCAAACTTGTGCTGCCCTGATACACCCAAGGGAGCACTACAAACTGACATCAGGAACCTGGACTGCTGAGTTTTCTTTCCCAGGGAAAATGGAAAAAGGATGTGCCCAGGGGCCCCTGGCACTGACTGCAAAGAATCCTTATAACGAAGGATGGACCCCACACCGAAGTTGTCCCCACCTCAAACTTGTGCTGCCCTGATAGACCCAAGGGAGCCCTACAAACTGACATCAGGAACCTGGATTGCTGAGTTTTCTTTCCCAGGGAAAATGGAAAAAGGATGTGCCCAGGGGCCCCTGGACATGGGCTGGGGCCTCACTGCAAAGAATCCTTATATCGAAGGATGGACCCCACACCGAAGATGTCCCCACCTCAAACTTGTGCTGCCCTGATAGACCCAAGGGAGCCCTACAAACTGACATCAGGAACCTGGACTGCTGAGTTTTCTTTCCCAGGGAAAATGGAAAAAGGATGTGCCCAGGGGCCCCTGGCCCTGACTGCAAAAAATCCTTATATCGAAGGATGGACCCCACACCGAAGTTGTCCCCACCTCAAACTTGTGCTGCCCTGATAGACCCAAGGGAGCCCTACAAACTGACATCAGGAACCTGGACTGCTGAGTTTTCTTTCCCAGGGAAAATGGAAAAAGGATGTGCCCAGGGGCCCCTGGCCCTGACTGCAAAGAATCCTTATATCGAAGGATGGACCCCACACCGAAGTTGTCCCCACCTCAAACTTGTGCTGCCCTGATAGACCCAAGGGAGCCCTACAAACTGACATCAGGAACCTGGACTGCTGAGTTTTCTTTCCCAGGGAAAATGGAAAAAGGATGTGCCCAGGGTTCCCTGGCCCTGGGCTGGGGCCTCACTGCAAAAAAACCTTATATCGAAGGATGGACCCCAGACCGAAGTTGTCCCCACCTCAAACTTGTGCTGCCCTGATAGACCCAAGGGAGCCCTACAAACTGACATCAGGAACCTGGACTGCTGAGTTTTCTTTCCCAGGGAAAATGGAAAAAGGATGTGCCCAGGGGCCCCTGGCCCTGGGCTGGGGCCTCACTGCAAAGAATCCTTATATCGAAGGATGGACCCCACACCGAAGTTGTCCCCACCTCAAACTTGTGCTGCCCTGATAGACCCAAGGGAGCCCTACAGACTGACATCAGGAACCTGGACTGCTGACTTTTCTTTCCCAGGGAAAATGGAAAAAGGATGTGCCCAGGGGCCCCTGGCCCTGACTGCAAAAAATCCTTATATCGAAGGATGGACCCCACACCGAAGTTGTGCCCACCTCAAACTTGTGCTGCCTTGATAGACCCAAGGGAGCCCTACAAACTGACATCAGGAACCTGGACTGCTGAGTTTTGTTTCCCAGGGAAAATGGAAAAAGGATGTGCCCAGGGGCCCCTGGACATGGGCTGGGGCCTCACTGCAAAGAATCCTTATATCGAAGGATGGACCCCACACCGAAGTTGTCCCCACCTCAAACTTGTGCTGCCCTGATAGACCCAAGGGAGCCCTACAAACTGACATCAGGAACCTGGACTGCTGAGTTTTCTTTCCCAGGGAAAATGGAAGAAGGATGTGCCCAGGGGCCCCTGGCCCTGGGACCCTGGCCCTGACTGCAAAGAATCCTTATATCGAAGGATGGACCCCACACCGAAGTTGTCCCCACCTCAAACTTGTGCTGCCCTGATAGACCCAAGGGAGCCCTACAGACTGACATCAGGAACCTGGACTGCTGAGTTTTCTTTCCCAGGGAAAATGGAAAAAGGATGTGCCCAGGGGCCCCTGGCCCTGGGCTGGGGCCTCACTGCAAAGAATCCTTATATCGAAGGATGGACCCCACACCGAAGTTGTCCCCACCTCAAACTTGTGCTGCCCTGATAGACCCAAGGGAGCCCTACAAACTGACATCAGGAACCTGGACTGCTGAGTTTTCTTTCCCAGGGAAAATGGAAAAAGGATGTGCCCAGGGGCCCCTGGCCCTGACTGCAAAAAATCCTTATATCGAAGGATGGACCCCACACCGAAGTTGTCCCCACCTCAAACTTGTGCTGCCTTGATAGACCCAAGGGAGCCCTACAAACTGACATCAGGAACCTGGACTGCTGAGTTTTCTTTCCCAGGGAAAATGGCCGAAGGATGTGCCCAGGGGCCCCTGGCCCTGACTGCAAAAAATCCTTATATCGAAGGATGGACCCGACACCGAAGCTGTCCCCACCTCAAACTTGTGCTGCCTTGATAGACCCAAGGGAGCCCTACAAACTGACATCAGGAAACTGGACTGCTGAGTTTTCTTTCCCAGGGAAAATGGAAAAAGGATGTGCCCAGGGGCCCCTGGGCCTGGGACCCTGGCCCTGACTGCAAAGAATCCTTATATCGAAGGATGGACCCCACACCGAAGTTGTCCCCACCTCAAACTTGTGCTGCCCTGATAGACCCAAGGGAGCCCTACAAACTGACATCAGGAACCTGGACTGCTGAGTTTTCTTTCCCAGGGAAAATGGAAAAAGGATGTGCCCAGGGGCCCCTGGCCCTTACCGTAAAAAATCCTTATATCGAAGGATGGACCCCACACCAAAGATGTCCCCACCTCAAACTTGTGCTGCCCTCATACACCCAAGGGAGCCCTACAAACTGACATCAGGAACCTGGACTGCTGAGTTTTCTTTCCCAGGGAAAATGGAAAAAGGATGTGCCCAGGGATCCCTGGCCCTGGGCTGGGGCCTCACTGCAAAGAATCCTTATATCGAAGGATGGACCCCACACCGAAGTTGTCCCTACCTCAAACTTGTGCTGCCCTGATAGACCCAAGGGAGCCCTACAAACTGACATCAGGAACCTGGACTGCTGAGTTTTCTTTCCCAGGGAAAATGGAAAAAGGATGTGCCCAGGGGCCCCTGGCCCTGACTGCAAAGAATCCTTATATCGAAGGATGGACCCCAGACCGAAGTTGTCCCCACCTCAAACTTGTGCTGCCCTGATAGACCCAAGGGAGCCCTACAAACTGACATCAGGAACCTGGACTGCTGAGTTTTCTTTCCCAGGGAAAATGGAAGAAGGATGTGCCCAGGGGCCCCTGGCCCTGTTCTGGGGCCTCACTGCAAGGAATCCTTATATCGAAGGATGGACCCCACACCCAAGTTGTCCCCACCTTAAAACTGTGCTGCCCTGATAGACCCAAGGGAGCCCTACAAACTGACATCAGGAACTTGGACTGATGAGTTTCCTTTCACAGATAAAATGGCCAAAGTTTGTGCCCAGGGGCCCCTAGCCCTGACTGCAAAAAATCCTTATATCGAAGGATGGACCCCACACGGAAGTGTCCCCACCTCAAACTTGTGCTGCCCTGATAGACCCAAGGGAGCCCTACAAACTGACATCAGGAACCTGGACTGCTGAGTTTTCTTTCCCAGGGAAAATGGAAAAAGGATGTGCCCAGGGTTCCCTGGCCCTGGGCTGGGGCCTCACTGCAAAAAATCCTTATATCGAAGGATGGACCCCACACCGAAGTTGTCCCCACCTCAAACTTGTGCTGCCCTGATAGACCCAAGGGAGCCCTACAAACTGACATCAGGAACCTGGACTGCTGAGTTTTCTTTCCCAGGGAAAATGGAAAAAGGATGTGCCCAGGGTTCCCTGGCCCTGGGCTGGGGCCTCACTGCAAAGAATCCTTATATCGAAGGATGGACCCCACACCGAAGTTGTCCCTACCTCAAACTTGTGCTGCCCTGATAGACCCAAGGGAGCCCTACAAACTGACATCAGGAACCTGGACTGCTGACTTTTCTTTCCCAGGGAAAATGGAAAAAGGATGTGCCCAGGGGCCCCTGGCCCTGACTGCAAAGAATCCTTATATCGAAGGATGGACCCCACACCGAAGTTGTCCCCACCTCAAACTTGTGCTGCCCTCATACACCCAAGGGAGCCCTACAAACTGACATCAGGAACCTGGACTGCTGAGTTTTCTTTCCCAGGGAAAATGGAAAAAGGATGTGTCCAGGGAACCCTGGACCTGACTGCCAAAAATTCTTATATCGAAGGATGGACCCCACACCGAAGTTGTCCCCACCTCAAACTTGTGCTGCCCTGATAGACCCAAGGGAGCCCTACAAACTGACATCAGGAAACTGGACTGCTGACTTTTCTTTCCCAGGGAAAATGGAAAAAGGATGTGCCCAGGGGCCCCTGGCCCTGGGACCCTGGCCCTGACTGCAAAGAATCCTTATATCGAAGGATGGATTCCACACCGAAGTTGTCCCCACCTCAAACTTGTGCTGCCCTGATAGACCCAAGGGAGCCCTACAAACTGACATCAGGAACCTGGACTGCTGAGTTTTCTTTCCCAGGGAAAATGTAAAAAGGATGTGCCCAGGGGCCCCTGGCCCTGACTGCAAAACATCCTTATATCGAAGGATGGACCCCACACCAAAGATGTCCCCACCTCAAAATTGTGCTGCCCTCATACACCCAAGGGAGCCCTACAAACTGACATCAGGAACCTGGACTGCTGAGTTTTCTTTCCCAGGGAAAATGGAAAAAGGATGTGCCCAGGGTTCCCTGGCCCTGGGCTGGGGCCTCACCTCAAAGAATCCTTATATCGAAGGATGGACCCCACACCGAAGTTGTCCCCAACTCAAACTTGTGCTGCCCTGATAGACCCAAGGGAGCCCTACAAACTGACATCAGGAACCTGGACTGCTGAGTTTTCTTTCCCAGGGAAAATGGAAAAAGGATGTGCCCAGGGGCCCCTGGCCCTGGGACCCTGGCCCTGACTGCAAAGAATCCTTATATCGAAAGATGGACCCCACACCGAAGTTGTCCCCACCTCAAACTTGTGCTGCCCTGATAGACCCAAGGGAGCCCTACAAACTGACATCAGGAACCTGGACTGCTGAGTTTTCTTTCCCAGGGAAAATGGAAAAAGGATGTGCCCAGGGGCCCCTGGCCCTGACTGCAAAAAATCCTTATATCGAAGGATGGACCCCACACCGAAGATGTCCCCACCTCAAACTTGTGCTGCCCTGATAGACCCAAGGGAGCCCTACAAACTGACATCAGGAACCTGGATTGCTGAGTTTTCTTTCCCAGGGAAAATGGAAAAAGGATGTGCCCAGGGGCCCCTGGACATGGGCTGGGGCCACACTGCAAAAAATCCTTATATCGAAGGATGGACCCCACACCGAAGTTGTCCCCACCTCAAACTTGTGCTGCCCTGATAGACCCAAGGGAGCCCTACAAACTGACATCAGGAACCTGGACTGCTGAGTTTTCTTTCCCAGGGAAAATGGAAAAAGGATGTGCCCAGGGGCCCCTGGACATGGGCTGGGGCCACACTGCAAAAAATCCTTATATCGAAGGATGGACCCCACACCGAAGTTGTCCCCACCTCAAACTTGTGCTGCCCTGATAGACCCAAGGGAGCCCTACAAACTGACATCAGGAACCTGGACTGCTGAGTTTTCTTTCCCAGGGAAAATGGAAAAAGGATGTGCCCAGGGGCCCCTGGCCCTGGGCTGGGGCCTCACTGCAAAGAATCCTTATATCGAAGGATGGACCCCACACCGAAGTTGTCCCCACCTCAAACTTGTGCTGCCCTGATAGACCCAAGGGAGCCCTACAAACTGACATCAGGACACTGGACTGCTGAGTTTTCTTTCCCAGGGAAAATGGAAAAAGGATGTGCCCAGGGGCCCCTGGCCCTGGGACCCTGGCCCTGACTGCAAAGAATCCTTATATCGAAGGATGGATTCCACACCGAAGTTGTCCCCACCTCAAACTTGTGCTGCCCTGATAGACCCAAGGGAGCCCTACAAACTGACATCAGGAACCTGGACTGCTGAGTTTTCTTTCCCAGGGAAAATGGAAAAAGGATGTGCCCAGGGGCCCCTGGCCCTGACTGCAAAAAATCCTTATATCGAAGGATGGACCCCACACCAAAGATGTCCCCACCTCAAACTTGTGCTGCCCTCATATACCCAAGGGAGCCCTACAAACTGACATCAGGAACCTGGACTGCTGAGTTTTCTTTCCCAGGGAAAATGGAAAAAGGATGTGCCCAGGGTTCCCTGGCCCTGGGCTGGGGCCTCACTTCAAAGAATCCTTATAGCGAAGGATGGACCCCACACCGAAGTTGTCCCCACCTCAAACTTGTGCTGCCCTGATAGACCCAAGGGAGCCCTACAAACTGACATCAGGAAGCTGGACTGCTGAGTTTTCTTTCCCAGGGAAAATGGAAAAAGGATGTGCCCAGGGGCCCCTGGCCCTGACTGCAAAAAATCCTTATATCGAAGGATGGACCCCACACCGAAGATGTCCCCACCTCAAACTTGTGCTGCCCTCATACACCCAAGGGAGCCCTACAAACTGACATCAGGAACCTGGACTGCTGAGTTTTCTTTCCCAGGGAAAATGGAAAAAGGATGTGCCCAGGGGCCCCTGGCCCTGACTGCAAAGAATCCTTATATCGAAGGATGGACCCCACACCGAAGTTGTCCCCACCTCAAACTTGTGCTGCCCTGATAGACCCAAGGGAGCCCTACAAACTGACATCAGGAACCTGGACTGCTGAGTTTTCTTTCCCAGGGAAAATGGAAAAAGGATGTGCCCAGGGGCCCCTGGCCCTGACTGCAAAGAATCCTTATATCGAAGGATGGACCCCAGACCGAAGTTGTCCCCACCTCAAACTTGTGCTGCCCTGATAGACCCAAGGGAGCCCTACAAACTGACATCAGGAACCTGGACTGCTGAGTTTTCTTTCCCAGGGAAAATGGAAAAAGGATGTGCCCAGGGGCCCCTGGACATGGGCTGGGGCCACACTGCAAAAAATCCTTATATCGAAGGATGGACCCCACACCGAAGTTGTCCCCACCTCAAACTTGTGCTGCCCTGATAGACCCAAGGGAGCCCTACAAACTGACATCAGGAACCTGGACTGCTGAGTTTTCTTTCCCAGGGAAAATGGAAAAAGGATGTGCCCAGGGGCCCCTGGCCCTGGGACCCTGGCCCTGACTGCAAAGAATCCTTATATCGAAGGATGGACCCCACACCGAAGTTGTCCCCACCTCAAACTTGTGCTGCCCTGATAGACCCAAGGGAGCCCTACAAACTGACATCAGGAACCTGGACTGCTGAGTTTTCTTTCCCAGGGAAAATGGAAAAAGGATGTGCCCAGGGGCCCCTGGACATGGGCTGGGGCCTCACTGCAAAGAATCCTTATATCGAAGGATGGACCCCACACCGAAGATGTCCCCACCTCAAACTTGTGCTGCCCTGATAGACCCAAGGGAGCCCTACAGACTGACATCAGGAACCTGGACTGCTGAGTTTTCTTTCCCAGGGAAAATGGAAAAAGGATGTGCCCAGGGGCCCCTGGCCCTGACTGCAAAAAATCCTTATATCGAAGGATGGACCCCACACCGAAGTTGTCCCCACCTCAAACTTGTGCTGCCCTGATAGACCCAAGGGAGCCCTACAAACTGACATCAGGAACCTGGACTGCTGAGTTTTCTTTCCCAGGGAAAATGGAAAAAGGATGTGCCCAGGGGCCCCTGGCCCTGACTGCAAAGAATCCTTATATCGAAGGATGGACCCCAGACCGAAGTTGTCCCCACCTCAAACTTGTGCTGCCCTGATACACCCAAGGGAGCACTACAAACTGACATCAGGAACCTGGACTGCTGAGTTTTCTTTCCCAGGGAAAATGGAAAAAGGATGTGCCCAGGGGCCCCTGGCACTGACTGCAAAGAATCCTTATAACGAAGGATGGACCCCACACCGAAGTTGTCCCCACCTCAAACTTGTGCTGCCCTGATAGACCCAAGGGAGCCCTACAAACTGACATCAGGAACCTGGATTGCTGAGTTTTCTTTCCCAGGGAAAATGGAAAAAGGATGTGCCCAGGGGCCCCTGGACATGGGCTGGGGCCTCACTGCAAAGAATCCTTATATCGAAGGATGGACCCCACACCGAAGATGTCCCCACCTCAAACTTGTGCTGCCCTGATAGACCCAAGGGAGCCCTACAAACTGACATCAGGAACCTGGACTGCTGAGTTTTCTTTCCCAGGGAAAATGGAAAAAGGATGTGCCCAGGGGCCCCTGGCCCTGACTGCAAAAAATCCTTATATCGAAGGATGGACCCCACACCGAAGTTGTCCCCACCTCAAACTTGTGCTGCCCTGATAGACCCAAGGGAGCCCTACAAACTGACATCAGGAACCTGGACTGCTGAGTTTTCTTTCCCAGGGAAAATGGAAAAAGGATGTGCCCAGGGGCCCCTGGCCCTGACTGCAAAGAATCCTTATATCGAAGGATGGACCCCACACCGAAGTTGTCCCCACCTCAAACTTGTGCTGCCCTGATAGACCCAAGGGAGCCCTACAAACTGACATCAGGAACCTGGACTGCTGAGTTTTCTTTCCCAGGGAAAATGGAAAAAGGATGTGCCCAGGGTTCCCTGGCCCTGGGCTGGGGCCTCACTGCAAAAAAACCTTATATCGAAGGATGGACCCCAGACCGAAGTTGTCCCCACCTCAAACTTGTGCTGCCCTGATAGACCCAAGGGAGCCCTACAAACTGACATCAGGAACCTGGACTGCTGAGTTTTCTTTCCCAGGGAAAATGGAAAAAGGATGTGCCCAGGGGCCCCTGGCCCTGGGCTGGGGCCTCACTGCAAAGAATCCTTATATCGAAGGATGGACCCCACACCGAAGTTGTCCCCACCTCAAACTTGTGCTGCCCTGATAGACCCAAGGGAGCCCTACAGACTGACATCAGGAACCTGGACTGCTGACTTTTCTTTCCCAGGGAAAATGGAAAAAGGATGTGCCCAGGGGCCCCTGGCCCTGACTGCAAAAAATCCTTATATCGAAGGATGGACCCCACACCGAAGTTGTGCCCACCTCAAACTTGTGCTGCCTTGATAGACCCAAGGGAGCCCTACAAACTGACATCAGGAACCTGGACTGCTGAGTTTTGTTTCCCAGGGAAAATGGAAAAAGGATGTGCCCAGGGGCCCCTGGACATGGGCTGGGGCCTCACTGCAAAGAATCCTTATATCGAAGGATGGACCCCACACCGAAGTTGTCCCCACCTCAAACTTGTGCTGCCCTGATAGACCCAAGGGAGCCCTACAAACTGACATCAGGAACCTGGACTGCTGAGTTTTCTTTCCCAGGGAAAATGGAAGAAGGATGTGCCCAGGGGCCCCTGGCCCTGGGACCCTGGCCCTGACTGCAAAGAATCCTTATATCGAAGGATGGACCCCACACCGAAGTTGTCCCCACCTCAAACTTGTGCTGCCCTGATAGACCCAAGGGAGCCCTACAGACTGACATCAGGAACCTGGACTGCTGAGTTTTCTTTCCCAGGGAAAATGGAAAAAGGATGTGCCCAGGGGCCCCTGGCCCTGGGCTGGGGCCTCACTGCAAAGAATCCTTATATCGAAGGATGGACCCCACACCGAAGTTGTCCCCACCTCAAACTTGTGCTGCCCTGATAGACCCAAGGGAGCCCTACAAACTGACATCAGGAACCTGGACTGCTGAGTTTTCTTTCCCAGGGAAAATGGAAAAAGGATGTGCCCAGGGGCCCCTGGCCCTGACTGCAAAAAATCCTTATATCGAAGGATGGACCCCACACCGAAGTTGTCCCCACCTCAAACTTGTGCTGCCTTGATAGACCCAAGGGAGCCCTACAAACTGACATCAGGAACCTGGACTGCTGAGTTTTCTTTCCCAGGGAAAATGGCCGAAGGATGTGCCCAGGGGCCCCTGGCCCTGACTGCAAAAAATCCTTATATCGAAGGATGGACCCGACACCGAAGCTGTCCCCACCTCAAACTTGTGCTGCCTTGATAGACCCAAGGGAGCCCTACAAACTGACATCAGGAAACTGGACTGCTGAGTTTTCTTTCCCAGGGAAAATGGAAAAAGGATGTGCCCAGGGGCCCCTGGGCCTGGGACCCTGGCCCTGACTGCAAAGAATCCTTATATCGAAGGATGGACCCCACACCGAAGTTGTCCCCACCTCAAACTTGTGCTGCCCTGATAGACCCAAGGGAGCCCTACAAACTGACATCAGGAACCTGGACTGCTGAGTTTTCTTTCCCAGGGAAAATGGAAAAAGGATGTGCCCAGGGGCCCCTGGCCCTTACCGTAAAAAATCCTTATATCGAAGGATGGACCCCACACCAAAGATGTCCCCACCTCAAACTTGTGCTGCCCTCATACACCCAAGGGAGCCCTACAAACTGACATCAGGAACCTGGACTGCTGAGTTTTCTTTCCCAGGGAAAATGGAAAAAGGATGTGCCCAGGGATCCCTGGCCCTGGGCTGGGGCCTCACTGCAAAGAATCCTTATATCGAAGGATGGACCCCACACCGAAGTTGTCCCTACCTCAAACTTGTGCTGCCCTGATAGACCCAAGGGAGCCCTACAAACTGACATCAGGAACCTGGACTGCTGAGTTTTCTTTCCCAGGGAAAATGGAAAAAGGATGTGCCCAGGGGCCCCTGGCCCTGACTGCAAAGAATCCTTATATCGAAGGATGGACCCCAGACCGAAGTTGTCCCCACCTCAAACTTGTGCTGCCCTGATAGACCCAAGGGAGCCCTACAAACTGACATCAGGAACCTGGACTGCTGAGTTTTCTTTCCCAGGGAAAATGGAAGAAGGATGTGCCCAGGGGCCCCTGGCCCTGTTCTGGGGCCTCACTGCAAGGAATCCTTATATCGAAGGATGGACCCCACACCCAAGTTGTCCCCACCTTAAAACTGTGCTGCCCTGATAGACCCAAGGGAGCCCTACAAACTGACATCAGGAACTTGGACTGATGAGTTTCCTTTCACAGATAAAATGGCCAAAGTTTGTGCCCAGGGGCCCCTAGCCCTGACTGCAAAAAATCCTTATATCGAAGGATGGACCCCACACGGAAGTGTCCCCACCTCAAACTTGTGCTGCCCTGATAGACCCAAGGGAGCCCTACAAACTGACATCAGGAACCTGGACTGCTGAGTTTTCTTTCCCAGGGAAAATGGAAAAAGGATGTGCCCAGGGTTCCCTGGCCCTGGGCTGGGGCCTCACTGCAAAAAATCCTTATATCGAAGGATGGACCCCACACCGAAGTTGTCCCCACCTCAAACTTGTGCTGCCCTGATAGACCCAAGGGAGCCCTACAAACTGACATCAGGAACCTGGACTGCTGAGTTTTCTTTCCCAGGGAAAATGGAAAAAGGATGTGCCCAGGGTTCCCTGGCCCTGGGCTGGGGCCTCACTGCAAAGAATCCTTATATCGAAGGATGGACCCCACACCGAAGTTGTCCCTACCTCAAACTTGTGCTGCCCTGATAGACCCAAGGGAGCCCTACAAACTGACATCAGGAACCTGGACTGCTGACTTTTCTTTCCCAGGGAAAATGGAAAAAGGATGTGCCCAGGGGCCCCTGGCCCTGACTGCAAAGAATCCTTATATCGAAGGATGGACCCCACACCGAAGTTGTCCCCACCTCAAACTTGTGCTGCCCTCATACACCCAAGGGAGCCCTACAAACTGACATCAGGAACCTGGACTGCTGAGTTTTCTTTCCCAGGGAAAATGGAAAAAGGATGTGTCCAGGGAACCCTGGACCTGACTGCCAAAAATTCTTATATCGAAGGATGGACCCCACACCGAAGTTGTCCCCACCTCAAACTTGTGCTGCCCTGATAGACCCAAGGGAGCCCTACAAACTGACATCAGGAAACTGGACTGCTGACTTTTCTTTCCCAGGGAAAATGGAAAAAGGATGTGCCCAGGGGCCCCTGGCCCTGGGACCCTGGCCCTGACTGCAAAGAATCCTTATATCGAAGGATGGATTCCACACCGAAGTTGTCCCCACCTCAAACTTGTGCTGCCCTGATAGACCCAAGGGAGCCCTACAAACTGACATCAGGAACCTGGACTGCTGAGTTTTCTTTCCCAGGGAAAATGTAAAAAGGATGTGCCCAGGGGCCCCTGGCCCTGACTGCAAAACATCCTTATATCGAAGGATGGACCCCACACCAAAGATGTCCCCACCTCAAAATTGTGCTGCCCTCATACACCCAAGGGAGCCCTACAAACTGACATCAGGAACCTGGACTGCTGAGTTTTCTTTCCCAGGGAAAATGGAAAAAGGATGTGCCCAGGGTTCCCTGGCCCTGGGCTGGGGCCTCACCTCAAAGAATCCTTATATCGAAGGATGGACCCCACACCGAAGTTGTCCCCAACTCAAACTTGTGCTGCCCTGATAGACCCAAGGGAGCCCTACAAACTGACATCAGGAACCTGGACTGCTGAGTTTTCTTTCCCAGGGAAAATGGAAAAAGGATGTGCCCAGGGGCCCCTGGCCCTGGGACCCTGGCCCTGACTGCAAAGAATCCTTATATCGAAAGATGGACCCCACACCGAAGTTGTCCCCACCTCAAACTTGTGCTGCCCTGATAGACCCAAGGGAGCCCTACAAACTGACATCAGGAACCTGGACTGCTGAGTTTTCTTTCCCAGGGAAAATGGAAAAAGGATGTGCCCAGGGGCCCCTGGCCCTGACTGCAAAAAATCCTTATATCGAAGGATGGACCCCACACCGAAGATGTCCCCACCTCAAACTTGTGCTGCCCTGATAGACCCAAGGGAGCCCTACAAACTGACATCAGGAACCTGGATTGCTGAGTTTTCTTTCCCAGGGAAAATGGAAAAAGGATGTGCCCAGGGGCCCCTGGACATGGGCTGGGGCCACACTGCAAAAAATCCTTATATCGAAGGATGGACCCCACACCGAAGTTGTCCCCACCTCAAACTTGTGCTGCCCTGATAGACCCAAGGGAGCCCTACAAACTGACATCAGGAACCTGGACTGCTGAGTTTTCTTTCCCAGGGAAAATGGAAAAAGGATGTGCCCAGGGGCCCCTGGACATGGGCTGGGGCCACACTGCAAAAAATCCTTATATCGAAGGATGGACCCCACACCGAAGTTGTCCCCACCTCAAACTTGTGCTGCCCTGATAGACCCAAGGGAGCCCTACAAACTGACATCAGGAACCTGGACTGCTGAGTTTTCTTTCCCAGGGAAAATGGAAAAAGGATGTGCCCAGGGGCCCCTGGCCCTGGGCTGGGGCCTCACTGCAAAGAATCCTTATATCGAAGGATGGACCCCACACCGAAGTTGTCCCCACCTCAAACTTGTGCTGCCCTGATAGACCCAAGGGAGCCCTACAAACTGACATCAGGACACTGGACTGCTGAGTTTTCTTTCCCAGGGAAAATGGAAAAAGGATGTGCCCAGGGGCCCCTGGCCCTGGGACCCTGGCCCTGACTGCAAAGAATCCTTATATCGAAGGATGGATTCCACACCGAAGTTGTCCCCACCTCAAACTTGTGCTGCCCTGATAGACCCAAGGGAGCCCTACAAACTGACATCAGGAACCTGGACTGCTGAGTTTTCTTTCCCAGGGAAAATGGAAAAAGGATGTGCCCAGGGGCCCCTGGCCCTGACTGCAAAAAATCCTTATATCGAAGGATGGACCCCACACCAAAGATGTCCCCACCTCAAACTTGTGCTGCCCTCATATACCCAAGGGAGCCCTACAAACTGACATCAGGAACCTGGACTGCTGAGTTTTCTTTCCCAGGGAAAATGGAAAAAGGATGTGCCCAGGGTTCCCTGGCCCTGGGCTGGGGCCTCACTTCAAAGAATCCTTATAGCGAAGGATGGACCCCACACCGAAGTTGTCCCCACCTCAAACTTGTGCTGCCCTGATAGACCCAAGGGAGCCCTACAAACTGACATCAGGAAGCTGGACTGCTGAGTTTTCTTTCCCAGGGAAAATGGAAAAAGGATGTGCCCAGGGGCCCCTGGCCCTGACTGCAAAAAATCCTTATATCGAAGGATGGACCCCACACCGAAGATGTCCCCACCTCAAACTTGTGCTGCCCTCATACACCCAAGGGAGCCCTACAAACTGACATCAGGAACCTGGACTGCTGAGTTTTCTTTCCCAGGGAAAATGGAAAAAGGATGTGCCCAGGGGCCCCTGGCCCTGACTGCAAAGAATCCTTATATCGAAGGATGGACCCCACACCGAAGTTGTCCCCACCTCAAACTTGTGCTGCCCTGATAGACCCAAGGGAGCCCTACAAACTGACATCAGGAACCTGGACTGCTGAGTTTTCTTTCCCAGGGAAAATGGAAAAAGGATGTGCCCAGGGGCCCCTGGCCCTGACTGCAAAGAATCCTTATATCGAAGGATGGACCCCAGACCGAAGTTGTCCCCACCTCAAACTTGTGCTGCCCTGATAGACCCAAGGGAGCCCTACAAACTGACATCAGGAACCTGGACTGCTGAGTTTTCTTTCCCAGGGAAAATGGAAAAAGGATGTGCCCAGGGGCCCCTGGACATGGGCTGGGGCCACACTGCAAAAAATCCTTATATCGAAGGATGGACCCCACACCGAAGTTGTCCCCACCTCAAACTTGTGCTGCCCTGATAGACCCAAGGGAGCCCTACAAACTGACATCAGGAACCTGGACTGCTGAGTTTTCTTTCCCAGGGAAAATGGAAAAAGGATGTGCCCAGGGGCCCCTGGCCCTGGGCTGGGGCCTCACTGCAAAGAATCCTTATATCGAAGGATGGACCCCACACCGAAGTTGTCCCCACCTCAAACTTGTGCTGCCCTGATAGACCCAAGGGAGCCCTACAAACTGACATCAGGACACTGGACTGCTGAGTTTTCTTTCCCAGGGAAAATGGAAAAAGGATGTGCCCAGGGGCCCCTGGCCCTGGGACCCTGGCCCTGACTGCAAAGAATCCTTATATCGAAGGATGGATTCCACACCGAAGTTGTCCCCACCTCAAACTTGTGCTGCCCTGATAGACCCAAGGGAGCCCTACAAACTGACATCAGGAACCTGGACTGCTGAGTTTTCTTTCCCAGGGAAAATGGAAAAAGGATGTGCCCAGGGGCCCCTGGCCCTGACTGCAAAAAATCCTTATATCGAAGGATGGACCCCACACCAAAGATGTCCCCACCTCAAACTTGTGCTGCCCTCATATACCCAAGGGAGCCCTACAAACTGACATCAGGAACCTGGACTGCTGAGTTTTCTTTCCCAGGGAAAATGGAAAAAGGATGTGCCCAGGGGTCCCTGGCCCTGGGCTGGGGCCTCACTTCAAAGAATCCTTATATCGAAGGATGGACCCCACACCGAAGTTGTCCCCACCTCAAACTTGTGCTGCCCTGATAGACCCAAGGGAGCCCTACAAACTGACATCAGGAACCTGGACTGCTGACTTTTCTTTCCCAGGGAAAATGGAAAAAGGATGTGCCCAGGGGCCCCTGGCCCTGACTGCAAAAAATCCTTATATCGAAGGATGGACCCCACACCGAAGATGTCCCCACCTCAAACTTGTGCTGCCCTCATACACCCAAGGGAGCCCTACAAACTGACATCAGGAACCTGGACTGCTGAGTTTTCTTTCCCAGGGAAAATGGAAAAAGGATGTGCCCAGGGGCCCCTGGCCCTGACTGCAAAGAATCCTTATATCGAAGGATGGACCCGACACCGAAGTTGTCCCCACCTCAAACTTGTGCTGCCCTGATAGACCCAAGGGAGCCCTACAAACTGACATCAGGAACCTGGATTGCTGAGTTTTCTTTCCCAGGGAAAATGGAAAAAGGATGTGCCCAGGGTTCCCTGGCCCTGGGCTGGGGCCTCACTTCAAAGAATCCTTATAGCGAAGGATGGACCCCACACCGAAGTTGTCCCCACCTCAAACTTGTGCTGCCCTGATAGACCCAAGGGAGCCCTACAAACTGACATCAGGAACCTGGACTGCTGAGTTTTCTTTCCCAGGGAAAATGGAAAAAGGATGTGCCCAGGGGCCCCTGGCCCTGACTGCAAAAAATCCTTATATCGAAGGATGGACCCCACACCGAAGATGTCCCCACCTCAAACTTGTGCTGCCCTCATACACCCAAGGGAGCCCTACAAACTGACATCAGGAACCTGGACTGCTGAGTTTTCTTTCCCAGGGAAAATGGAAAAAGGATGTGCCCAGGGGCCCCTGGCCCTGACTGCAAAGAATCCTTATATCGAAGGATGGACCCCACACCGAAGTTGTCCCCACCTCAAACTTGTGCTGCCCTGATAGACCCAAGGGAGCCCTACAAACTGACATCAGGAACCTGGACTGCTGAGTTTTCTTTCCCAGGGAAAATGGAAAAAGGATGTGCCCAGGGGCCCCTGGCCCTGACTGCAAAGAATCCTTATATCGAAGGATGGACCCCAGACCGAAGTTGTCCCCACCTCAAACTTGTGCTGCCCTGATAGACCCAAGGGAGCCCTACAAACTGACATCAGGAACCTGGACTGCTGAGTTTTCTTTCCCAGGGAAAATGGAAAAAGGATGTGCCCAGGGGCCCCTGGACATGGGCTGGGGCCACACTGCAAAAAATCCTTATATCGAAGGATGGACCCCACACCGAAGTTGTCCCCACCTCAAACTTGTGCTGCCCTGATAGACCCAAGGGAGCCCTACAAACTGACATCAGGAACCTGGACTGCTGAGTTTTCTTTCCCAGGGAAAATGGAAAAAGGATGTGCCCAGGGGCCCCTGGCCCTGGGCTGGGGCCTCACTGCAAAGAATCCTTATATCGAAGGATGGACCCCACACCGAAGTTGTCCCCACCTCAAACTTGTGCTGCCCTGATAGACCCAAGGGAGCCCTACAAACTGACATCAGGACACTGGACTGCTGAGTTTTCTTTCCCAGGGAAAATGGAAAAAGGATGTGCCCAGGGGCCCCTGGCCCTGGGACCCTGGCCCTGACTGCAAAGAATCCTTATATCGAAGGATGGATTCCACACCGAAGTTGTCCCCACCTCAAACTTGTGCTGCCCTGATAGACCCAAGGGAGCCCTACAAACTGACATCAGGAACCTGGACTGCTGAGTTTTCTTTCCCAGGGAAAATGGAAAAAGGATGTGCCCAGGGGCCCCTAGCCCTGACTGCAAAAAATCCTTATATCGAAGGATGGACCCCACACCAAAGATGTCCCCACCTCAAACTTGTGCTGCCCTCATATACCCAAGGGAGCCCTACAAACTGACATCAGGAACCTGGACTGCTGAGTTTTCTTTCCCAGGGAAAATGGAAAAAGGATGTGCCCAGGGTTCCCTGGCCCTGGGCTGGGGCCTCACTTCAAAGAATCCTTATATCGAAGGATGGACCCCACACCGAAGTTGTCCCCACCTCAAACTTGTGCTGCCCTGATAGACCCAAGGGAGCCCTACAAACTGACATCAGGAACCTGGACTGCTGAGTTTTCTTTCCCAGGGAAAATGGAAAAAGGATGTGCCCAGGGGCCCCTGGCCCTGACTGCAAAAAATCCTTATATCGAAGGATGGACCCCACACCGAAGATGTCCCCACCTCAAACTTGTGCTGCCCTCATACACCCAAGGGAGCCCTACAAACTGACATCAGGAACCTGGACTGCTGAGTTTTCTTTCCCAGGGAAAATGGAAAAAGGATGTGCCCAGGGGCCCCTGGCCCTGACTGCAAAGAATCCTTATATCGAAGGATGGACCCCACACCGAAGTTGTCCCCACCTCAAACTTGTGCTGCCCTGATAGACCCAAGGGAGCCCTACAAACTGACATCAGGAACCTGGACTGCTGAGTTTTCTTTCCCAGGGAAAATGGAAAAAGGATGTGCCCAGGGGCCCCTGGCCCTGACTGCAAAGAATCCTTATATCGAAGGATGGACCCCAGACCGAAGTTGTCCCCACCTCAAACTTGTGCTGCCCTGATAGACCCAAGGGAGCCCTACAAACTGACATCAGGAACCTGGACTGCTGAGTTTTCTTTCCCAGGGAAAATGGAAAAAGGATGTGCCCAGGGGCCCCTGGACATGGGCTGGGGCCACACTGCAAAAAATCCTTATATCGAAGGATGGACCCCACACCGAAGTTGTCCCCACCTCAAACTTGTGCTGCCCTGATAGACCCAAGGGAGCCCTACAAACTGACATCAGGAACCTGGACTGCTGAGTTTTCTTTCCCAGGGAAAATGGAAAAAGGATGTGCCCAGGGGCCCCTGGCCCTGGGCTGGGGCCTCACTGCAAAGAATCCTTATATCGAAGGATGGACCCCACACCGAAGTTGTCCCCACCTCAAACTTGTGCTGCCCTGATAGACCCAAGGGAGCCCTACAAACTGACATCAGGACACTGGACTGCTGAGTTTTCTTTCCCAGGGAAAATGGAAAAAGGATGTGCCCAGGGGCCCCTGGCCCTGGGACCCTGGCCCTGACTGCAAAGAATCCTTATATCGAAGGATGGATTCCACACCGAAGTTGTCCCCACCTCAAACTTGTGCTGCCCTGATAGACCCAAGGGAGCCCTACAAACTGACATCAGGAACCTGGACTGCTGAGTTTTCTTTCCCAGGGAAAATGGAAAAAGGATGTGCCCAGGGGCCCCTGGCCCTGACTGCAAAAAATCCTTATATCGAAGGATGGACCCCACACCAAAGATGTCCCCACCTCAAACTTGTGCTGCCCTCATATACCCAAGGGAGCCCTACAAACTGACATCAGGAACCTGGACTGCTGAGTTTTCTTTCCCAGGGAAAATGGAAAAAGGATGTGCCCAGGGTTCCCTGGCCCTGGGCTGGGGCCTCACTTCAAAGAATCCTTATATCGAAGGATGGACCCCACACCGAAGTTGTCCCCACCTCAAACTTGTGCTGCCCTGATAGACCCAAGGGAGCCCTACAAACTGACATCAGGAACCTGGACTGCTGAGTTTTCTTTCCCAGGGAAAATGGAAAAAGGATGTGCCCAGGGGCCCCTGGCCCTGACTGCAAAAAATCCTTATATCGAAGGATGGACCCCACACCGAAGATGTCCCCACCTCAAACTTGTGCTGCCCTCATACACCCAAGGGAGCCCTACAAACTGACATCAGGAACCTGGACTGCTGAGTTTTCTTTCCCAGGGAAAATGGAAAAAGGATGTGCCCAGGGGCCCCTGGCCCTGACTGCAAAAAATCCTTATATCGAAGGATGGACCCCACACCGAAGATGTCCCCACCTCAAACTTGTGCTGCCCTCATACACCCAAGGGAGCCCTACAAACTGACATCAGGAACCTGGACTGCTGAGTTTTCTTTCCCAGGGAAAATGGAAAAAGGATGTGCCCAGGGGCCCCTGGCCCTGACTGCAAAGAATCCTTATATCGAAGGATGGACCCCACACCGAAGTTGTCCCCACCTCAAACTTGTGCTGCCCTGATAGACCCAAGGGAGCCCTACAAACTGACATCAGGAACCTGGACTGCTGAGTTTTCTTTCCCAGGGAAAATGGAAAAAGGATGTGCCCAGGGGCCCCTGGCCCTGACTGCAAAGAATCCTTATAACGAAGGATGGACCCCACACCGAAGTTGTCCCCACCTCAAACTTGTGCTGCCCTGATAGACCCAAGGGAGCCCTACAAACTGACATCAGGAACCTGGATTGCTGAGTTTTCTTTCCCAGGGAAAATGGAAGAAGGATGTGCCCAGGGGCCCCTGGCCCTGGGCTGGGGCCTCACTGCAAAGAATCCTTATATTGAAGGATGGACCCCACACCGAAATTGTCCCCACCTTAAAATTGTGCTGCCCTGATAGACCCAAGGGAGCCCTACAAACTGACATCAGGAACTTGGACTGATGACTTTCCTTTCACAGATAAAATGGCCAAAGGTTGTCCCCAGGGTTCCCTGGCCATGACTGCAAAAAATCCTTATATCGAAGGATGGACCCCAGACCGAAGTTGTCCCCACCTCAAACTTGTGCTGCCCTGATAGACCCAAGGGAGCCCTACAAACTGACATCAGGAACCTGGACTGCTGAGTTTTCTTTCCCAGGGAAAATGGAAAAAGGATGTGCCCAGGGGCTCCTGGCCCTGACTGCAAAGAATCCTTATATCGAAGGATGGACCCCACACCGAAGTTGTCCCCACCTCAAACTTGTGCTGCCCTGATAGACCCAAGGGAGCCCTACAAACTGACATCAGGAACCTGGACTGCTGAGTTTTCTTTCCCAGGGAAAATGGAAAAAGGATGTGCCCAGGGTTCCCTGGCCCTGGGCTGGGGCCTCACTGCAAAAAAACCTTATATCGAAGGATGGACCCCAGACCGAAGTTGTCCCCACCTCAAACTTGTGCTGCCCTGATAGACCCAAGGGAGCCCTACAAACTGACATCAGGAACCTGGACTGCTGACTTTTCTTTCCCAGGGAAAATGGAAAAAGGATGTGCCCAGGGGCCCCTGGCCCTGGGCTGGGGCCTCACTGCAAAGAATCCTTATATCGAAGGATGGACCCCACACCGAAGTTGTCCCCACCTCAAACTTGTGCTGCCCTGATAGACCCAAGGGAGCCCTACAAACTGACATCACGAACCTGGACTGCTGAGTTTTCTTTCCCAGGGAAAATGGAAAAAGGATGTGCCCAGGGGCCCCTGGACATGGGCTGGGGCCTCACTGCAAAGAATCCTTATATCGAAGGATGGACCCCACACCGAAGTTGTCCCCACCTCAAACTTGTGCTGCCCTGATAGACCCAAGGGAGCCCTACAAACTGACATCAGGAACCTGGACTGCTGAGTTTTCTTTCCCAGGGAAAATGGAAAAAGGATGTGCCCAGGGGCCCCTGGCCCTGACTGCAAAATATCCTTATATCGAAGGATGGACCCCACACCGAAGTTGTCCCCACCTCAAACTTGTGTTGCCCTGATAGACCCAAGGGAGCCCTACAAACTGACATCAGGAACCTGGACTGCTGAGTTTTCTTTCCCAGGGAAAATGGAAAAAGGATGTGCCCAGGGGCCCCTGGCCCTGGGACCCTGGCCCTGACTGCAAAAAATCCTTATATCGAAGGATGGACCCCACACCGAAGTTGTCCCCACCTCAAACTTGTGCTGCCCTGATACACCCAAGGGAGCCCTACAGACTGACATCAGGAACCTGGACTGCTGAGTTTTCTTTCCCAGGGAAAATGGAAAAAGGATGTGCCCAGGGGCCCCTGGCCCTGGGCTGGGGCCTCACTGCAAGGAATCCTTATATCGAAGGATGGACCCCACACCGAAGTTGTCCCCACCTCAAACTTGTGCTGCCCTGATAGACCCAAGGGAGCCCTACAAACTGACATCAGGAACCTGGACTGCTGAGTTTTCTTTCCCAGGGAAAATGGAAAAAGGATGTGCCCAGGGGCCCCTGGCCCTGACTGCAAAAAATCCTTATATCGAAGGATGGACCCCACACCGAAGTTGTCCCCACCTCAAACTTGTGCTGCCCTGATAGACCCAAGGGAGCCCTACAAACTGACATCAGGAACCTGGACTGCTGAGTTTTCTTTCCCAGGGAAAATGGCCGAAGGATGTGCTCAGGGGCCCCTGGCCCTGACTGCAAAAAATCCTTATATCGAAGGATGGACCCGACACCGAAGTTGTCCCCACCTCAAACTTGTGCTGCCTTGATAGACCCAAGGGAGCCCTACAAACTGACATCAGGAAACTGGACTGCTGAGTTTTCTTTCCCAGGGAAAATGGAAAAAGGATGTGCCCAGGGGCCCCTGGCCCTGGGACCCTGGCCCTGACTGCAAAGAATCCTTATATCGAAGGATGGACCCCACACCGAAGTTGTCCCCACCTCAAACTTGTGCTGCCCTGATAGACCCAAGGGAGCCCTACAAACTGACATCAGGAACCTGGACTGCTGAGTTTTCTTTCCCAGGGAAAATGGAAAAAGGATGTGCCCAGGGGCCCCTGGCCCTGACCGTAAAAAATCCTTATATCGAAGGATGGACCCCACACCAAAGATGTCCCCACCTCAAACTTGTGCTGCCCTCATACACCCAAGGGAGCCCTACAAACTGACATCAGGAACCTGGACTGCTGAGTTTTCTTTCCCAGGGAAAATGGAAAAAGGATGTGCCCAGGGTTCCCTGGCCCTGGGCTGGGGCCTCACTGCAAAGAATCCTTATATCGAAGGATGGACCCCACACCGAAGTTGTCCCTACCTCAAACTTGTGCTGCCCTGATAGACCCAAGGGAGCCCTACAAACTGACATCAGGAACCTGGACTGCTGAGTTTTCTTTCCCAGGGAAAATGGAAAAAGGATGTGCCCAGGGTTCCCTGGCCCTGACTGCAAAGAATCCTTATATCGAAGGATGGACCCCACACCGAAGTTGTCCCCACCTCAAACTTGTGCTGCCCTGATAGACCCAAGGGAGCCCTACAAACTGACATCAGGAACCTGGACTGCTGAGTTTTCTTTCCCAGGGAAAATGGAAGAAGGTTGTGCCCAGGGGCCCCTGGCCCTGGGCTGGGGCCTCACTGCAAAGAATCCTTATATCGAAGGATGGACCCCACACCCAAGTTGTCCCCACCTTAAAACTGTGCTGCCCTGGTAGACCCAAGGGAGCCCTACAAACTGACATCAGGAACTTGGACTGATGAGTTTCCTTTCACAGATAAAATGGCCAAAGGTTGTGCCCAGGGGCCCCTAGCCCTGACTGCAAAAAATCCTTATATCGAAGGATGGACCCCAGACCGAAGTTGTCCCCACCTCAAACTTGTGCTGCCCTGATAGACCCAAGGGAGCCCTACAAACTGACATCAGGAACCTGGACTGCTGAGTTTTCTTTCCCAGGGAAAATGGAAAAAGGATGTGCCCAGGGTTCCCTGGCCCTGGGCTGGGGCCTCACTGCAAAAAATCCTTATATCGAAGGATGGACCCCACACCGAAGTTGTCCCCACCTCAAACTTGTGCTGCCCTGATAGACCCAAGGGAGCCCTACAAACTGACATCAGGAACCTGGACTGCTGAGTTTTCTTTCCCAGGGAAAATGGAAAAAGGATGTGCCCAGGGGCCCCTGGCCCTGACTGCAAAAAATCCTTATATCGAAGGATGGACCCCACACTGAAGATGTCCCCACCTCAAACTTGTGCTGCCCTGATAGACCCAAGGGAGCCCTACAAACTGACATCAGGAACCTGGACTGCTGAGTTTTCTTTCCCAGGGAAAATGGCCGAAGGATGTGCCCAGGGGCCCCTGGCCCTGACTGCAAAAAATCCTTATATCGAAGGATGGACCCGACACCGAAGTTGTCCCCACCTCAAACTTGTGCTGCCTTGATAGACCCAAGGGAGCCCTACAAACTGACATCAGGAAACTGGACTGCTGAGTTTTCTTTCCCAGGGAAAATGGAAAAAGGATGTGCCCAGGGGCCCCGGCCCTGGGACCCTGGCCCTGACTGCAAAGAATCCTTATATAGAAGGATGGACCCCACACCGAAGTTGTCCCCACCTCAAACTTGTGCTGCCCTGATAGACCCAAGGGAGCCCTACAAACTGACATCAGGAACCTGGACTGCTGAGTTTTCTTTCCCAGGGAAAATGGAAAAAGGATGTGCCCAGGGGCCCCTGGCCCTGACCGAAAAAAAATCCTTATATCGAAGGATGGACCCCACACCAAAGATGTCCCCAACTCAAACTTGTGCTGCCCTCATACACCCAAGGGAGCCCTACAAACTGACATCAGGAACCTGGACTGCTGAG
Source organism: Lonchura striata (assembly GCF_050655825.1). Classification (NCBI taxonomy): domain Eukaryota; kingdom Metazoa; phylum Chordata; class Aves; order Passeriformes; family Estrildidae; genus Lonchura; species Lonchura striata. Next base: position 8,809,284 of record NC_140734.1, on the reverse strand, counting down.
TTTTCTTTCCCAGGGAAAATGGAAAAAGGATGTGCCCAGGGTTCCCTGGCCCTGGGCTGGGGCCTCACTGCAAAGAATCCTTATATCGAAGGATGGACCCCACACCGAAGTTGTCCCTACCTCAAACTTGTGCTGCCCTGATAGACCCAAGGGAGCCCTACAAACTGACATCAGGAACCTGGACTGCTGAGTTTTCTTTCCCAGGGAAAATGGAAAAAGGATGTGCCCAGGGGCCCCTGGCCCTGACTGCAAAAAATCCTTATATCGAAGGATGGACCCCACACCGAAGTTGTCCCCACCTTAAAACTGTGCTGCCCTGGTAGACCCAAGGGAGCCCTACAAACTGACATCAGGAACTTGGACTGATGAGTTTCCTTTCACAGATAAAATGGCCAAAGTTTGTGCCCAGGGGCCCCTAGCCCTGACTGCAAAAAATCCTTATATCGAAGGATGGACCCCAGACCGAAGTTGTCCCCACCTCAAACTTGTGCTGCCCTGATAGACCCAAGGGAGCCCTACAAACTGACATCAGGAACCTGGACTGCTGAGTTTTCTTTCCCAGGGAAAATGGAAAAAGGATGTGCCCAGGGTTCCCTGGCCCTGGGCTGGGGCCTCACTTCAAAGAATCCTTATATCGAAGGATGGACCCCACACCGAAGTTGTCCCCACCTCAAACTTGTGCTGCCCTGATAGACCCAAGGGAGCCCTACAAACTGACATCAGGAACCTGGACTGCTGAGTTTTCTTTCCCAGGGAAAATGGAAAAAGGATGTGCCCAGGGGCCCCTGGCCGTGACTGCAAAGAATCCTTATATCGAAGGATGGACCCCACACCGAAGTTGTCCCCACCTCAAACTTGTGCTGCCCTCATACACCCAAGCGAGCCCTACAAACTGACATCAGGAACCTGGACTGCTGAGTTTTCTTTCCCAGGGAAAATGGAAAAAGGATGTGCCCAGGGGCCCCTGGCCCTGGGCTGGGGCCTCACTGCAAAGAATCCTTATAACGAAGGATGGACCGCACACCGAAGATGTCCCCACCTCAAACTTGTGCTGCCCTGATAGACCCAAGGGAGCCCTACAAACTGACATCAGGAACCTGGACTGCTGAGTTTTCTTTCCCAGGGAAAATGGAAAAAGGATGTGCCCAGGGGCCCCTGGCCCTGGGACCCTGGCCCTGACTGCAAAAAATCCTTATATCGAAGGATGGACCCCACACCGAAGTTGTCCCCACCTCAAACTTGTGCTGCCCTGATACACCCAAGGGAGCCCTACAGACTGACATCAGGAACCTGGACTGCTGAGTTTTCTTTCCCAGGGAAAATGGAAAAAGGATGTGCCCAGGGGCCCCTGGCCCTGGGCTGGGGCCTCACTGCAAAGAATCCTTATATCGAAGGATGGACCCCACACCGAAGTTGTCCCCACCTCAAACTTGTGCTGCCCTGATAGACCCAAGGGAGCCCTACAAACTGACATCAGGAACCTGGACTGCTGAGTTTTCTTTCCCAGGGAAAATGGAAAAAGGATGTGCCCAGGGGCCCCTGGCCCTGACTGCAAAAAATCCTTATATCGAAGGATGGACCCCACACCGAAGTTGTCCCCACCTCAAACTTGTGCTGCCCTGATAGACCCAAGGGAGCCCTACAAACTGACATCAGCAACCTGGACTGCTGAGTTTTCTTTCCCAGGGAAAATGGCCGAAGGATGTGCCCAGGGGCCCCTGGCCCTGTTGCAAAAAATCCTAATATCGAAGGATGGACCCGACACCGAAGTTGTCCCCACCTCAAACTTGTGCTGCCTTGATAGACCCAAGGGAGCCCTACAAACTGACATCAGGAAACTGGACTGCTGAGTTTTCTTTCCCAGGGAAAATGGAAAAAGGATGTGCCCAGGGGCCCCTGGCCCTGGGACCCTGGCCCTGACTGCAAAGAATCCTTATATCGAAGGATGGACCCCACACCGAAGTTGTCCCCACCTCAAACTTGTGCTGCCCTGATAGACCCAAGGGAGCCCTACAAACTGACATCAGGAACCTGGACTGCTGAGTTTTCTTTCCCAGGGAAAATGGAAAAAGGATGTGCCCAGGGGCCCCTGGCCCTGACCGTAAAAAATCCTTATATAGAAGGATGGACCCCACACCGAAGATGTCCCCACCTCAAACTTGTGCTGCCCTCATACACCCAAGGGAGCCCTACAAACTGACATCAGGAACCTGGACTGCTGAGTTTTCTTTCCCAGGGAAAATGGAAAAAGGATGTGCCCAGGGTTCCCTGGCCCTGGGCTGGGGCCTCACTGCAAAGAATCCTTATATCGAAGGATGGACCCCACACCGAAGTTGTCCCTACCTCAAACTTGTGCTGCCCTGATAGACCCAAGGGAGCCCTACAAACTGACATCAGGAACCTGGACTGCTGAGTTTTCTTTCCCAGGGAAAATGGAAAAAGGATGTGCCCAGGGGCCCCTGGCCCTGACTGCAAAGAATCCTTATATCGAAGGATGGACCCCACACCGAAGTTGTCCCCACCTCAAACTTGTGCTGCCCTGATAGACCCAAGGGAGCCCTACAAACTGACATCAGGAACCTGGACTGCTGAGTTTTCTTTCCCAGGGAAAATGGAAGAAGGTTGTGCCCAGGGGCCCCTGGACATGGGCTGGGGCCTCACTGCAAAGAATCCTTATATCGAAGGATGGACCCCACACCCAAGTTGTCCCCACCTTAAAACTGTGCTGCCCTGGTAGACCCAAGGGAGCCCTACAAACTGACATCAGGAACTTGGACTGATGAGTTTCCTTTCACAGATAAAATGGAAAAAGGTTGTGCCCAGGGGCCCCTAGCCCTGACTGCAAAAAATCCTTATATCGAAGGATGGACCCCAGACCGAAGTTGTCCCCACCTCAAACTTGTGCTGCCCTGATAGACCCAAGGGAGCCCTACAAACTGACATCAGGAACCTGGACTGCTGAGTTTTCTTTCCCAGGGAAAATGGAAAAAGGATGTGCCCAGGGTTCCCTGGCCCTGGGCTGGGGCCTCACTGCAAAAAATCCTTATATCGAAGGATGGACCCCACACCGAAGTTGTCCCCACCTCAAACTTGTGCTGCCCTGATAGACCCAAGGGAGCCCTACAAACTGACATCAGGAACCTGGACTGCTGAGTTTTCTTTCCCAGGGAAAATGGAAAAAGGATGTGCCCAGGGTTCCCTGGCCCTGACTGCAAAGAATCCTTATATCGAAGGATGGACCCCACACCGAAGTTGTCCCCACCTCAAACTTGTGCTGCCCTGATAGACCCAAGGGAGCCCTACAAACTGACATCAGGAACCTGGACTGCTGAGTTTTCTTTCCCAGGGAAAATGGAAAAAGGATGTGCCCAGGGGCCCCTGGCCCTGACTGCAAAAAATCCTTATATCGAAGGATGGACCCCACACCGAAGTTGTCCCCACCTCAAACTTGTGCTGCCCTGATAGACCCAAGGGAGCCCTACAAACTGACATCAGGAACCTGGACTGCTGAGTTTTCTTTCCCAGGGAAAATGGCCGAAGGATGTGCCCAGGGGCCCCTGGCCCTGACTGCAAAAAATCCTTATATCGAAGGATGGACCCGACACCGAAGTTGTCCCCACCTCAAACTTGTGCTGCCCTGATAGACCCAAGGGAGCCCTACAAAGTGACATCAGGAAACTGGACTGCTGAGTTTTCTTTCCCAGGGAAAATGGAAAAAGGATGTGCCCAGGGGCCCCGGCCCTGGGACCCTGGCCCTGACTGCAAAGAATCCTTATATCGAAGGATGGACCCCACACCGAAGTTGTCCCCACCTCAAACTTGTGCTGCCCTCATACACCCAAGGGAGCCCTACAAACTGACATCAGGAACCTGGACTGCTGAGTTTTCTTTCCCAGGGAAAATGGAAAAAGGATGTGCCCAGGGGCCCCTGGCCCTGACCGTAAAAAATCCTTATATCGAAGGATGGACCCCACACCAAAGATGTCCCCACCTCAAACTTGTGCTGCCCTCATACACCCAAGGGAGCCCTACAAACTGACATCAGGAACCTGGACTGCTGAGTTTTCTTTCCCAGGGAAAATGGAAAAAGGATGTGCCCAGGGGCCCCTGGCCCTGGGCTGGGGCCTCACTGCAAAGAATCCTTATATCGAAGGATGGACCCCACACCGAAGTTGTCCCTACCTCAAACTTGTGCTGCCCTGATAGACCCAAGGGAGCCCTACAAACTGACATCAGGAACCTGGACTGCTGAGTTTTCTTTCCCAGGGAAAATGGAAAAAGGATGTGCCCAGGGGCCCCTGGCCCTGACTGCAAAGAATCCTTATATCGAAGGATGGACCCCACACCGAAGTTGTCCCCACCTCAAACTTGTGCTGCCCTGATAGACCCAAGGGAGCCCTACAAACTGACATCAGGAACCTGGACTGCTGAGTTTTCTTTCCCAGGGAAAATGGAAGAAGGTTGTGCCCAGGGGCCCCTGGCCCTGGGCTGGGGCCTCACTGCAAAGAATCCTTATATCGAAGGATGGACCCCACACCCAAGTTGTCCCCACCTTAAAACTGTGCTGCCCTGGTAGACCCAAGGGAGCCCTACAAACTGACATCAGGAACTTGGACTGATGAGTTTCCTTTCACAGATAAAATGGCCAAAGGTTGTGCCCAGGGGCCCCTAGCCCTGACTGCAAAAAATCCTTATATCGAAGGATGGACCCCAGACCGAAGTTGTCCCCACCTCAAACTTGTGCTGCCCTGATAGACCCAAGGGAGCCCTACAAACTGACATCAGGAACCTGGACTGCTGAGTTTTCTTTCCCAGGGAAAATGGAAAAAGGATGTGCCCAGGGTTCCCTGGCCCTGGGCTGGGGCCTCACTGCAAAAAATCCTTATATCGAAGGATGGACCCCACACCGAAGTTGTCCCCACCTCAAACTTGTGCTGCCCTGATAGACCCAAGGGAGCCCTACAAACTGACATCAGGAACCTGGACTGCTGAGTTTTCTTTCCCAGGGAAAATGGAAAAAGGATGTGCCCAGGGGCCCCTGGCCCTGGGCTGGGGCCTCACTGCAAAAAATCCTTATATCGAAGGATGGACCCCACACCGAAGTTGTCCCCACCTCAAACTTGTGCTGCCCTGATAGACCCAAGGGAGCCCTACAAACTGACATCAGGAACCTGGACTGCTGAGTTTTCTTTCCCAGGGAAAATGGAAAAGGACGTGCCCAGGGGCCCCTGGCCCTGACTGCAAAGAATCCTTATATCGAAGGATGGACCCCACACCGAAGTTGTCCCCACCTCAAACTTGTGCTGCCCTGATAGACCCAAGGGAGCCCTACAAACTGACATCAGGAACCTGGACTGCTGAGTTTTCTTTCCCAGGGAAAATGGCCGAAGGATGTGCCCAGGGGCCCCTGGCCCTGGGCTGGGGCCTCACTGCAAGGAATCCTTATATCGAAGGATGGACCCCACACCCAAGTTGTCCCCACCTTAAAACTGTGCTGCCCTGATAGACCCAAGGGAGCCCTACAAACTGACATCAGGAACTTGGACTGATGAGTTTCCTTTCACAGATAAAATGGCCAAAGGTTGTGCCCAGGGGCCCCTAGCCCTGACTGCAAAAAATCCTTATATCGAAGGATGGACCCCAGACGGAAGTTGTCCCCACCTCAAACTTGTGCTGCCCTGATAGACCCAAGGGAGCCCTACAAACTGACATCAGGAACCTGGACTGCTGAGTTTTCTTTCCCAGGGAAAATGGAAAAAGGATGTGCCCAGGGGCCCCTGGCCGTGACTGCAAAGAATCCTTATATCGAAGGATGGACCCCACACCGAAGTTGTCCCCACCTCAAACTTGTGCTGCCCTCATACACCCAAGGGAGCCCTACAAACTGACATCAGGAACCTGGACTGCTGAGTTTTCTTTCCCAGGGAAAATGGAAAAAGGATGTGTCCAGGGAACCCTGGACCTGACTGCCAAAAATTCTTATATCGAAGGATGGACCCCACACCGAAGTTGTCCCCACCTCAAACTTGTGCTGCCTTGATAGACCCAAGGGAGCCCTACAAACTGACATCAGGAACCTGGACTGCTGAGTTTTCTTTCCCAGGGAAAATGGAAAAAGGATGTGCCCAGGGGCCCCTGGCCCTGGGCTGGGGCCTCACTGCAAAGAATCCTTATATCGAAGGATGGACCCCACACCGAAGTTGTCCCCACCTCAAACTTGTGCTGCCCTGATAGACCCAAGGGAGCCCTACAAACTGACATCAGGAAACTGGACTGCTGAGTTTTCTTTCCCAGGGAAAATGGAAAAAGGATGTGCCCAGGGGCCCCTGGCCCTGGGACCCTGGCCCTGACTGCAAAGAATCCTTATATCGAAAGATGGATTCCACACCGAAGTTGTCCCCACCTCAAACTTGTGCTGCCCTGATAGACCCAAGGGAGCCCTACAAACTGACATCAGGAACCTGGACTGCTGAGTTTTCTTTCCCAGGGAAAATGGAAAAAGGATGTGCCCAGGGGCCCCTGGCCCTGACTGCAAAACATCCTTATATCGAAGGATGGACCCCACAACAAGGATGTCCCCACCTCAAAATTGTGCTGCCCTCATACACCCAAGGGAGCCCTACAAACTGACATCAGGAACCTGGACTGCTGACTTTTCTTTCCCAGGGAAAATGGAAAAAGGATGTGCCCAGGGGCCCCTGGCCCTGGGACCCTGGCCCTGACTGCAAAGAATCCTTATATCGAAGGATGGACCCCACACCGAAGTTGTCCCCACCTCAAACTTGTGCTGCCCTGATAGACCCAAGGGAGCCCTACAAACTGACATCAGGAACCTGGACTGCTGAGTTTTCTTTCCCAGGGAAAATGGAAAAAGGATGTGCCCAGGGGCCCCTGGCCCTGACTGCAAAAAATCCTTATATCGAAGGATGGACCCCACACCGAAGATGTCCCCACCTCAAACTTGTGCTGCCCTCATACACCCAAGGGAGCCCTACAAACTGACATCAGGAACCTGGACTGCTGAGTTTTCTTTCCCAGGGAAAATGGAAAAAGGATGTGCCCAGGGGCCCCTGGCCCTGACTGCAAAAAATCCTTATATCGAAGGATGGACCCCACACCGAAGATGTCCCCACCTCAAACTTGTGCTGCCCTGATAGACCCAAGGGAGCCCTACAAACTGACATCAGGAACCTGGATTGCTGAGTTTTCTTTCCCAGGGAAAATGGAAAAAGGATGTGCCCAGGGGCCCCTGGACATGGGCTGGGGCCACACTGCAAAAAATCCTTATATCGAAGGATGGACCCCACACCGAAGTTGTCCCCACCTCAAACTTGTGCTGCCCTGATAGACCCAAGGGAGCCCTACAAACTGACATCAGGAACCTGGACTGCTGACTTTTCTTTCCCAGGGAAAATGGAAAAAGGATGTGCCCAGGGGCCCCTGGACATGGGCTGGGGCCACACTGCAAAGAATCCTTATATCGAAGGATGGACCCCACACCGAAGTTGTCCCCACCTCAAACTTGTGCTGCCCTGATAGACCCAAGGGAGCCCTACAAACTGACATCAGGAACCTGGACTGCTGAGTTTTCTTTCCCAGGGAAAATGGAAAAAGGATGTGCCCAGGGGCCCCTGGCCCTGGGCTGGGGCCTCACTGCAAAGAATCCTTATATCGAAGGATGGACCCCACACCGAAGTTGTCCCCACCTCAAACTTGTGCTGCCCTGATAGACCCAAGGGAGCCCTACAAACTGACATCAGGACACTGGACTGCTGAGTTTTCTTTCCCAGGGAAAATGGAAAAAGGATGTGCCCAGGGGCCCCTGCCCCTGGGACCCTGGCCCTGACTGCAAAGAATCCTTATATCGAAGGATGGAGTCCACACCGAAGTTGTCCCCACCTCAAACTTGTGCTGCCCTGATAGACCCAAGGGAGCCCTACAAACTGACATCAGGAACCTGGACTGCTGAGTTTTCTTTCCCAGGGAAAATGGAAAAAGGATGTGCCCAGGGGCCCCTGGCCCTGACTGCAAAAAATCCTTATATCGAAGGATGGACCCCACACCGAAGTTGTCCCCACCTCAAACTTGTGCTGCCCTGATAGACCCAAGGGAGCCCTACAAACTGACATCAGGAACCTGGACTGCTGAGTTTTCTTTCCCAGGGAAAATGGAAGAAGGTTGTGCCCAGGGGCCCCTGGCCCTGGGCTGGGGCCTCACTGCAAAGAATCCTTATATCGAAGGATGGACCCCACACCCAAGTTGTCCCCACCTTAAAACTGTGCTGCCCTGGTAGACCCAAGGGAGCCCTACAAACTGACATCAGGAACTTGGACTGATGAGTTTCCTTTCACAGATAAAATGGCCAAAGGTTGTGCCCAGGGGCCCCTAGCCCTGACTGCAAAAAATCCTTATATCGAAGGATGGACCCCAGACGGAAGTTGTCCCCACCTCAAACTTGTGCTGCCCTGATAGACCCAAGGGAGCCCTACAAACTGACATCAGGAACCTGGACTGCTGAGTTTTCTTTCCCAGGGAAAATGGAAAAAGGATGTGCCCAGGGTTCCCTGGCCCTGGGCTGGGGCCTCACTGCAAAAAATCCTTATATCGAAGGATGGACCCCACACCGAAGTTGTCCCCACCTCAAACTTGTGCTGCCCTGATAGACCCAAGGGAGCCCTACAAACTGACATCAGGAACCTGGACTGCTGAGTTTTCTTTCCCAGGGAAAATGGAAAAAGGATGTGCCCAGGGGCCCCTGGCCCTGACTGCAAAGAATCCTTATATCGAAGGATGGACCCCACACCGAAGTTGTCCCCACCTCAAACTTGTGCTGCCCTGATAGACCCAAGGGAGCCCTACAAACTGACATCAGGAACCTGGACTGCTGAGTTTTCTTTCCCAGGGAAAATGGCCGAAGGATGTGCCCAGGGGCCCCTGGCCCTGACTGCAAAAAATCCTTATATCGAAGGATGGACCCGACACCGAAGTTGTACCCACCTCAAACTTGTGCTGCCTTGATAGACCCAAGGGAGCCCTACAAACTGACATCAGGAAACTGGACTGCTGAGTTTTCTTTCCCAGGGAAAATGGAAAAAGGATGTGCCCAGGGGCCCCTGGCCCTGGGACCCTGGCCCTGACTGCAAAGAATCCTTATATCGAAGGATGGACCCCACACCGAAGTTGTCCCCACCTCAAACTTGTGCTGCCCTGATAGACCCAAGGGAGCCCTACAAACTGACATCAGGAACCTGGACTGCTGAGTTTTCTTTCCCAGGGAAAATGGAAAAAGGATGTGCCCAGGGGCCCCTGGCCCTGGCCGTAAAAAATCCTTATATCGAAGGATGGACCCCACACCAAAGATGTCCACACCTCAAACTTGTGCTGCCCTCATACACCCAAGGGAGCCCTACAAACTGACATCAGGAACCTGGACTGCTGAGTTTTCTTTCCCAGGGAAAATGGAAAAAGGATGTGCCCAGGGTTCCCTGGCCCAGGGCTGGGGCCTCACTGCAAAGAATCCTTATATCGAAGGATGTACCCCACACCGAAGTTGTCCCTACCTCAAACTTGTGCTGCCCTGATAGACCCAAGGGAGCCCTACAAACTGACATCAGGAACCTGGACTGCTGAGTTTTCTTTCCCAGGGAAAATGGAAAAAGGATGTGCCCAGGGGCCCCTGGCCCTGACTGCAAAGAATCCTTATATCGAAGGATGGACCCCACACCGAAGTTGTCCCCACCTCAAACTTGTGCTGCCCTGATAGACCCAAGGGAGCCCTACAAACTGACATCAGGAACCTGGACTGCTGAGTTTTCTTTCCCAGGGAAAATGGAAAAAGGATGTGCCCAGGGGCCCCTGGCCCTGGGCTGGGGCCTCACTGCAAAGAATCCTTATATCGAAGGATGGACCCCACACCGAAGTTGTCCCCACCTCAAACTTGTGCTGCCCTGATAGACCCAAGGGAGCCCTACAAACTGACATCAGGACACTGGACTGCTGAGTTTTCTTTCCCAGGGAAAATGGAAAAAGGATGTGCCCAGGGGCCCCTGCCCCTGGGACCCTGGCCCTGACTGCAAAGAATCCTTATATCGAAGGATGGAGTCCACACCGAAGTTGTCCCCACCTCAAACTTGTGCTGCCCTGATAGACCCAAGGGAGCCCTACAAACTGACATCAGGAACCTGGACTGCTGAGTTTTCTTTCCCAGGGAAAATGGAAAAAGGATGTGCCCAGGGGCCCCTGGCCCTGACTGCAAAGAATCCTTATATCGAAGGATGGACCCCACACCGAAGTTGTCCCCACCTCAAACTTGTGCTGCCCTGATAGACCCAAGGGAGCCCTACAAACTGACATCAGGAACCTGGACTGCTGAGTTTTCTTTCCCAGGGAAAATGGAAGAAGGTTTTGCCCAGGGGCCCCTGGCCCTGGGCTGGGGCCTCACTGCAAAGAATCCTTATATCGAAGGATGGACCCCACACCCAAGTTGTCCCCACCTTAAAACTGTGCTGCCCTGGTAGACCCAAGGGAGCCCTACAAACTGACATCAGGAACTTGGACTGATGAGTTTCCTTTCACAGATAAAATGGCCAAAGGTTGTGCCCAGGGGCCCCTAGCCCTGACTGCAAAAAATCCTTATATCGAAGGATGGACCCCAGACCGAAGTTGTCCCCACCTCAAACTTGTGCTGCCCTGATAGACCCAAGGGAGCCCTACAAACTGACATCAGGAACCTGGACTGCTGAGTTTTCTTTCCCAGGGAAAATGGAAAAAGGATGTGCCCAGGGTTCCCTGGCCCTGGGCTGGGGCCTCACTGCAAAAAATCCTTATATCGAAGGATGGACCCCACACCGAAGTTGTCCCCACCTCAAACTTGTGCTGCCCTGATAGACCCAAGGGAGCCCTACAAACTGACATCAGGAACCTGGACTGCTGAGTTTTCTTTCCCAGGGAAAATGGAAAAAGGATGTGCCCAGGGGCCCCTGGACATGGGCTGGGGCCACACTGCAAAGAATCCTTATATCGAAGGATGGACCCCACACCGAAGTTGTCCCCACCTCAAACTTGTGCTGCCCTGATAGACCCAAGGGAGCCCTACAAACTGACATCAGGAACCTGGACTGCTGAGTTTTCTTTCCCAGGGAAAATGGAAAAAGGACGTGCCCAGGGGCCCCTGGCCCTGACTGCAAAGAATCCTTATATCGAAGGATGGACCCCACACCGAAGTTGTCCCCACCTCAAACTTGTGCTGCCCTGATAGACCCAAGGGAGCCCTACAAACTGACATCAGGAACCTGGACTGCTGACTTTTCTTTCCCAGGGAAAATGGAAAAAGGATGTGCCCAGGGGCCCCTGGCCCTGGGCTGGGGCCTCACTGCAAGGAATCCTTATATCGAAGGATGGACCCCACACCGAAGTTGTCCCCACCTTAAAACTGTGCTGCCCTGATAGACCCAAGGGAGCCCTACAAACTGACATCAGGAACTTGGACTGATGAGTTTCCTTTCACAGATAAAATGGCCAAAGGTTGTGCCCAGGGGCCCCTAGCCCTGACTGCAAAAAATCCTTATATCGAAGGATGGACCCCAGACGGAAGTTGTCCCCACCTCAAACTTGTGCTGCCCTGATAGACCCAAGGGAGCCCTACAAACTGACATCAGGAACCTGGACTGCTGAGTTTTCTTTCCCAGGGAAAATGGAAAAAGGATGTGCCCAGGGGCCCCTGGCCGTGACTGCAAAGAATCCTTATATCGAAGGATGGACCCCACACCGAAGTTGTCCCCACCTCAAACTTGTGCTGCCCTCATACACCCAAGGGAGCCCTACAAACTGACATCAGGAACCTGGACTGCTGAGTTTTCTTTCCCAGGGAAAATGGAAAAAGGATGTGTCCAGGGAACCCTGGACCTGACTGCCAAAAATTCTTATATCGAAGGATGGACCCCACACCGAAGTTGTCCCCACCTCAAACTTGTGCTGCCTTGATAGACCCAAGGGAGCCCTACAAACTGACATCAGGAACCTGGACTGCTGAGTTTTCTTTCCCAGGGAAAATGGAAAAAGGATGTGCCCAGGGGCCCCTGGCCCTGGGCTGGGGCCTCACTGCAAAGAATCCTTATATCGAAGGATGGACCCCACACCGAAGTTGTCCCCACCTCAAACTTGTGCTGCCCTCATACACCCAAGGGAGCCCTACAAACTGACATCAGGAAACTGGACTGCTGAGTTTTCTTTCCCAGGGAAAATGGAAAAAGGATGTGCCCAGGGGCCCCTGGCCCTGGGACCCTGGCCCTGACTGCAAAGAATCCTTATATCGAAGGATGGACCCCACACCGAAGTTGTCCCCACCTCAAACTTGTGCTGCCCTGATAGACCCAAGGGAGCCCTACAAACTGACATCAGGAACCTGGACTGCTGAGTTTTCTTTCCCAGGGAAAATGGAAAAAGGATGTGCCCAGGGGCCCCTGGCCCTGACTGCAAAACATCCTTATATCGAAGGATGGACCCCACACCAAAGATGTCCCCACCTCAAAATTGTGCTGCCCTCATACACCCAAGGGAGCCCTACAAACTGACATCAGGAACCTGGACTGCTGAGTTTTCTTTCCCAGGGAAAATGGAAAAAGGATGTGCCCAGGGTTCCCTGGCCCTGGGCTGGGGCCTCACTTCAAAGAATCCTTATATCGAAGGATGGACCCCACACCGAAGTTGTCCCCACCTCAAACTTGTGCTGCCCTGATAGACCCAAGGGAGCCCTACAAACTGACATCAGGAACCTGGACTGCTGACTTTTCTTTCCCAGGGAAAATGGAAAAAGGATGTGCCCAGGGGCCCCTGGCCCTGACTGCAAAAAATCCTTATATCGAAGGATGGACCCCACACCGAAGATGTCCCCACCTCAAACTTGTGCTGCCCTCATACACCCAAGGGAGCCCTACAAACTGACATCAGGAACCTGGACTGCTGAGTTTTCTTTCCCAGGGAAAATGGAAAAAGGATGTGCCCAGGGGCCCCTGGCCCTGACTGCAAAAAATCCTTATATCGAAGGATGGACCCCACACCGAAGATGTCCCCACCTCAAACTTGTGCTGCCCTGATAGACCCAAGGGAGCCCTACAAACTGACATCAGGAACCTGGATTGCTGAGTTTTCTTTCCCAGGGAAAATGGAAAAAGGATGTGCCCAGGGGCCCCTGGACATGGGCTGGGGCCACACTGCAAAAAATCCTTATATCGAAGGATGGACCCCACACCGAAGTTGTCCCCACCTCAAACTTGTGCTGCCCTGATAGACCCAAGGGAGCCCTACAAACTGACATCAGGAACCTGGACTGCTGAGTTTTCTTTCCCAGGGAAAATGGAAAAAGGATGTGCCCAGGGGCCCCTGGACATGGGCTGGGACCACACTGCAAAGAATCCTTATATCGAAGGATGGACCCCACACCGAAGTTGTCCCCACCTCAAACTTGTGCTGCCCTCATACACCCAAGGGAGCCCTACAAACTGACATCAGGAACCTGGACTGCTGAGTTTTCTTTCCCAGGGAAAATGGAAAAAGGATGTGCCCAGGGGCCCCTGGCCCTGGGCTGGGGCCTCACTGCAAAGAATCCTTATATCGAAGGATGGACCCCACACCGAAGTTGTCCCCACCTCAAACTTGTGCTGCCCTGATAGACCCAAGGGAGCCCTACAAACTGACATCAGGACACTGGACTGCTGAGTTTTCTTTCCCAGGGAAAATGGAAAAAGGATGTGCCCAGGGGCCCCTGGCCCTGGGACCCTGGCCCTGACTGCAAAGAATCCTTATATCGAAGGATGGATTCCACACCGAAGTTGTCCCCACCTCAAACTTGTGCTGCCCTGATAGACCCAAGGGAGCCCTACAAACTGACATCAGGAACCTGGACTGCTGAGTTTTCTTTCCCAGGGAAAATGGAAAAAGGATGTGCCCAGGGGCCCCTGGCCCTGACTGCAAAAAATCCTTATATCGAAGGATGGACCCCACACCAAAGATGTCCCCACCTCAAACTTGTGCTGCCCTCATATACCCAAGGGAGCCCTACAAACTGACATCAGGAACCTGGACTGCTGAGTTTTCTTTCCCAGGGAAAATGGAAAAAGGATGTGCCCAGTGTTCCCTGGCCCTGGGCTGGGGCCTCACTTCAAAGAATCCTTATATCGAAGGATGGACCCCACACCGAAGTTGTCCCCACCTCAAACTTGTGCTGCCCTGATAGACCCAAGGGAGCCCTACAAACTGACATCAGGAACCTGGACTGCTGACTTTTCTTTCCCAGGGAAAATGGAAAAAGGATGTGCCCAGGGGCCCCTGGCCCTGGGACCCTGGCCCTGACTGCAAAGAATCCTTATATCGAAGGATGGACCCCACACCGAAGTTGTCCCCACCTCAAACTTGTGCTGCCCTGATAGACCCAAGGGAGCCCTACAAACTGACATCAGGAACCTGGACTGCTGAGTTTTCTTTCCCAGGGAAAATGGAAAAAGGATGTGCCCAGGGGCCCCTGGCCCTGGGACCCTGGCCCTGACTGCAAAGAATCCTTATATCGAAGGATGGACCCCACACCGAAGTTGTCCCCACCTCAAACTTGTGCTGCCCTGATAGACCCAAGGGAGCCCTACAAACTGACATCAGGAACCTGGACTGCTGAGTTTTCTTTCCCAGGGAAAATGGAAAAAGGATGTGTCCAGGGAACCCTGGACCGGACTGCCAAAAATTCTTATATCGAAGGATGGACCCCACACCGAAGTTGTCCCCACCTCAAACTTGTGCTGCCTTGATAGACCCAAGGGAGCCCTACAAACTGACATCAGGAACCTGGACTGCTGAGTTTTCTTTCCCAGGGAAAATGGAAAAAGGATGTGCCCAGGGGCCCCTGGCCCTGGGCTGGGGCCTCACTGCAAAGAATCCTTATATCGAAGGATGGACCCCACACCGAAGTTGTCCCCACCTCAAACTTGTGCTGCCCTGATAGACCCAATGGAGCCCTACAAACTGACATCAGGAAACTGGACTGCTGAGTTTTCTTTCCCAGGGAAAATGGAAAAAGGATGTGCCCAGGGGCCCCTGGCCCTGGGACCCTGGCCCTGACTGCAAAGAATCCTTATATCGAAGGATGGATTCCACACCGAAGTTGTCCCCACCTCAAACTTGTGCTGCCCTGATAGACCCAAGGGAGCCCTACAAACTGACATCAGGAACCTGGACTGCTGAGTTTTCTTTCCCAGGGAAAATGGAAAAAGGATGTGCCCAGGGGCCCCTGGCCCTGACTGCAAAACATCCTTATATCGAAGGATGGACCCCACACCAAAGATGTCCCCACCTCAAAATTGTGCTGCCCTGATAGACCCAAGGGAGCCCTACAAACTGACATCAGGAACCTGGACTGCTGAGTTTTCTTTCCCAGGGAAAATGGAAAAAGGATGTGCCCAGGGTTCCCTGGCCCTGGGCTGGGGCCTCACTTCAAAGAATCCTTATATCGAAGGATGGACCCCACACCGAAGTTGTCCCCACCTCAAACTTGTGCTGCCCTGATAGACCCAAGGGAGCCCTACAAACTGACATCAGGAACCTGGACTGCTGAGTTTTCTTTCCCAGGGAAAATGGAAAAAGGATGTGCCCAGGGGCCCCTGGCCCTGGGACCCTGGCCCTGACTGCAAAGAATCCTTATATCGAAGGATGGACCCCACACCGAAAATGTCCCCACCTCAAACTTGTGCTGCCCTGATAGACCCAAGGGAGCCCTACAAACTGACATCAGGAACCTGGACTGCTGAGTTTTCTTTCCCAGGGAAAATGGAAAAAGGATGTGCCCAGGGGCCCCTGGCCCTGACTGCAAAAAATCCATATATCGAAGGATGGACCCCACACCGAAGATGTCCCCACCTCAAACTTGTGCTGCCCTCATACACCCAAGGGAGCCCTACAAACTGACATCAGGAACCTGGACTGCTGAGTTTTCTTTCCCAGGGAAAATGGAAAAAGGATGTGCCCAGGGGCCCCTGGCCCTGACTGCAAAAAATCCTTATATCGAAGGATGGACCCCACACCGAAGATGTCCCCACCTCAAACTTGTGCTGCCCTGATAGACCCAAGGGAGCCCTACAAACTGACATCAGGAACCTGGATTGCTGAGTTTTCTTTCCCAGGGAAAATGGAAAAAGGATGTGCCCAGGGGCCCCTGGACATGGGCTGGGGCCACACTGCAAAAAATCCTTATATCGAAGGATGGACCCCACACCGAAGTTGTCCCCACCTCAAACTTGTGCTGCCCTGATAGACCCAAGGGAGCCCTACAAACTGACATCAGGAACCTGGACTGCTGAGTTTTCTTTCCCAGGGAAAATGGAAAAAGGATGTGCCCAGGGGCCCCTGGACATGGGCTGGGACCACACTGCAAAGAATCCTTATATCGAAGGATGGACCCCACACCGAAGTTGTCCCCACCTCAAACTTGTGCTGCCCTGATAGACCCAAGGGAGCCCTACAAACTGACATCAGGAACCTGGACTGCTGAGTTTTCTTTCCCAGGGAAAATGGAAAAAGGATGTGCCCAGGGGCCCCTGGCCCTGGGCTGGGGCCTCACTGCAAAGAATCCTTATATCGAAGGATGGACCCCACACCGAAGTTGTCCCCACCTCAAACTTGTGCTGCCCTGATAGACCCAAGGGAGCCCTACAAACTGACATCAGGACACTGGACTGCTGAGTTTTCTTTCCCAGGGAAAATGGAAAAAGGATGTGCCCAGGGGCCCCTGGCCCTGGGACCCTGGCCCTGACTGCAAAGAATCCTTATATCGAAGGATGGATTCCACACCGAAGTTGTCCCCACCTCAAACTTGTGCTGCCCTGATAGACCCAAGGGAGCCCTACAAACTGACATCAGGAACCTGGACTGCTGAGTTTTCTTTCCCAGGGAAAATGGAAAAAGGATGTGCCCAGGGGCCCCTGGCCCTGACTGCAAAAAATCCTTATATCGAAGGATGGACCCCACACCAAAGATGTCCCCACCTCAAACTTGTGCTGCCCTGATAGACCCAAGGGAGCCCTACAAACTGACATCAGGAACCTGGACTGCTGAGTTTTCTTTCCCAGGGAAAATGGAAAAAGGATGTGCCCAGGGTTCCCTGGCCCTGGGCTGGGGCCTCACTTCAAAGAATCCTTATATCGAAGGATGGACCCCACACCGAAGTTGTCCCCACCTCAAACTTGTGCTGCCCTGATAGACCCAAGGGAGCCCTACAAACTGACATCAGGAACCTGGACTGCTGAGTTTTCTTTCCCAGGGAAAATGGAAAAAGGATGTGCCCAGGGGCCCCTGGCCCTGACTGCAAAAAATCCTTATATCGAAGGATGGACCCCACACCGAAGATGTCCCCACCTCAAA
The DNA here is from genome assembly GCF_050655825.1 of Lonchura striata. Classification (NCBI taxonomy): domain Eukaryota; kingdom Metazoa; phylum Chordata; class Aves; order Passeriformes; family Estrildidae; genus Lonchura; species Lonchura striata. The sequence goes on along the minus strand of NC_140734.1, from coordinate 8,791,884 downwards.
CTTGTGCTGCCCTGATAGACCCAAGGGAGCCCTACAAACTGACATCAGGAACCTGGATTGCTGAGTTTTCTTTCCCAGGGAAAATGGAAAAAGGATGTGCCCAGGGGCCCCTGGACATGGGCTGGGGCCACACTGCAAAAAATCCTTATATCGAAGGATGGACCCCACACCGAAGTTGTCCCCACCTCAAACTTGTGCTGCCCTGATAGACCCAAGGGAGCCCTACAAACTGACATCAGGAACCTGGACTGCTGAGTTTTCTTTCCCAGGGAAAATGGAAAAAGGATGTGCCCAGGGGCCCCTGGACATGGGCTGGGACCACACTGCAAAGAATCCTTATATCGAAGGATGGACCCCACACCGAAGTTGTCCCCACCTCAAACTTGTGCTGCCCTGATAGACCCAAGGGAGCCCTACAAACTGACATCAGGAACCTGGACTGCTGAGTTTTCTTTCCCAGGGAAAATGGAAAAAGGATGTGCCCAGGGGCCCCTGGCCCTGGGCTGGGGCCTCACTGCAAAGAATCCTTATATCGAAGGATGGACCCCACACCGAAGTTGTCCCCACCTCAAACTTGTGCTGCCCTGATAGACCCAAGGGAGCCCTACAAACTGACATCAGGACACTGGACTGCTGAGTTTTCTTTCCCAGGGAAAATGGAAAAAGGATGTGCCCAGGGGCCCCTGGCCCTGGGACCCTGGCCCTGACTGCAAAGAATCCTTATATCGAAGGATGGATTCCACACCGAAGTTGTCCCCACCTCAAACTTGTGCTGCCCTGATAGACCCAAGGGAGCCCTACAAACTGACATCAGGAACCTGGACTGCTGAGTTTTCTTTCCCAGGGAAAATGGAAAAAGGATGTGCCCAGGGGCCCCTGGCCCTGACTGCAAAAAATCCTTATATCGAAGGATGGACCCCACACCAAAGATGTCCCCACCTCAAACTTGTGCTGCCCTCATATACCCAAGGGAGCCCTACAAACTGACATCAGGAACCTGGACTGCTGACTTTTCTTTCCCAGGGAAAATGGAAAAAGGATGTGCCCAGGGTTCCCTGGCCCTGGGCTGGGGCCTCACTTCAAAGAATCCTTATATCGAAGGATGGACCCCACACCGAAGTTGTCCCCACCTCAAACTTGTGCTGCCCTGATAGACCCAAGGGAGCCCTACAAACTGACATCAGGAACCTGGACTGCTGACTTTTCTTTCCCAGGGAAAATGGAAAAAGGATGTGCCCAGGGGCCCCTGGCCCTGGGACCCTGGCCCTGACTGCAAAGAATCCTTATATCGAAGGATGGACCCCACACCGAAGTTGTCCCCACCTCAAACTTGTGCTGCCCTGATAGACCCAAGGGAGCCCTACAAACTGACATCAGGAACCTGGACTGCTGAGTTTTCTTTCCCAGGGAAAATGGAAAAAGGATGTGCCCAGGGGCCCCTGGACATGGGCTGGGGCCACACTGCAAAGAATCCTTATATCGAAGGATGGACCCCACACCGAAGTTGTCCCCACCTCAAACTTGTGCTGCCCTGATAGACCCAAGGGAGCCCTACAAACTGACATCAGGAACCTGGACTGCTGAGTTTTCTTTCCCAGGTAAAATGGAAAAAGGATGTGCCCAGGGGCCCCTGGCCCTGGGCTGGGGCCTCACTGCAAAGAATCCTTATATCGAAGGATGGACCCCACACCGAAGTTGTCCCCACCTCAAACTTGTGCTGCCCTGATAGACCCAAGGGAGCCCTACAAACTGACATCAGGACACTGGACTGCTGAGTTTTCTTTCCCAGGGAAAATGGAAAAAGGATGTGCCCAGGGGCCCCTGGCCCTGGGACCCTGGCCCTGACTGCAAAGAATCCTTATATCGAAGGATGGATTCCACACCGAAGTTGTCCCCACCTCAAACTTGTGCTGCCCTGATAGACCCAAGGGAGCCCTACAAACTGACATCAGGAACCTGGACTGCTGAGTTTTCTTTCCCAGGGAAAATGGAAAAAGGATGTGCCCAGGGGCCCCTGGCCCTGACTGCAAAAAATCCTTATATCGAAGGATGGACCCCACACCAAAGATGTCCCCACCTCAAACTTGTGCTGCCCTCATATACCCAAGGGAGCCCTACAAACTGACATCAGGAACCTGGACTGCTGAGTTTTCTTTCCCAGGGGAAATGGAAAAAGGATGTGCCCAGGGTTCCCTGGCCCTGGGCTGGGGCCTCACTTCAAAGAATCCTTATATCGAAGGATGGACCCCACACCGAAGTTGTCCCCACCTCAAACTTGTGCTGCCCTGATAGACCCAAGGGAGCCCTACAAACTGACATCAGGAACCTGGACTGCTGACTTTTCTTTCCCAGGGAAAATGGAAAAAGGATGTGCCCAGGGGCCCCTGGCCCTGGGACCCTGGCCCTGACTGCAAAGAATCCTTATATCGAAGGATGGACCCCACACCGAAGTTGTCCCCACCTCAAACTTGTGCTGCCCTGATAGACCCAAGGGAGCCCTACAAACTGACATCAGGAACCTGGACTGCTGAGTTTTCTTTCCCAGGGAAAATGGAAAAAGGATGTGCCCAGGGGCCCCTGGCCCTGACTGCAAAAAATCCTTATATCGAAGGATGGACCCCACACCGAAAATGTCCCCACCTCAAACTTGTGCTGCCCTCATACACCCAAGGGAGCCCTACAAACTGACATCAGGAACCTGGACTGCTGAGTTTTCTTTCCCAGGGAAAATGGAAAAAGGATGTGCCCAGGGGCCCCTGGCCCTGACTGCAAAAAATCCTTATATCGAAGGATGGACCCCACACCAAAGATGTCCCCACCTCAAACTTGTGCTGCCCTGATAGACCCAAGGGGGCCCTACAAACTGACATCAGGAACCTGGATTGCTGAGTTTTCTTTCCCAGGGAAAATGGAAAAAGGATGTGCCCAGGGGCCCCTGGACATGGGCTGGGGCCTCACTGCAAAGAATCCTTATATCGAAGGATGGACCCCACACAGAAGATGTCCCCACCTCAAACTTGTGCTGCCCTGATAGACCCAAGGGAGCCCTACAAACTGACATCAGGAACCTGGACTGCTGAGTTTTCTTTCCCAGGGAAAATGGAAAAAGGATGTGCCCAGGGGCCCCTGGACATGGGCTGGTACCACACTGCAAAGAATCCTTATATCGAAGGATGGACCCCACACCGAAGTTGTCCCCACCTCAAACTTGTGCTGCCCTGATAGACCCAAGGGAGCCCTACAAACTGACATCAGGAACCTGGACTGCTGAGTTTTCTTTCCCAGGGAAAATGGAAGAAGGATGTGCCCAGGGGCCCCTGGCCCTGGGCTGGGGCCTCACTGCAAAGAATCCTTATATCGAAGGATGGACCCCACACCCAAGTTGTCCCCACATTAAAACTGTGCTGCCCTGATAGACCCAAGGGAGCCCTACAAACTGACATCAGGAACTTGGACTGATGACTTTCCTTTCACAGATAAAATGGCCAAAGGTTGTGCCCACGGGCCCCTAGCCCTGACTGCAAAAAATCCTTATATCGAAGGATGGACCCCAGACCGAAGTTGTCCCCACCTCAAACTTGTGCTGCCCTGATAGACCCAAGGGAGCCCTACAAACTGACATCAGGAACCTGGACTGCTGAGTTTTCTTTCCCAGGGAAAATGGAAAAAGGATGTGCCCAGGGGCCCCTGGCCTTGACTGCAAAGAATCCTTATATCGAAGGATGGACCCCACACCGAAGTTGTCCCCACCTCAAACTTGTGCTGCCCTGATACACCCAAGGGAGCCCTACAAACTGACATCAGGAACCTGGACTGCTGACTTTTCTTTCCCAGGGAAAATGGAAAAAGGATGTGCCCAGGGAACCCTGGACCTGACTGCCAAAAATTCTTATATCGAAGGATGGACCCCACACCGAAGTTGTCCCCACCTCAAACTTGTGCTGCCCTGATAGACCCAAGGGAGCCCTACAAACTGACATCAGGACACTGGACTGCTGAGTTTTCTTTCCCAGGGAAAATGGAAAAAGGATGTGCCCAGGGGCCCCTGGCCCTGACTGCAAAGAATCCTTATAACGAAGGATGGACCTCACACCGAAGTTGTCCCCACCTCAAACTTGTGCTGCCCTGATAGACCCAAGGGAGCCCTACAAACTGACATCAGGAACCTGGACTGCTGAGTTTTCTTTCCCAGGGAAAATGGAAAAAGGATGTGCCCAGGGGCCTCTGGCCCTGACTGCAAAAAATCCTTATATCGAAGGATGGACCCCACACCGAAGTTGTCCCCACCTCAAACTTGTGCTGCCCTGATAGACCCAAGGGAGCCCTACAAACTGACATCAGGAACCTGGACTGCTGAGTTTTCTTTCCCAGGGAAAATGGAAAAAGGATGTGCCCAGGGGCCCCTGGCCGTGACTGCAAAGAATCCTTATATCGAAGGATGGACCCCACACCGAAGTTGTCCCCACCTCAAACTTGTGCTGCCTTGATAGACCCAAGGGAGCCCTACAAACTGACATCAGGAACCTGGACTGCTGAGTTTTCTTTCCCAGGGAAAATGGAAAAAGGATGTGCCCAGGGGCCCCTGGACATGGGCTGGGGCCTCACTGCAAAGAATCCTTATATCGAAGGATGGACCCCACACCGAAGTTGTCCCCACCTCAAACTTGTGCTGCCCTGATAGACCCAAGGGAGCCCTACAAACTGACATCAGGAACCTGGACTGCTGAGTTCTCTTTCCCAGGGAAAATGGAAAAAGGATGTGCCCAGGGTTCCCTGGCCCTGGGACCCTGGCCCTGACTGCAAAGAATCCTTATATCGAAGGATGGACCCCACACCGAAGTTGTCCCCACCTCAAACTTGTGCTGCCCTGATAGACCCAAGGGAGCCCTACAAACTGACATCAGGAACCTGGACTGCTGAGTTTTCTTTCCCAGGGAAAATGTAAAAAGGATGTGCCCAGGGGCCCCTGGCCCTGACTGCAAAAAATCCTTATATCGAAGGATGGACCCCACACCGAAGTTGTCCCCACCTCAAACTTGTGCTGCCCTGATAGACCCAAGGGAGCCCTACAAACTGACATCAGGAACCTGGACTGCTGAGTTTTCTTTCCCAGGGAAAATGGAAAAAGGATGTGCCCAGGGGCCCCTGGCCCTGGGGTGGGGCCTCACTGCAAAGAATCCTTATATCGAAGGATGGACCCCACACCGAAGTTGTCCCCACCTCAAACTTGTGCTGCCCTGATAGACCCAAGGGAGCCCTACAAACTGACATCAGGAACCTGGACTGCTGAGTTTTCTTTCCCAGGGAAAATGGAAAAAGGATGTGCCCAGGGGCCCCTGGCCCTGACTGCAAAGAATCCTTATATCGAAGGATGGACCCCACACCGAAGTTGTCCCCACCTCAAACTTGTGCTGCCCTGATAGACCCAAGGGAGCCCTACAAACTGACATCAGGAACCTGGACTGCTGAGTTTTCTTTCCCAGGTAAAATGGAAGAAGGTTGTGCCCAGGGGCCCCTGGCCCTGGGCTGGGGCCTCACTGCAAAGAATCCTTATATCGAAGGATGGACCCCACACCCAAGTTGTCCCCACCTTAAAACTGTGCTGCCCTGGTAGACCCAAGGGAGCCCTACAAACTGACATCAGGAACTTGAACTGATGAGTTTCCTTTCACAGATAAAATGGCCAAAGGTTGTGCCCAGGGGCCCCTAGCCCTGACTGCAAAAAATCCTTATATCGAAGGATGGACCCCAGACCGAAGTTGTCCCCACCTCAAACTTGTGCTGCCCTGATAGACCCAAGGGAGCCCTACAAACTGACATCAGGAACCTGGACTGCTGAGTTTTCTTTCCCAGGGAAAATGGAAAAAGGATGTGCCCAGGGTTCCCTGGCCCTGGGCTGGGGCCTCACTGCAAAAAATCCTTATATCGAAGGATGGACCCCACACCGAAGTTGTCCCCACCTCAAACTTGTGCTGCCCTGATAGACCCAAGGGAGCCCTACAAACTGACATCAGGAACCTGGACTGCTGAGTTTTCTTTCCCAGGGAAAATGGAAAAAGGATGTGCCCAGGGGCCCCTGGCCCTGGGCTGGGGCCTCACTGCAAAGAATCCTTATAACGAAGGATGGACCGCACACCGAAGATGTCCCCACCTCAAACTTGTGCTGCCCTGATAGACCCAAGGGAGCCCTACAAACTGACATCAGGAACCTGGATTGCTGAGTTTTCTTTCCCAGGGAAAATGGAAAAAGGATGTGCCCAGGGGCCCCTGGACATGGGCTGGGGCCTCACTGCAAAGAATCCTTATATCGAAGGATGGACCCCACACCGAAGATGTCCCCACCTCAAACTTGTGCTGCCCTGATAGACCCAAGGGAGCCCTACAAACTGACATCAGGAACCTGGACTGCTGAGTTTTCTTTCCCAGGGAAAATGGAAAAAGGATGTGCCCAGGGGCCCCTTGGCCCTGGGGCCCTGGCCCTGACTGCAAAAAATCCTTATATCGAAGGATGGACCCCACACCGAAGTTGTCCCCACCTCAAACTTGTGCTGCCCTGATACACCCAAGGGAGCCCTACAGACTGACATCAGGAACCTGGACTGCTGAGTTTTCTTTCCCAGGGAAAATGGAAAAAGGATGTGCCCAGGGGCCCCTGGCCCTGGGCTGGGGCCTCACTGCAAAGAATCCTTATATCGAAGGATGGACCCCACACCGAAGTTGTCCCCACCTCAAACTTGTGCTGCCCTGATAGACCCAAGGGAGCCCTACAAACTGACATCAGGAACCTGGACTGCTGAGTTTTCTTTCCCAGGGAAAATGGAAAAAGGATGTGCCGAGGGGCCCCTGGCCCTGACTGCAAAAAATCCTTATATCGAAGGATGGACCCCACACCGAAGTTGTCCCCACCTCAAACTTGTGCTGCCCTGATAGACCCAAGGGAGCCCTACAAACTGACATCAGGAACCTGGACTGCTGAGTTTTCTTTCCCAGGGAAAATGGCCGAAGGATGTGCCCAGGGGCCCCTGGCCCTGACTGCAAAGAATCCTTATATCGAAGGATGGACCCCACACCGAAGTTGTCCCCACCTCAAACTTGTGCTGCCTTGATAGACCCAAGGGAGCCCTACAAACTGACATCAGGAAACTGGACTGCTGAGTTTTCTTTCCCAGGGAAAATGGAAAAAGGATGTGCCCAGGGGCCCCTGGCCCTGACTGCAAAAAATCCTTATATCGAAGGATGGACCCCACACCGAAGTTGTCCCTACCTCAAACTTGTGCTGCCCTGATAGACCCAAGGGAGCCCTACAAACTGACATCAGGAACCTGGACTGCTGAGTTTTCTTTCCCAGGGAAAATGGAAAAAGGATGTGCCCAGGGGCCCCTGGCCCTGACTGCAAAGAATCCTTATATCGAAGGATGGACCCCACACCGAAGTTGTCCCCACCTCAAACTTGTGCTGCCCTGATAGACCCAAGGGAGCCCTACAAACTGACATCAGGAACCTGGACTGCTGACTTTTCTTTCCCAGGGAAAATGGAAGAAGGTTGTGCCCAGGGGCCCCTGGCCCTGGGCTGGGGCCTCACTGCAAAGAATCCTTATATCGAAGGATGGACCCCACACCCAAGTTGTCCCCACCTTAAAACTGTGCTGCCCTGGTAGACCCAAGGGAGCCCTACAAACTGACATCAGGAACTTGGACTGATGAGTTTCCTTTCACAGATAAAATGGCCAAAGGTTGTGCCCAGGGGCCCCTAGCCCTGACTGCAAAAAATCCTTATATCGAAGGATGGACCCCAGACCGAAGTTGTCCCCACCTCAAACTTGTGCTGCCCTGATAGACCCAAGGGAGCCCTACAAACTGACATCAGGAACCTGGACTGCTGAGTTTTCTTTCCCAGGGAAAATGGAAAAAGGATGTGCCCAGGGTTCCCTGGCCCTGGGCTGGGGCCTCACTGCAAAAAATCCTTATATCGAAGGATGGACCCCACACCGAAGTTGTCCCCACCTCAAACTTGTGCTGCCCTGATAGACCCAAGGGAGCCCTACAAACTGACATCAGGAACCTGGACTGCTGAGTTTTCTTTCCCAGGGAAAATGGAAAAAGGATGTGCCCAGGGGCCCCTGGCCCTGGGACCCTGGCCCTGACTGCAAAGAATCCTTATATCGAAGGATGGACCCCACACCGAAGTTGTCCCCACCTCAAACTTGTGCTGCCCTGATAGACCCAAGGGAGCCCTACAAACTGACATCAGGAACCTGGACTGCTGAGTTTTCTTTCCCAGGGAAAATGGAAAAAGGATGTGCCCAGGGGCCCCTGGACATGGGCTGGGGCCACACTGCAAAGAATCCTTATATCGAAGGATGGACCCCACACCGAAGTTGTCCCCACCTCAAACTTGTGCTGCCCTGATAGACCCAAGGGAGCCCTACAAACTGACATCAGGAACCTGGACTGCTGAGTTTTCTTTCCCAGGGAAAATGGAAAAAGGATGTGCCCAGGGGCCCCTGGCCGTGACTGCAAAGAATCCTTATATCGAAGGATGGACCCCACACCGAAGTTGTCCCCACCTCAAACTTGTGCTGCCCTCATACACCCAAGCGAGCCCTACAAACTGACATCAGGAACCTGGACTGCTGAGTTTTCTTTCCCAGGGAAAATGGAAAAAGGATGTGCCCAGGGGCCCCTGGACATGGGCTGGGACCACACTGCAAAAAATCCTTATATCGAAGGATGGACCCCACACCGAAGTTGTCCCCACCTCAAACTTGTGCTGCCTTGATAGACCCAAGGGAGCCCTACAAACTGACATCAGGAACCTGGACTGCTGAGTTTTCTTTCCCAGGGAAAATGGAAAAAGGATGTGCCCAGGGGCCCCTGGCCCTGGGCTGGGGCCTCACTGCAAAGAATCCTTATATCGAAGGATGGACCCCACACCGAAGTTGTCCCCACCTCAAACTTGTGCTGCCCTGATAGACCCAAGGGAGCCCTACAAACTGACATCAGGACACTGGACTGCTGAGTTTTCTTTCCCAGGGAAAATGGAAAAAGGATGTGCCCAGGGGCCCCTGGCCCTGGGACCCTGGCCCTGACTGCAAAGAATCCTTATATCGAAGGATGGACCCCACACCGAAGTTGTCCCCACCTCAAACTTGTGCTGCCCTGATAGACCCAAGGGAGCCCTACAAACTGACATCAGGAACCTGGACTGCTGAGTTTTCTTTCCCAGGGAAAATGGAAAAAGGATGTGCCCAGGGGCCCCTGGCCCTGACTGCAAAAAATCCTTATATCGAAGGATGGACCCCACACCGAAGATGTCCCCACCTCAAACTTGTGCTGCCCTCATACACCCAAGGGAGCCCTACAAACTGACATCAGGAACCTGGACTGCTGAGTTTTCTTTCCCAGGGAAAATGGAAAAAGGATGTGCCCAGGGGCCCCTGGCCCTGACTGCAAAAAATCCTTATATCGAAGGATGGACCCCACACCGAAGATGTCCCCACCTCAAACTTGTGCTGCCCTGATAGACCCAAGGGAGCCCTACAAACTGACATCAGGAACCTGGATTGCTGAGTTTTCTTTCCCAGGGAAAATGGAAAAAGGATGTGCCCAGGGGCCCCTGGACATGGGCTGGGGCCACACTGCAAAAAATCCTTATATCGAAGGATGGACCCCACACCGAAGTTGTCCCCACCTCAAACTTGTGCTGCCCTGATAGACCCAAGGGAGCCCTACAAACTGACATCAGGAACCTGGACTGCTGAGTTTTCTTTCCCAGGTAAAATGGAAAAAGGATGTGCCCAGGGGCCCCTGGACATGGGCTGGGGCCACACTGCAAAGAATCCTTATATCGAAGGATGGACCCCACACCGAAGTTGTCCCCACCTCAAACTTGTGCTGCCCTGATAGACCCAAGGGAGCCCTACAAACTGACATCAGGAACCTGGACTGCTGAGTTTTCTTTCCCAGGTAAAATGGAAAAAGGATGTGCCCAGGGGCCCCTGGCCCTGGGCTGGGGCCTCACTGCAAAGAATCCTTATATCGAAGGATGGACCCCACACCGAAGTTGTCCCCACCTCAAACTTGTGCTGCCCTGATAGACCCAAGGGAGCCCTACAAACTGACATCAGGACACTGGACTGCTGAGTTTTCTTTCCCAGGGAAAATGGAAAAAGGATGTGCCCAGGGGCCCCTGGCCCTGGGACCCTGGCCCTGACTGCAAAGAATCCTTATATCGAAGGATGGATTCCACACCGAAGTTGTCCCCACCTCAAACTTGTGCTGCCCTGATAGACCCAAGGGAGCCCTACAAACTGACATCAGGAACCTGGACTGCTGAGTTTTCTTTCCCAGGGAAAATGGAAAAAGGATGTGCCCAGGGGCCCCTTGACATGGGCTGGGGCCACACTGCAAAGAATCCTTATATCGAAGGATGGACCCCACACCGAAGTTGTCCCCACCTCAAACTTGTGCTGCCCTCATACACCCAAGCGAGCCCTACAAACTGACATCAGGAACCTGGACTGCTGAGTTTTCTTTCCCAGGGAAAATGGAAAAAGGATGTGCCCAGGGGCCCCTGGCCCTGGGACCCTGGCCCTGACTGCAAAGAATCCTTATATCGAAGGATGGACCCCACACCGAAGTTGTCCCCACCTCAAACTTGTGCTGCCCTGATAGACCCAAGGGAGCCCTACAAACTGACATCAGGAACCTGGACTGCTGAGTTTTCTTTCCCAGGGAAAATGGAAAAAGGATGTGCCCAGGGGCCCCTGGACATGGGCTGGGGCCACACTGCAAAGAATCCTTATATCGAAGGATGGACCCCACACCGAAGTTGTCCCCACCTCAAACTTGTGCTGCCCTGATAGACCCAAGGGAGCCCTACAAACTGACATCAGGAACCTGGACTGCTGAGTTTTCTTTCCCAGGGAAAATGGAAAAAGGATGTGCCCAGGGGCCCCTGGCCGTGACTGCAAAGAATCCTTATATCGAAGGATGGACCCCACACCGAAGTTGTCCCCACCTCAAACTTGTGCTGCCCTCATACACCCAAGCGAGCCCTACAAACTGACATCAGGAACCTGGACTGCTGAGTTTTCTTTCCCAGGGAAAATGGAAAAAGGATGTGCCCAGGGGCCCCTGGACATGGGCTGGGGCCTCACTGCAAAGAATCCTTATATCGAAGGATGGACCCCACACCGAAGTTGTCCCCACCTCAAACTTGTGCTGCCTTGATAGACCCAAGGGAGCCCTACAAACTGACATCAGGAACCTGGACTGCTGAGTTTTCTTTCCCAGGGAAAATGGAAAAAGGATGTGCCCAGGGGCCCCTGGCCCTGGGCTGGGGCCTCACTGCAAAGAATCCTTATATCGAAGGATGGACCCCACACCGAAGTTGTCCCCACCTCAAACTTGTGCTGCCCTGATAGACCCAAGGGAGCCCTACAAACTGACATCAGGACACTGGACTGCTGAGTTTTCTTTCCCAGGGAAAATGGAAAAAGGATGTGCCCAGGGGCCCCTGGCCCTGGGACCCTGGCCCTGACTGCAAAGAATCCTTATATCGAAGGATGGACCCCACACCGAAGTTGTCCCCACCTCAAACTTGTGCTGCCCTGATAGACCCAAGGGAGCCCTACAAACTGACATCAGGAACCTGGACTGCTGAGTTTTCTTTCCCAGGGAAAATGGAAAAAGGATGTGCCCAGGGGCCCCTGGCCCTGACTGCAAAAAATCCTTATATCGAAGGATGGACCCCACACCGAAGATGTCCCCACCTCAAACTTGTGCTGCCCTGATAGACCCAAGGGAGCCCTACAAACTGACATCAGGAACCTGGACTGCTGAGTTTTCTTTCCCAGGGAAAATGGAAAAAGGATGTGCCCAGGGGCCCCTGGCCCTGACTGCAAAAAATCCTTATATCGAAGGATGGACCCCACACCGAAGATGTCCCCACCTCAAACTTGTGCTGCCCTGATAGACCCAAGGGAGCCCTACAAACTGACATCAGGAACCTGGATTGCTGAGTTTTCTTTCCCAGGGAAAATGGAAAAAGGATGTGCCCAGGGGCCCCTGGACATGGGCTGGGGCCACACTGCAAAAAATCCTTATATCGAAGGATGGACCCCACACCGAAGTTGTCCCCACCTCAAACTTGTGCTGCCCTGATAGACCCAAGGGAGCCCTACAAACTGACATCAGGAACCTGGACTGCTGAGTTTTCTTTCCCAGGGAAAATGGAAAAAGGATGTGCCCAGGGGCCCCTGGCCCTGGGCTGGGGCCTCACTGCAAAGAATCCTTATATCGAAGGATGGACCCCACACCGAAGTTGTCCCCACCTCAAACTTGTGCTGCCCTGATAGACCCAAGGGAGCCCTACAAACTGACATCAGGAACCTGGACTGCTGAGTTTTCTTTCCCAGGTAAAATGGAAAAAGGATGTGCCCAGGGGCCCCTGGCCCTGGGCTGGGGCCTCACTGCAAAGAATCCTTATATCGAAGGATGGACCCCACACCGAAGTTGTCCCCACCTCAAACTTGTGCTGCCCTGATAGACCCAAGGGAGCCCTACAAACTGACATCAGGAACCTGGACTGCTGAGTTTTCTTTCCCAGGGAAAATGGAAAAAGGATGTGCCCAGGGGCCCCTGGCCCTGGGACCCTGGCCCTGACTGCAAAGAATCCTTATATCGAAGGATGGATTCCACACCGAAGTTGTCCCCACCTCAAACTTGTGCTGCCCTGATAGACCCAAGGGAGCCCTACAAACTGACACCAGAAACCTGGACTGCTGAGTTTTCTTTCCCAGGGAAAATGGAAAAAGGATGTGCCCAGGGGCCCCTGGACATGGGCTGGGGCCACACTGCAAAGAATCCTTATATCGAAGGATGGACCCCACACCGAAGTTGTCCCCACCTCAAACTTGTGCTGCCCTGATAGACCCAAGGGAGCCCTACAAACTGACATCAGGAACCTGGACTGCTGAGTTTTCTTTCCCAGGGAAAATGGAAAAAGGATGTGCCCAGGGGCCCCTGGCCGTGACTGCAAAGAATCCTTATATCGAAGGATGGACCCCACACCGAAGTTGTCCCCACCTCAAACTTGTGCTGCCCTCATACACCCAAGCGAGCCCTACAAACTGACATCAGGAACCTGGACTGCTGAGTTTTCTTTCCCAGGGAAAATGGAAAAAGGATGTGCCCAGGGGCCCCTGGACATGGGCTGGGACCACACTGCAAAGAATCCTTATATCGAAGGATGGACCCCACACCGAAGTTGTCCCCACCTCAAACTTGTGCTGCCCTGATAGACCCAAGGGAGCCCTACAAACTGACATCAGGAACCTGGACTGCTGAGTTTTCTTTCCCAGGGAAAATGGAAAAAGGATGTGCCCAGGGGCCCCTGGCCCTGGGCTGGGGCCTCACTGCAAAGAATCCTTATATCGAAGGATGGACCCCACACCGAAGTTGTCCCCACCTCAAACTTGTGCTGCCCTGATAGACCCAAGGGAGCCCTACAAACTGACATCAGGACACTGGACTGCTGAGTTTTCTTTCCCAGGGAAAATGGAAAAAGGATGTGCCCAGGGGCCCCTGGCCCTGGGACCCTGGCCCTGACTGCAAAGATTCCTTATATCGAAGGATGGATTCCACACCGAAGTTGTCCCCACCTCAAACTTGTGCTGCCCTGATAGACCCAAGGGAGCCCTACAAACTGACATCAGGAACCTGGACTGCTGAGTTTTCTTTCCCAGGGAAAATGGAAAAAGGATGTGCCCAGGGGCCCCTGGCCCTGACTGCAAAAAATCCTTATATCGAAGGATGGACCCCACACCAAAGATGTCCCCACCTCAAACTTGTGCTGCCCTCATATACCCAAGGGAGCCCTACAAACTGACATCAGGAACCTGGACTGCTGAGTTTTCTTTCCCAGGGAAAATGGAAAAAGGATGTGCCCAGGGTTCCCTGGCCCTGGGCTGGGGCCTCACTTCAAAGAATCCTTATATCGAAGGATGGACCCCACACCGAAGTTGTCCCCACCTCAAACTTGTGCTGCCCTGATAGACCCAAGGGAGCCCTACAAACTGACATCAGGAACCTGGACTGCTGACTTTTCTTTCCCAGGGAAAATGGAAAAAGGATGTGCCCAGGGGCCCCTGGCCCTGGGACCCTGGCCCTGACTGCAAAGAATCCTTATATCGAAGGATGGACCCCACACCGAAGTTGTCCCCACCTCAAACTTGTGCTGCCCTGATAGACCCAAGGGAGCCCTACAAACTGACATCAGGAACCTGGACTGCTGAGTTTTCTTTCCCAGGGAAAATGGAAAAAGGATGTGCCCAGGGGCCCCTGGCCCTGGGACCCTGGCCCTGACTGCAAGGAATCCTTATATCGAAGGATGGACCCCACACCGAAGTTGTCCCCACCTCAAACTTGTGCTGCCCTGATAGACCCAAGGGAGCCCTACAAACTGACATCAGGAACCTGGACTGCTGAGTTTTCTTTCCCAGGGAAAATGGAAAAAGGATGTGCCCAGGGGCCCCTGGCCCTGACTGCAAAAAATCCTTATATCGAAGGATGGACCCCACACCGAAGATGTCCCCACCTCAAACTTGTGCTGCCCTCATACACCCAAGGGAGCCCTACAAACTGACATCAGGAACCTGGACTGCTGAGTTTTCTTTCCCAGGGAAAATGGAAAAAGGATGTGCCCAGGGGCCCCTGGCCCTGACTGCAAAAAATCCTTATATCGAAGGATGGACCCCACACCAAAGATGTCCCCACCTCAAACTTGTGCTGCCCTGATAGACCCAAGGGAGCCCTACAAACTGACATCAGGAACCTGGATTGCTGAGTTTTCTTTCCCAGGGAAAATGGAAAAAGGATGTGCCCAGGGGCCCCTGGACATGGGCTGGGGCCACACTGCAAAAAATCCTTATATCGAAGGATGGACCCCACACCGAAGTTGTCCCCACCTCAAACTTGTGCTGCCGTGATAGACCCAAGGGAGCCCTACAAACTGACATCAGGAACCTGGACTGCTGAGTTTTCTTTCCCAGGGAAAATGGAAAAAGGATGTGCCCAGGGGCCCCTGGACATGGGCTGGGGCCTCACTGCAAAGAATCCTTATATCGAAGGATATACCCCACACCGAAGTTGTCCCCACCTCAAACTTGTGCTGCCCTGATAGACCCAAGGGAGCCCTACAAACTGACATCAGGAACCTGGACTGCTGAGTTTTCTTTCCCAGGTAAAATGGAAAAAGGATGTGCCCAGGGGCCCCTGGCCCTGGGCTGGGGCCTCACTGCAAAGAATCCTTATATCGAAGGATGGACCCCACACCGAAGTTGTCCCCACCTCAAACTTGTGCTGCCCTGATAGACCCAAGGGAGCCCTACAAACTGACATCAGGAACCTGGACTGCTGAGTTTTCTTTCCCAGGGAAAATGGAAAAAGGATGTGCCCAGGGGCCCCTGGCCCTGACTGCAAAAAATCCTTATATCGAAGGATGGACCCCACACCGAAGTTGTCCCCACCTCAAACTTGTGCTGCCCTGATAGACCCAAGGGAGCCCTACAAACTGACATCAGGAACCTGGACTGCTGAGTTTTCTTTCCCAGGGAAAATGGCCGAAGGATGTGCCCAGGGGCCCATGGCCCTGACTGCAAAAAATCCTTATATCGAAGGATGGACCCCACACCGAAGTTGTCCCCACCTCAAACTTGTGCTGCCTTGATAGACCCAAGGGAGCCCTACAAACTGACATCAGGAAACTGGACTGCTGAGTTTTCTTTCCCAGGGAAAATGGAAAAAGGATGTGCCCAGGGGCCCCTGGCCCTGACTGCAAAAAATCCTTATATCGAAGGATGGACCCCAGACCGAAGTTGTCCCTACCTCAAACTTGTGCTGCCCTGATAGACCCAAGGGAGCCCTACAAACTGACATCAGGAACCTGGACTGCTGAGTTTTCTTTCCCAGGGAAAATGGAAAAAGGATGTGCCCAGGGGCCCCTGGCCCTGACTGCAAAGAATCCTTATATCGAAGGATGGACCCCACACCGAAGTTGTCCCCACCTCAAACTTGTGCTGCCCTGATAGACCCAAGGGAGCCCTACAAACTGACATCAGGAACCTGGACTGCTGAGTTTTCTTTCCCAGGGAAAATGGAAGAAGGTTGTGCCCAGGGGCCCCTGGCCCTGGGCTGGGGCCTCACTGCAAAGAATCCTTATATCGAAGGATGGACCCCACACCCAAGTTGTCCCCACCTTAAAACTGTGCTGCCCTGGTAGACCCAAGGGAGCCCTACAAACTGACATCAGGAACTTGGACTGATGAGTTTCCTTTCACAGATAAAATGGCCAAAGGTTGTGCCCAGGGGCCCCTAGCCCTGACTGCAAAAAATCCTTATATCGAAGGATGGACCCCAGACCGAAGTTGTCCCCACCTCAAACTTGTGCTGCCCTGATAGACCCAAGGGAGCCCTACAAACTGACATCAGGAACCTGGACTGCTGAGTTTTCTTTTCCAGGGAAAATGGAAAAAGGATGTGCCCAGGGTTCCCTGGCCCTGGGCTGGGGCCTCACTGCAAAAAATCCTTATATCGAAGGATGGACCCCACACCGAAGTTGTCCCCACCTCAAACTTGTGCTGCCCTGATAGACCCAAGGGAGCCCTACAAACTGACATCAGGAACCTGGACTGCTGAGTTTTCTTTCCCAGGGAAAATGGAAAAAGGATGTGCCCAGGGGCCCCTGGCCCTGGGACCCTGGCCCTGACTGCAAAGAATCCTTATATCGAAGGATGGACCCCACACCGAAGTTGTCCCCACCTCAAACTTGTGCTGCCCTGATAGACCCAAGGGAGCCCTACAAACTGACATCAGGAACCTGGACTGCTGAGTTTTCTTTCCCAGGGAAAATGGAAAAAGGATGTGCCCAGGGGCCCCTGGACATGGGCTGGGACCACACTGCAAAGAATCCTTATATCGAAGGATGGACCCCACACCGAAGTTGTCCCCACCTCAAACTTGTGCTGCCCTGATAGACCCAAGGGAGCCCTACAAACTGACATCAGGAACCTGGATTGCTGAGTTTTCTTTCCCAGGGAAAATGGAAAAAGGATGTGCCCAGGGGCACCTGGCCGTGACTGCAAAGAATCCTTATATCGAAGGATGGACCCCACACCGAAGTTGTCCCCACCTCAAACTTGTGCTGCCCTCATACACCCAAGCGAGCCCTACAAACTGACATCAGGAACCTGGACTGCTGAGTTTTCTTTCCCAGGGAAAATGGAAAAAGGATGTGCCCAGGGGCCCCTGGACATGGGCTGGGACCACACTGCAAAGAATCCTTATATCGAAGGATGGACCCCACACCGAAGTTGTCCCCACCTCAAACTTGTGCTGCCCTGATAGACCCAAGGGAGCCCTACAAACTGACATCAGGAACCTGGACTGCTGAGTTTTCTTTCCCAGGGAAAATGGAAAAAGGATGTGCCCAGGGGCCCCTGGCCCTGGGCTGGGGCCTCACTGCAAAGAATCCTTATATCGAAGGATGGACCCCACACCGAAGTTGTCCCCACCTCAAACTTGTGCTGCCCTGATAGACCCAAGGGAGCCCTACAAACTGACATCAGGACACTGGACTGCTGAGTTTTCTTTCCCAGGGAAAATGGAAAAAGGATGTGCCCAGGGGCCCCTGGCCCTGGGACCCTGGCCGTGACTGCAAAGAATCCTTATATCGAAGGATGGACCCCACACCGAAGTTGTCCCCACCTCAAACTTGTGCTGCCCTGATAGACCCAAGGGAGCCCTACAAACTGACATCAGGAACCTGGACTGCTGAGTTTTCTTTCCCAGGGAAAATGGAAAAAGGATGTGCCCAGGGGCCCCTGGCCCTGACTGCAAAAAATCCTTATATCGAAGGATGGACCCCACACCAAAGATGTCCCCACCTCAAACTTGTGCTGCCCTCATATACCCAAGGGAGCCCTACAAACTGACATCAGGAACCTGGACTGCTGAGTTTTCTTTCCCAGGGAAAATGGAAAAAGGATGTGCCCAGGGTTCCCTGGCCCTGGGCTGGGGCCTCACTTCAAAGAATCCTTATATCAAAGGATGGACCCCACACCGAAGTTGTCCCCACCTCAAACTTGTGCTGCCCTGATAGACCCAAGGGAGCCCTACAAACTGACATCAGGAACCTGGACTGCTGACTTTTCTTTCCCAGGGAAAATGGAAAAAGGATGTGCCCAGGGGCCCCTGGCCCTGGGACCCTGGCCCTGACTGCAAAGAATCCTTATATCAAAGGATGGACCCCACACCGAAGTTGTCCCCACCTCAAACTTGTGCTGCCCTGATAGACCCAAGGGAGCCCTACAAACTGACATCAGGAACCTGGACTGCTGAGTTTTCTTTCCCATGGAAAATGGAAAAAGGATGTGCCCAGGGGCCCCTGGCCCTGGGACCCTGGCCCTGACTGCAAAGAATCCTTATATCGAAGGATGGACCCCACACCGAAGTTGTCCCCACCTCAAACTTGTGCTGCCCTGATAGACCCAAGGGAGCCCTACAAACTGACATCAGGAACCTGGACTGCTGAGTTTTCTTTCCCAGGGAAAATGGAAAAAGGATGTGCCCAGGGGCCCCTGGCCCTGACTGCAAAAAATCCTTATATCGAAGGATGGACCCCACACCGAAGATGTCCCCACCTCAAACTTGTGCTGCCCTCATACACCCAAGGGAGCCCTACAAACTGACATCAGGAACCTGGACTGCTGAGTTTTCTTTCCCAGGGAAAATGGAAAAAGGATGTGCCCAGGGGCCCCTGGCCCTGACTGCAAAAAATCCTTATATCGAAGGATGGACCCCACACCGAAGATGTCCCCACCTCAAACTTGTGCTGCCCTGATAGACCCAAGGGAGCCCTACAAACTGACATCAGGAACCTGGATTGCTGAGTTTTCTTTCCCAGGGAAAATGGAAAAAGGATGTGCCCAGGGGCCCCTGGACATGGGCTGGGGCCACACTGCAAAAAATCCTTATATCGAAGGATGGACCCCACACCGAAGTTGTCCCCACCTCAAACTTGTGCTGCCCTGATAGACCCAAGGGAGCCCTACAAACTGACATCAGGAACCTGGACTGCTGAGTTTTCTTTCCCAGGGAAAATGGAAAAAGGATGTGCCCAGGGGCCCCTGGACATGGGCTGGGGCCACACTGCAAAGAATCCTTATATCGAAGGATGGACCCCACACCGAAGTTGTCCCCACCTCAAACTTGTGCTGCCCTGATAGACCCAAGGGAGCCCTACAAACTGACATCAGGAACCTGGACTGCTGAGTTTTCTTTCCCAGGGAAAATGGAAAAAGGATGTGCCCAGGGGCCCCTGGCCCTGGGCTGGGGCCTCACTGCAAAGAATCCTTATATCGAAGGATGGACCCCACACCGAAGTTGTCCCCACCTCAAACTTGTGCTGCCCTGATAGACCCAAGGGAGCCCTACAAACTGACATCAGGACACTGGACTGCTGAGTTTTCTTTCCCAGGGAAAATGGAAAAAGGATGTGCCCAGGGGCCCCTGGCCCTGGGACCCTGGCCCTGACTGCAAAGAATCCTTATATCGAAGGATGGATTCCACACCGAAGTTGTCCCCACCTCAAACTTGTGCTGCCCTGATAGACCCAAGGGAGCCCTACAAACTGACATCAGGAACCTGGACTGCTGAGTTTTCTTTCCCAGGGAAAATGGAAAAAGGATGTGCCCAGGGGCCCCTGGACATGGGCTGGGGCCACACTGCAAAGAATCCTTATATCGAAGGATGGACCCCACACCGAAGTTGTCCCCACCTCAAACTTGTGCTGCCCTGATAGACCCAAGGGAGCCCTACAAACTGACATCAGGAACCTGGACTGCTGAGTTTTCTTTCCCAGGGCAAATGGAAAAAGGATGTGCCCAGGGGCCCCTGGCCGTGACTGCAAAGAATCCTTATATCGAAGGATGGACCCCACACCGAAGTTGTCCCCACCTCAAACTTGTGCTGCCCTCATACACCCAAGCGAGCCCTACAAACTGACATCAGGAACCTGGACTGCTGAGTTTTCTTTCCCAGGGAAAATGGAAAAAGGATGTGCCCAGGGGCCCCTGGACATGGGCTGGGACCACACTGCAAAGAATCCTTATATCGAAGGATGGACCCCACACCGAAGTTGTCCCCACCTCAAACTTGTGCTGCCCTGATAGACCCAAGGGAGCCCTACAAACTGACATCAGGAACCTGGACTGCTGAGTTTTCTTTCCCAGGGAAAATGGAAAAAGGATGTGCCCAGGGGCCCCTGGCCCTGGGCTGGGGCCTCACTGCAAAGAATCCTTATATCGAAGGATGGACCCCACACCGAAGTTGTCCCCACCTCAAACTTGTGCTGCCCTGATAGACCCAAGGGAGCCCTACAAACTGACATCAGGACACTGGACTGCTGAGTTTTCTTTCCCAGGGAAAATGGAAAAAGGATGTGCCCAGGGGCCCCTGGCCCTGGGACCCTGGCCCTGACTGCAAAGAATCCTTATATCGAAGGATGGACCCCACACCGAAGTTGTCCCCACCTCAAACTTGTGCTGCCCTGATAGACCCAAGCGAGCCCTACAAACTGACATCAGGAACCTGGACTGCTGAGTTTTCTTTCCCAGGGTAAATGGAAAAAGGATGTGCCCAGGGGCCCCTGGCCCTGACTGCAAAAAATCCTTATATCGAAGGATGGACCCCACACCAAAGATGTCCCCACCTCAAACTTGTGCTGCCCTGATAGACCCAAGGGAGCCCTACAAACTGACATCAGGAACCTGGATTGCTGAGTTTTCTTTCCCAGGGAAAATGGAAAAAGGATGTGCCCAGGGGCCCCTGGACATGGGCTGGGGCCACACTGCAAAAAATCCTTATATCGAAGGATGGACCCCACACCGAAGTTGTCCCCACCTCAAACTTGTGCTGCCCTGATAGACCCAAGGGAGCCCTACAAACTGACATCAGGAACCTGGACTGCTGAGTTTTCTTTCCCAGGGAAAATGGAAAAAGGATGTGACCAGGGGCCCCTGGACATGGGCTGGGGCCACAGTGCAAAGAATCCTTATATCGAAGGATGGACCCCACACCGAAGTTGTCCCCACCTCAAACTTGTGCTGCCCTGATAGACCCAAGGGAGCCCTACAAACTGACATCAGGAACCTGGACTGCTGAGTTTTCTTTCCCAGGTAAAATGGAAAAAGGATGTGCCCAGGGGCCCTGGCCCTGGGCTGGGGCCTCACTGCAAAGAATCCTTATATCGAAGGATGGACCCCACACCGAAGTTGTCCCCACCTCAAACTTGTGCTGCCCTGATAGACCCAAGGGAGCCCTACAAACTGACATCAGGAACCTGGACTGCTGAGTTTTCTTTCCCAGGGAAAATGGAAAAAGGATGTGCCCAGGGGCCCCTGGCCCTGACTGCAAAAAATCCTTATATCGAAGGATGGACCCCACACCGAAGTTGTCCCCACCTCAAACTTGTGCTGCCCTGATAGACCCAAGGGAGCCCTACAAACTGACATCAGGAACCTGGACTGCTGAGTTTTCTTTCCCAGGGAAAATGGCCGAAGGATGTGCCCAGGGGCCCATGGCCCTGACTGCAAAAAATCCTTATATCGAAGGATGGACCCCACACCGAAGTTGTCCCCACCTCAAACTTGTGCTGCCTTGATAGACCCAAGGGAGCCCTACAAACTGACATCAGGAAACTGGACTGCTGAGTTTTCTTTCCCAGGGAAAATGGAAAAAGGATGTGCCCAGGGGCCCCTGGCCCTGACTGCAAAAAATCCTTATATCGAAGGATGGACCCCAGACCGAAGTTGTCCCTACCTCAAACTTGTGCTGCCCTGATAGACCCAAGGGAGCCCTACAAACTGACATCAGGAACCTGGACTGCTGACTTTTCTTTCCCAGGGAAAATGGAAAAAGGATGTGCCCAGGGGCCCCTGGCCCTGACTGCAAAGAATCCTTATATCGAAGGATGGACCCCACACCGAAGATGTCCCCACCTCAAACTTGTGCTGCCCTGATAGACCCAAGGGAGCCCTACAAACTGACATCAGGAACCTGGACTGCTGAGTTTTCTTTCCCAGGGAAAATGGAAGAAGGTTGTGCCCAGGGGCCCCTGGCCCTGGGCTGGGGCCTCACTGCAAAGAATCCTTATATCGAAGGATGGACCCCACACCCAAGTTGTCCCCACCTTAAAACTGTGCTGCCCTGGTAGACCCAAGGGAGCCCTACAAACTGACATCAGGAACTTGGACTGATGAGTTTCCTTTCACAGATAAAATGGCCAAAGGTTGTGCCCAGGGGCCCCTAGCCCTGACTGCAAAAAATCCTTATATCGAAGGATGGACCCCAGACCGAAGTTGTCCCCACCTCAAACTTGTGCTGCCCTGATAGACCCAAGGGAGCCCTACAAACTGACATCAGGAACCTGGACTGCTGAGTTTTCTTTTCCAGGGAAAATGGAAAAAGGATGTGCCCAGGGTTCCCTGGCCCTGGGCTGGGGCCTCACTGCAAAAAATCCTTATATCGAAGGATGGACCCCACACCGAAGTTGTCCCCACCTCAAACTTGTGCTGCCCTGATAGACCCAAGGGAGCCCTACAAACTGACATCAGGAACCTGGACTGCTGAGTTTTCTTTCCCAGGGAAAATGGAAAAAGGATGTGCCCAGGGGCCCCTGGCCCTGGGACCCTGGCCCTGACTGCAAAGAATCCTTATATCGAAGGATGGACCCCACACCGAAGTTGTCCCCACCTCAAACTTGTGCTGCCCTGATAGACCCAAGGGAGCCCTACAAACTGACATCAGGAACCTGGACTGCTGAGTTTTCTTTCCCAGGGAAAATGGAAAAAGGATGTGCCCAGGGGCCCCTGGCCCTGACTGCAAAAAATCCTTATATCGAAGGATGGACCCCACACCGAAGATGTCCCCACCTCAAACTTGTGCTGCCCTCATACACCCAAGGGAGCCCTACAAACTGACATCAGGAACCTGGACTGCTGAGTTTTCTTTCCCAGGGAAAATGGAAAAAGGATGTGCCCAGGGGCCCCTGGCCCTGACTGCAAAAAATCCTTATATCGAAGGATGGACCCCACACCGAAGATGTCCCCACCTCAAACTTGTGCTGCCCTGATAGACCCAAGGGAGCCCTACAAACTGACATCAGGAACCTGGATTGCTGAGTTTTCTTTCCCAGGGAAAATGGAAAAAGGATGTGCCCAGGGGCCCCTGGACATGGGCTGGGGCCACACTGCAAAAAATCCTTATATCGAAGGATGGACCCCACACCGAAGTTGTCCCCACCTCAAACTTGTGCTGCCCTGATAGACCCAAGGGAGCCCTACAAACTGACATCAGGAACCTGGACTGCTGAGTTTTCTTTCCCAGGGAAAATGGAAAAAGGATGTGCCCAGGGGCCCCTGGACATGGGCTGGGGCCACACTGCAAAGAATCCTTATATCGAAGGATGGACCCCACACCGAAGTTGTCCCCACCTCAAACTTGTGCTGCCCTGATAGACCCAAGGGAGCCCTACAAACTGACATCAGGAACCTGGACTGCTGAGTTTTCTTTCCCAGGGAAAATGGAAAAAGGATGTGCCCAGGGGCCCCTGGCCCTGGGCTGGGGCCTCACTGCAAAGAATCCTTATATCGAAGGATGGACCCCACACCGAAGTTGTCCCCACCTCAAACTTGTGCTGCCCTGATAGACCCAAGGGAGCCCTACAAACTGACATCAGGACACTGGACTGCTGAGTTTTCTTTCCCAGGGAAAATGGAAAAAGGATGTGCCCAGGGGCCCCTGGCCCTGGGACCCTGGCCCTGACTGCAAAGAATCCTTATATCGAAGGATGGATTCCACACCGAAGTTGTCCCCACCTCAAACTTGTGCTGCCCTGATAGACCCAAGGGAGCCCTACAAACTGACATCAGGAACCTGGACTGCTGAGTTTTCTTTCCCAGGGAAAATGGAAAAAGGATGTGCCCAGGGGCCCCTGGACATGGGCTGGGGCCACACTGCAAAGAATCCTTATATCGAAGGATGGACCCCACACCGAAGTTGTCCCCACCTCAAACTTGTGCTGCCCTGATAGACCCAAGGGAGCCCTACAAACTGACATCAGGAACCTGGACTGCTGAGTTTTCTTTCCCAGGGAAAATGGAAAAAGGATGTGCCCAGGGGCCCCTGGCCGTGACTGCAAAGAATCCTTATATCGAAGGATGGACCCCACACCGAAGTTGTCCCCACCTCAAACTTGTGCTGCCCTCATACACCCAAGCGAGCCCTACAAACTGACATCAGGAACCTGGACTGCTGAGTTTTCTTTCCCAGGGAAAATGGAAAAAGGATGTGCCCAGGGGCCCCTGGACATGGGCTGGGACCACACTGCAAAGAATCCTTATATCGAAGGATGGACCCCACACCGAAGTTGTCCCCACCTCAAACTTGTGCTGCCCTGATAGACCCAAGGGAGCCCTACAAACTGACATCAGGAACCTGGACTGCTGAGTTTTCTTTCCCAGGGAAAATGGAAAAAGGATGTGCCCAGGGGCCCCTGGCCCTGGGCTGGGGCCTCACTGCAAAGAATCCTTATATCGAAGGATGGACCCCACACCGAAGTTGTCCCCACCTCAAACTTGTGCTGCCCTGATAGACCCAAGGGAGCCCTACAAACTGACATCAGGACACTGGACTGCTGAGTTTTCTTTCCCAGGGAAAATGGAAAAAGGATGTGCCCAGGGGCCCCTGGCCCTGGGACCCTGGCCCTGACTGCAAAGAATCCTTATATCGAAGGATGGACCCCACACCGAAGTTGTCCCCACCTCAAACTTGTGCTGCCCTGATAGACCCAAGGGAGCCCTACAAACTGACATCAGGAACCTGGACTGCTGAGTTTTCTTTCCCAGGGAAAATGGAAAAAGGATGTGCCCAGGGGCCCCTGGCCCTGGGACCCTGGCCCTGACTGCAAAGAATCCTTATATCGAAGGATGGACCCCACACCGAAGTTGTCCCCACCTCAAACTTGTGCTGCCCTGATAGACCCAAGGGAGCCCTACAAACTGACATCAGGAACCTGGACTGCTGAGTTTTCTTTCCCAGGGAAAATGGAAAAAGGATGTGCCCAGGGGCCCCTGGCCCTGGCTGCAAAAAATCCTTATATCGAAGGATGGACCCCACACCGAAGATGTCCCCACCTCAAACTTGTGCTGCCCTCATACACCCAAGGGAGCCCTACAAACTGACATCAGGAACCTGGACTGCTGAGTTTTCTTTCCCAGGGAAAATGGAAAAAGGATGTGCCCAGGGGCCCCTGGCCCTGACTGCAAAAAATCCTTATATCGAAGGATGGACCCCACACCGAAGATGTCCCCACCTCAAACTTGTGCTGCCCTGATAGACCCAAGGGAGCCCTACAAACTGACATCAGGAACCTGGATTGCTGAGTTTTCTTTCCCAGGGAAAATGGAAAAAGGATGTGCCCAGGGGCCCCTGGACATGGGCTGGGGCCACACTGCAAAAAATCCTTATATCGAAGGATGGACCCCACACCGAAGTTGTCCCCACCTCAAACTTGTGCTGCCCTGATAGACCCAAGGGAGCCCTACAAACTGACATCAGGAACCTGGACTGCTGAGTTTTCTTTCCCAGGGAAAATGGAAAAAGGATGTGCCCAGGGGCCCCTGGACATGGGCTGGGGCCACACTGCAAAGAATCCTTATATCGAAGGATGGACCCCACACCGAAGTTGTCCCCACCTCAAACTTGTGCTGCCCTGATAGACCCAAGGGAGCCCTACAAACTGACATCAGGAACCTGGACTGCTGAGTTTTCTTTCCCAGGTAAAATGGAAAAAGGATGTGCCCAGGGGCCCCTGGCCCTGGGCTGGGGCCTCACTGCAAAGAATCCTTATATCGAAGGATGGACCCCACACCGAAGTTGTCCCCACCTCAAACTTGTGCTGCCCTGATAGACCCAAGGGAGCCCTACAAACTGACATCAGGACACTGGACTGCTGAGTTTTCTTTCCCAGGGAAAATGGAAAAAGGATGTGCCCAGGGGCCCCTGGCCCTGGGACCCTGGCCCTGACTGCAAAGAATCCTTATATCGAAGGATGGATTCCACACCGAAGTTGTCCCCACCTCAAACTTGTGCTGCCCTGATAGACCCAAGGGAGCCCTACAAACTGACATCAGGAACCTGGACTGCTGAGTTTTCTTTCCCAGGGAAAATGGAAAAAGGATGTGCCCAGGGGCCCCTGGCCCTGACTGCAAAAAATCCTTATATCGAAGGATGGACCCCACACCAAAGATGTCCCCACCTCAAACTTGTGCTGCCCTCATATACCCAAGGGAGCCCTACAAACTGACATCAGGAACCTGGACTGCTGAGTTTTCTTTCCCAGGGAAAATGGAAAAAGGATGTGCCCAGGGTTCCCTGGCCCTGGGCTGGGGCCTCACTTCAAAGAATCCTTATATCGAAGGATGGACCCCACACCGAAGTTGTCCCCACCTCAAACTTGTGCTGCCCTGATAGACCCAAGGGAGCCCTACAAACTGACATCAGGAACCTGGACTGCTGACTTTTCTTTCCCAGGGAAAATGGAAAAAGGATGTGCCCAGGGGCCCCTGGCCCTGGGACCCTGGCCCTGACTGCAAAGAATCCTTATATCGAAGGATGGACCCCACACCGAAGTTGTCCCCACCTCAAACTTGTGCTGCCCTGATAGACCCAAGGGAGCCCTACAAACTGACATCAGGAACCTGGACTTCTGAGTTTTCTTTCCCAGGGAAAATGGAAAAAGGATGTGCCCAGGGGCCCCTGGCCCTGGGACCCTGGCCCTGACTGCAAAGAATCCTTATATCGAAGGATGGACCCCACACCGAAGTTGTCCCCACCTCAAACTTGTGCTGCCCTGATAGACCCAAGGGAGCCCTACAAACTGACATCAGGAACCTGGACTGCTGACTTTTCTTTCCCAGGGAAAATGGAAAAAGGATGTGCCCAGGGGCCCCTGGCCCTGACTGCAAAAAATCCTTATATCGAAGGATGGACCCCACACCGAAGATGTCCCCACCTCAAACTTGTGCTGCCCTCATACACCCAAGGGAGCCCTACAAACTGACATCAGGAACCTGGACTGCTGAGTTTTCTTTCCCAGGGAAAATGGAAAAAGGATGTGCCCAGGGGCCCCTGGCCCTGACTGCAAAAAATCCTTATATCGAAGGATGGACCCCACACCGAAGATGTCCCCACCTCAAACTTGTGCTGCCCTGATAGACCCAAGGGAGCCCTACAAACTGACATCAGGAACCTGGACTGCTGAGTTTTCTTTCCCAGGTAAAATGGAAAAAGGATGTGCCCAGGGGCCCCTGGCCCTGGGCTGGGGCCTCACTGCAAAGAATCCTTATATCGAAGGATGGACCCCACACCGAAGTTGTCCCCACCTCAAACTTGTGCTGCCCTGATAGACCCAAGGGAGCCCTACAAACTGACATCAGGACACTGGACTGCTGAGTTTTCTTTCCCAGGGAAAATGGAAAAAGGATGTGCCCAGGGGCCCCTGGCCCTGGGACCCTGGCCCTGACTGCAAAGAATCCTTATATCGAAGGATGGATTCCACACCGAAGTTGTCCCCACCTCAAACTTGTGCTGCCCTGATAGACCCAAGGGAGCCCTACAAACTGACATCAGGAACCTGGACTGCTGAGTTTTCTTTCCCAGGGAAAATGGCCAAAGGATGTGCCCAGGGGCCCCTGGCCCTGACTGCAAAAAATCCTTATATCGAAGGATGGACCCCACACCAAAGATGTCCCCACCTCAAACTTGTGCTGCCCTCATATACCCAAGGGAGCCCTACAAACTGACATCAGGAACCTGGACTGCTGACTTTTCTTTCCCAGAGAAAATGGAAAAAGGATGTGCCCAGGGTTCCCTGGCCCTGGGCTGGGGCCTCACTTCAAAAAATCCTTATATCGAAGGATGGACCCCACACCGAAGTTGTCCCCACCTCAAACTTGTGCTGCCCTGATAGACCCAAGGGAGCCCTACAAACTGACATCAGGAACCTGGACTGCTGAGTTTTCTTTCCCAGGGAAAATGGAAAAAGGATGTGCCCAGGGGCCCCTGGCCCTGGGACCCTGGCCCTGACTGCAAAGAATCCTTATATCGAAGGATGGACCCCACACCGAAGTTGTCCCCACCTCAAACTTGTGCTGCCCTGATAGACCCAAGGGAGCCCTACAAACTGACATCAGGAACCTGGACTGCTGAGTTTTCTTTCCCAGGGAAAATGGAAAAAGGATGTGCCCAGGGGCCCCTGGCCCTGACTGCAAAAAATCCTTATATCGAAGGATGGACCCCACACCGAAAATGTCCCCACCTCAAACTTGTGCTGCCCTGATAGACCCAAGGGAGCCCTACAAACTGACATCAGGAACCTGGACTGCTGAGTTTTCTTTCCCAGGGAAAATGGAAAAAGGATGTGCCCAGGGGCCCCTGGCCCTGACTGCAAAAAATCCTTATATCGAAGGATGGACCCCACACCGAAGATGTCCCCACCTCAAACTTGTGCTGCCCTGATAGACCCAAGGGGGCCCTACAAACTGACATCAGGAACCTGGATTGCTGAGTTTTCTTTCCCAGGGAAAATGGAAAAAGGATGTGCCCAGGGGCCCCTGGACATGGGCTGGGGCCTCACTGCAAAGAATCCTTATATCGAAGGATGGACCCCACACAGAAGATGTCCCCACCTCAAACTTGTGCTGCCCTGATAGACCCAAGGGAGCCCTACAAACTGACATCAGGAACCTGGACTGCTGAGTTTTCTTTCCCAGGGAAAATGGAAAAAGGATGTGCCCAGGGGCCCCTGGACATGGGCTGGGACCACACTGCAAAGAATCCTTATATCGAAGGATGGACCCCACACCGAAGTTGTCCCCACCTCAAACTTGTGCTGCCCTGATAGACCCAAGGGAGCCCTACAAACTGACATCAGGAACCTGGACTGCTGAGTTTTCTTTCCCAGGGAAAATGGAAGAAGGATGTGCCCAGGGGCCCCTGGCCCTGGGCTGGGGCCTCACTGCAAAGAATCCTTATATCGAAGGATGGACCCCACACCCAAGTTGTCCCCACATTAAAACTGTGCTGCCCTGATAGACCCAAGGGAGCCCTACAAACTGACATCAGGAACTTGGACTGATGACTTTCCTTTCACAGATAAAATGGCCAAAGGTTGTGCCCAGGGGCCCCTAGCCCTGACTGCAAAAAATCCTTATATCGAAGGATGGACCCCAGACCGAAGTTGTCCCCACCTCAAACTTGTGCTGCCCTGATAGACCCAAGGGAGCCCTACAAACTGACATCAGGAACCTGGACTGCTGAGTTTTCTTTCCCAGGGAAAATGGAAAAAGGATGTGCCCAGGGGCCCCTGGCCCTGACTGCAAAAAATCCTTATATCGAAGGATGGACCCCACACCGAAGTTGTCCCCACTTCAAACTTGTGCTGCCCTGATAGACCCAAGGGAGCCCTACAAACTGACATCAGGAACCTGGACTGCTGACTTTTCTTTCCCAGGGAAAATGGAAAAAGGATGTGCCCAGGGAACCCTGGACCTGACTGCCAAAAATTCTTATATCGAAGGATGGACCCCACACCGAAGTTGTCCCCACCTCAAACTTTTGCTGCCCTGATAGACCCAAGGGAGCCCTACAAACTGACATCAGGAACCTGGACTGCTGAGTTTTCTTTCCCAGGGAAAATGGAAAAAGGATGTGCCCAGGGGCCCCTGGCCCTGACTGCAAAGAATCCTTATAACGAAGGATGGACCTCACACCGAAGTTGTCCGCACCTTAAACTTGTGCTGCCCTGATAGACCCAAGGGAGCCCTACAAACTGACATCAGGAACCTGGACTGCTGAGTTTTCTTTCCCAGGGAAAATGGAAAAAGGATGTGCCCAGGGGCCTCTGGCCCTGACTGCAAAAAATCCTTATATCGAAGGATGGACCCCACACCGAAGTTGTCCCCACCTCAAACTTGTGCTGCCCTGATAGACCCAAGGGAGCCCTACAAACTGACATCAGGAACCTGGACTGCTGAGTTTTCTTTCACAGGGAAAATGGAAAAAGGATGTGCCCAGGGGCCCCTGGCCCTGACTGCAAAAAATCCTTATATCGAAGGATGGATTCCACACCGAAGTTGTCCCCACCTCAAACTTGTGCTGCCTTGATAGACCCAAGGGAGCCCTACAAACTGACATCAGGAACCTGGACTGCTGAGTTTTCTTTCCCAGGGAAAATGGAAAAAGGATGTGCCCAGGGGCCCCTGGACATGGGCTGGGGCCTCACTGCAAAGAATCCTTATATCGAAGGATGGACCCCACACCGAAGTTGTCCCCACCTCAAACTTGTGCTGCCCTGATAGACCCAAGGGAGCCCTACAAACTGACATCAGGAACCTGGACTGCTGAGTTTTCTTTCCCAGGGAAAATGTAAAAAGGATGTGCCCAGGGGCCCCTGGCCCTGACTGCAAAAAATCCTTATATCGAAGGATGGACCCCACACCGAAGTTGTCCCCACCTCAAACTTGTGCTGCCCTGATAGACCCAAGGGAGCAATACAAACTGACATCAGGAACCTGGACTGCTGAGTTTTCTTTCCCAGGGAAAATGGAAAAAGGATGTGCCCAGGGGCCCCTGGCCCTGACTGCAAAGAATCCTTATATCGAAGGATGGACCCCAAACAGAAGTTGTCCCCACCTCAAACTTGTGCTGCCCTGATAGACCCAAGGGAGCCCTACAAACTGACATCAGGAACCTGGACTGCTGACTTTTCCTTCCCAGGGAAAATGGAAAAAGGATGTGCCCAGGGGCCCCTGGCCCTGGGCTGGGGCCTCACTGCAAAGAATCCTTATATCGAAGGATGGACCGCACACCGAAGTTGTCCCCACCTCAAACTTGTGCTGCCCTGATAGACCCAAGGGAGCCCTACAAACTGACATCAGGAACCTGGATTGCTGAGTTTTCTTTCCCAGGGAAAATGGAAAAAGGATGTGCCCAGGGGCCCCTGGACATGGGCTGGGGCCTCACTGCAAAGAATCCTTATATCGAAGGATGGACCCCACACCGAAGATGTCCCCACCTCAAACTTGTGCTGCCCTGATAGACCCAAGGGAGCCCTACAAACTGACATCAGGAACCTGGACTGCTGAGTTTTCTTTCCCAGGGAAAATGGAAAAAGGATGTGCCCAGGGGCCCCTGGCCCTGGGACCCTGGCCCTGACTGCAAAAAATCCTTATATCGAAGGATGGACCCCACACCGAAGTTGTCCCCACCTCAAACTTGTGCTGCCCTGATACACCCAAGGGAGCCCTACAGACTGACATCAGGAACCTGGACTGCTGAGTTTTCTTTCCCAGGGAAAATGGAAAAAGGATGTGCCCAGGGGCCCCTGGCCCTGGGCTGGGGCCTCACTGCAAAGAATCCTTATATCGAAGGATGGACCCCACACCGAAGTTGTCCCCACCTCAAACTTGTGCTGCCCTGATAGACCCAAGGGAGCCCTACAAACTGACATCAGGAACCTGGACTGCTGAGTTTTCTTTCCCAGGGAAAATGGAAAAAGGATGTGCCCAGGGGCCCCTGGCCCTGACTGCAAAAAATCCTTATATCGAAGGATGGACCCCACACCGAAGTTGTCCCCACCTCAAACTTGTGCTGCCCTGATAGACCCAAGGGAGCCCTACAAACTGACATCAGGAACCTGGACTGCTGAGTTTTCTTTCCCAGGGAAAATGGCCGAAGGATGTGCCCAGGGGCCCCTGGCCCTGACTGCAAAAAATCCTTATATCGAAGGATGGACCCCACACCGAAGTTGTCCCCACCTCAAACTTGTGCTGCCTTGATAGACCCAAGGGAGCCCTACAAACTGACATCAGGAAACTGGACTGCTGAGTTTTCTTTCCCAGGGAAAATGGAAAAAGGATGTGCCCAGGGGCCCCTGGCCCTGACTGCAAAGAATCCTTATATCGAAGGATGGACCCCACACCGAAGTTGTCCCCACCTCAAACTTGTGCTGCCCTGATAGACCCAAGGGAGCCCTACAAACTGACATCAGGAACCTGGACTGCTGAGTTTTCTTTCCCAGGGAAAATGGAAAAAGGATGTGCCCAGGGGCCCCTGGCCCTGACCGTAAAAAATCCTTATATCGAAGGATGGACCCCACACCAAAGATGTCCCCACCTCAAACTTGTGCTGCCCTCATACACCCAAGGGAGCCCTACAAACTGACATCAGGAACCTGGACTGCTGAGTTTTCTTTCCCAGGGAAAATGGAAAAAGGATGTGCCCAGGGTTCCCTGGCCCTGGGCTGGGGCCTCACTGCAAAGAATCCTTATATCGAAGGATGGACCCCACACCGAAGTTGTCCCTACCTCAAACTTGTGCTGCCCTGATAGACCCAAGGGAGCCCTACAAACTGACATCAGGAACCTGGACTGCTGAGTTTTCTTTCCCAGGGAAAATGGAAAAAGGATGTGCCCAGGGGCCCCTGGCCCTGACTGCAAAGAATCCTTATATCGAAGGATGGACCCCACACCGAAGTTGTCCCCACCTCAAACTTGTGCTGCCCTGATAGACCCAAGGGAGCCCTACAAACTGACATCAGGAACCTGGACTGCTGAGTTTTCTTTCCCAGGGAAAATGGAAAAAGGATGTGCCCAGGGGCCCCTGGCCCTGGGCTGGGGCCTCACTGCAAAGAATCCTTATAACGAAGGATGGACCGCACACCGAAGTTGTCCCCACCTCAAACTTGTGCTGCCCTGATAGACCCAAGGGAGCCCTACAAACTGACATCAGGAACCTGGATTGCTGAGGTTTCTTTCCCAGGGAAAATGGAAAAAGGATGTGCCCAGGGGCCCCTGGACATGGGCTGGGGCCTCACTGCAAAGAATCCTTATATCGAAGGATGGACCCCACACCGAAGATGTCCCCACCTCAAACTTGTGCTGCCCTGATAGACCCAAGGGAGCCCTACAAACTGACATCAGGAACCTGGACTGCTGAGTTTTCTTTCCCAGGGAAAATGGAAAAAGGATGTGCCCAGGGGCCCCTGGCCCTGGGACCCTGGCCCTGACTGCAAAAAATCCTTATATCGAAGGATGGACCCCACACCGAAGTTGTCCCCACCTCAAACTTGTGCTGCCCTGATACACCCAAGGGAGCCCTACAAACTGACATCAGGAACCTGGACTGCTGAGTTTTCTTTCCCAGGGAAAATGGAAAAAGGATGTGCCCAGGGGCCCCTGGCCCTGGGCTGGGGCCTCACTGCAAAGAATCCTTATATCGAAGGATGGACCCCACACCGAAGTTGTCCCCACCTCAAACTTGTGCTGCCCTGATAGACCCAAGGGAGCCCTACAAACTGACATCAGGAACCTGGACTGCTGAGTTTTCTTTCCCAGGGAAAATGGAAAAAGGATGTGCCCAGGGGCCCTTGGCCCTGACTGCAAAAAATCCTTATATCGAAGGATGGACCCCACACCGAAGTTGTCCCCACCTCAAACTTGTGCTGCCCTGATAGACCCAAGGGAGCCCTACAAACTGACATCAGGAACCTGGACTGCTGAGTTTTCTTTCCCAGGGAAAATGGCCGAAGGATGTGCCCAGGGGCCCCTGGCCCTGACTGCAAAAAATCCTTATATCGAAGGATGGACCCCACACCGAAGTTGTCCCCACCTCAAACTTGTGCTGCCTTGATAGACCCAAGGGAGCCCTACAAACTGACATCAGGAACCTGGACTGCTGAGTTTTCTTTCCCAGGGAAAATGGAAAAAGGATGTGCCCAGGGGCCCCTGGCCCTGACTGCAAAGAATCCTTATATCGAAGGATGGACCCCACACCGAAGTTGTCCCCACCTCAAACTTGTGCTGCCCTGATAGACCCAAGGGAGCCCTACAAACTGACATCAGGAACCTGGACTGCTGAGTTTTCTTTCCCAGGGAAAATGGAAAAAGGATGTGCCCAGGGGCCCCTGGCCCTGACCGTAAAAAATCCTTATATCGAAGGATGGACCCCACACCAAAGATGTCCCCACCTCAAACTTGTGCTGCCCTCATACACCCAAGGGAGCCCTACAAACTGACATCAGGAACCTGGACTGCTGAGTTTTCTTTCCCAGGGAAAATGGAAAAAGGATGTGCCCAGGGTTCCCTGGCCCTGGGCTGGGGCCTCACTGCAAAGAATCCTTATATCGAAGGATGGACCCCACACCGAAGTTGTCCCTACCTCAAACTTGTGCTGCCCTGATAGACCCAAGGGAGCCCTACAAACTGACATCAGGAACCTGGACTGCTGAGTTTTCTTTCCCAGGGAAAATGGAAAAAGGATGTGCCCAGGGGCCCCTGGCCCTGACTGCAAAGAATCCTTATATCGAAGGATGGACCCCACACCGAAGTTGTCCCCACCTCAAACTTGTGCTGCCCTGATAGACCCAAGGGAGCCCTACAAACTGACATCAGGAACCTGGACTGCTGAGTTTTCTTTCCCAGGGAAAATGGAAAAAGGATGTGCCCAGGGGCCCCTGGCCCTGGGCTGGGGCCTCACTGCAAAGAATCCTTATAACGAAGGATGGACCGCACACCGAAGTTGTCCCCACCTCAAACTTGTGCTGCCCTGATAGACCCAAGGGAGCCCTACAAACTGACATCAGGAACCTGGATTGCTGAGTTTTCTTTCCCAGGGAAAATGGAAAAAGGATGTGCCCAGGGGCCCCTGGACATGGGCTGGGGCCTCACTGCAAAGAATCCTTATATCGAAGGATGGACCCCACACCGAAGATGTCCCCACCTCAAACTTGTGCTGCCCTGATAGACCCAAGGGAGCCCTACAAACTGACATCAGGAACCTGGACTGCTGAGTTTTCTTTCCCAGGGAAAATGGAAAAAAGGATATGCCCAGGGGCCCCTGGCCCTGGGACCCTGGCCCTGACTGCAAAAAATCCTTATATCGAAGGATGGACCCCACACCGAAGTTGTCCCCACCTCAAACTTGTGCTGCCCTGATACACCCAAGGGAGCCCTACAGACTGACATCAGGAACCTGGACTGCTGAGTTTTCTTTCCCAGGGAAAATGGAAAAAGGATGTGCCCAGGGGCCCCTGGCCCTGGGCTGGGGCCTCACTGCAAAGAATCCTTATATCGAAGGATGGACCCCACACCGAAGTTGTCCCCAACTCAAACTTGTGCTGCCCTGATAGACCCAAGGGAGCCCTACAAACTGACATCAGGAACCTGGACTGCTGAGTTTTCTTTCCCAGGGAAAATGGAAAAAGGATGTGCCCAGGGGCCCCTGGCCCTGACTGCAAAAAATCCTTATATCGAAGGATGGACCCCACACCGAAGTTGTCCCCACCTCAAACTTGTGCTGCCCTGATAGACCCAAGGGAGCCCTACAAACTGACATCAGGAACCTGGACTGCTGAGTTTTCTTTCCCAGGGAAAATGGCCGAAGGATGTGCCCAGGGGCCCCTGGCCCTGACTGCAAAAAATCCTTATATCGAAGGATGGACCCCACACCGAAGTTGTCCCCACCTCAAACTTGTGCTGCCTTGATAGACCCAAGGGAGCCCTACAAACTGACATCAGGAAACTGGACTGCTGAGTTTTCTTTCCCAGGGAAAATGGAAAAAGGATGTGCCCAGGGGCCCCTGGCCCTGACTGCAAAGAATCCTTATATCGAAGGATGGACCCCACACCGAAGTTGTCCCCACCTCAAACTTGTGCTGCCCTGATAGACCCAAGGGAGCCCTACAAACTGACATCAGGAACCTGGACTGCTGAGTTTTCTTTCCCAGGGAAAATGGAAGAAGGTTGTGCCCAGGGGCCCCTGGCCCTGGGCTGGGGCCTCACTGCAAAGAATCCTTATATCGAAGGATGGACCCCACACCCAAGTTGTCCCCACCTTAAAACTGTGCTGCCCTGGTAGACCCAAGGGAGCCCTACAAACTGACATCAGGAACTTGGACTGATGAGTTTCCTTTCACAGATAAAATGGCCAAAGGTTGTGCCCAGGGGCCCCTAGCCCTGACTGCAAAAAATCCTTATATCGAAGGATGGACCCCAGACCGAAGTTGTCCCCACCTCAAACTTGTGCTGCCCTGATAGACCCAAGGGAGCCCTACAAACTGACATCAGGAACCTGGACTGCTGAGTTTTCTTTCCCAGGGAAAATGGAAAAAGGATGTGCCCAGGGTTCCCTGGCCCTGGGCTGGGGCCTCACTGCAAAAAATCCTTATATCGAAGGATGGACCCCACACCGAAGTTGTCCCCACCTCAAACTTGTGCTGCCCTGATAGACCCAAGGGAGCCCTACAAACTGACATCAGGAACCTGGATTGCTGAGTTTTCTTTCCCAGGGAAAATGGAAAAAGGATGTTCCCCGGGGCCCCTGGCCCTGGGACCCTGGCCCTGACTGCAAAGAATCCTTATATCGAAGGATGGACCCCACACCGAAGTTGTCCCCACCTCAAACTTGTGCTGCCCTGATAGACCCAAGGGAGCCCTACAAACTGACATCAGGAACCTGGACTGCTGAGTTTTCTTTCCCAGGGAAAATGGAAAAAGGATGTGCCCAGGGGCCCCTGGCCCTGACTGCAAAGAATCCTTATATCGAAGGATGGACCCCACACCGAAGTTGTCCCCACCTCAAACTTGTGCTGCCCTGATAGACCCAAGGGAGCCCTACAAACTGACATCAGGAACCTGGACTGCTGAGTTTTCTTTCCCAGGGAAAATGGAAAAAGGATGTGCCCAGGGGCCCCTGGCCCTGGGCTGGGGCCTCACTGCAAAGAATCCTTATAACGAAGGATGGACCGCACACCGAAGTTGTCCCCACCTCAAACTTGTGCTGCCCTGATAGACCCAAGGGAGCCCTACAAACTGACATCAGGAACCTGGATTGCTGAGTTTTCTTTCCCAGGGAAAATGGAAAAAGGATGTGCCCAGGGGCCCCTGGACATGGGCTGGGGCCTCACTGCAAAGAATCCTTATATCGAAGGATGGACCCCACACCGAAGATGTCCCCACCTCAAACTTGTGCTGCCCTGATAGACCCAAGGGAGCCCTACAAACTGACATCAGGAACCTGGACTGCTGAGTTTTCTTTCCCAGGGAAAATGGAAAAAAGGATATGCCCAGGGGCCCCTGGCCCTGGGACCCTGGCCCTGACTGCAAAAAATCCTTATATCGAAGGATGGACCCCACACCGAAGTTGTCCCCACCTCAAACTTGTGCTGCCCTGATACACCCAAGGGAGCCCTACAGACTGACATCAGGAACCTGGACTGCTGAGTTTTCTTTCCCAGGGAAAATGGAAAAAGGATGTGCCCAGGGGCCCCTGGCCCTGGGCTGGGGCCTCACTGCAAAGAATCCTTATATCGAAGGATGGACCCCACACCGAAGTTGTCCCCAACTCAAACTTGTGCTGCCCTGATAGACCCAAGGGAGCCCTACAAACTGACATCAGGAACCTGGACTGCTGAGTTTTCTTTCCCAGGGAAAATGGAAAAAGGATGTGCCCAGGGGCCCCTGGCCCTGACTGCAAAAAATCCTTATATCGAAGGATGGACCCCACACCGAAGTTGTCCCCACCTCAAACTTGTGCTGCCCTGATAGACCCAAGGGAGCCCTACAAACTGACATCAGGAACCTGGACTGCTGAGTTTTCTTTCCCAGGGAAAATGGCCGAAGGATGTGCCCAGGGGCCCCTGGCCCTGACTGCAAAAAATCCTTATATCGAAGGATGGACCCCACACCGAAGTTGTCCCCACCTCAAACTTGTGCTGCCTTGATAGACCCAAGGGAGCCCTACAAACTGACATCAGGAAACTGGACTGCTGAGTTTTCTTTCCCAGGGAAAATGGAAAAAGGATGTGCCCAGGGGCCCCTGGCCCTGACTGCAAAGAATCCTTATATCGAAGGATGGACCCCACACCGAAGTTGTCCCCACCTCAAACTTGTGCTGCCCTGATAGACCCAAGGGAGCCCTACAAACTGACATCAGGAACCTGGACTGCTGAGTTTTCTTTCCCAGGGAAAATGGAAGAAGGTTGTGCCCAGGGGCCCCTGGCCCTGGGCTGGGGCCTCACTGCAAAGAATCCTTATATCGAAGGATGGACCCCACACCCAAGTTGTCCCCACCTTAAAACTGTGCTGCCCTGGTAGACCCAAGGGAGCCCTACAAACTGACATCAGGAACTTGGACTGATGAGTTTCCTTTCACAGATAAAATGGCCAAAGGTTGTGCCCAGGGGCCCCTAGCCCTGACTGCAAAAAATCCTTATATCGAAGGATGGACCCCAGACCGAAGTTGTCCCCACCTCAAACTTGTGCTGCCCTGATAGACCCAAGGGAGCCCTACAAACTGACATCAGGAACCTGGACTGCTGAGTTTTCTTTCCCAGGGAAAATGGAAAAAGGATGTGCCCAGGGTTCCCTGGCCCTGAGCTGGGGCCTCACTGCAAAAAATCCTTATATCGAAGGATGGACCCCACACCGAAGTTGTCCCCACCTCAAACTTGTGCTGCCCTGATAGACCCAAGGGAGCCCTACAAACTGACATCAGGAACCTGGATTGCTGAGTTTTCTTTCCCAGGGAAAATGGAAAAAGGATGTTCCCCGGGGCCCCTGGCCCTGGGACCCTGGCCCTGACTGCAAAGAATCCTTATATCGAAGGATGGACCCCACACCGAAGTTGTCCCCACCTCAAACTTGTGCTGCCCTGATAGACCCAAGGGAGCCCTACAAACTGACATCAGGAACCTGGACTGCTGAGTTTTCTTTCCCAGGGAAAATGGAAAAAGGATGTGCCCAGGGGCCCCTGGCCCTGGGCTGGGGCCTCACTGCAAAGAATCCTTATATCGAAGGATGGACCCCACACCGAAGTTGTCCCCACCTCAAACTTGTGCTGCCCTGATAGACCCAAGGGAGCCCTACAAACTGACATCAGGAACCTGGACTGCTGAGTTTTCTTTCCCAGGGAAAATGGAAAAAGGACGTGCCCAGGGGCCCCTGGCCCTGACTGCAAAGAATCCTTATATCGAAGGATGGACCCCACACCGAAGTTGTCCCCACCTCAAACTTGTGCTGCCCTGATAGACCCAAGGGAGCCCTACAAACTGACATCAGGAACCTGGACTGCTGAGTTTTCTTTCCCAGGGAAAATGGAAGAAGGATGTGCCCAGGGGCCCCTGGCCCTGGGCTGGGGCCTCACTGCAAGGAATTTTTATATCGAAGGATGGACCCCACACCCAAGTTGTCCCCACCTTAAAACTGTGCTGCCCTGATAGACCCAAGGGAGCCCTACAAACTGACATCAGGAACTTGGACTGATGAGTTTCCTTTCACAGATAAAATGGCCAAAGGATGTGTCCAGGGAACCCTGGCCCTGACTGCAAAAAATCCTTATATCGAAGGATGGACCCCACACCGAAGTTGTCCCCACCTCAAACTTGTGCTGCCTTGATAGACCCAAGGGAGCCCTACAAACTGACATCAGGAACCTGGACTGCTGAGTTTTCTTTCCCAGGGAAAATGGAAAAAGGATGTGCCCAGGGGCCCCTGGCCCTGGGCTGGGGCCTCACTGCAAAGAATCCTTATATCGAAGGATGGACCCCACACCGAAGTTGTCCCCACCTCAAACTTGTGCTGCCCTGATAGACCCAAGGGAGCCCTACAAACTGACATCAGGAACCTGGACTGCTGAGTTTTCTTTCCCAGGGAAAATGGAAAAAGGATGTGCCCAGGGGCCCCTGGCCCTGGGACCCTGGCCCTGACTGCAAAGAATCCTTATATCGAAGGATGTATTCCACACCGAAGTTGTCCCCACCTCAAACTTGTGCTGCCCTGATAGACCCAAGGGAGCCCTACAAACTGACATCAGGAACCTGGACTGCTGAGTTTTCTTTCCCAGGGAAAATGGAAAAAGGATGTGCCCAGGGGCCCCTGGCCCTGACTGCAAAACATCCTTATATCGAAGGATGGACCCCACACCAAAGATGTCCCCACCTCAAAATTGTGCTGCCCTCATACACCCAAGGGAGCCCTATAAACTGACATCAGGAACCTGGACTGCTGAGTTTTCTTTCCCAGGGAAAATGGAAAAAGGATGTGCCCAGGGTTCCCTGGCCCTGGGCTGGGGCCTCACTTCAAAGAATCCTTATATCGAAGGATGGACCCCACACCGAAGTTGTCCCCACCTCAAACTTGTGCTGCCCTGATAGACCCAAGGGAGCCCTACAAACTGACATCAGGAACCTGGACTGCTGACTTTTCTTTCCCAGGGAAAATGGAAAAAGGATGTGCCCAGGGGCCCCTGGCCCTGACTGCAAAAAATCCTTATATCGAAGGATGGACCCCACACCGAAGATGTCCCCACCTCAAACTTGTGCTGCCCTCATACACCCAAGGGAGCCCTACAAACTGACATCAGGAACCTGGACTGCTGAGTTTTCTTTCCCAGGGAAAATGGAAAAAGGATGTGCCCAGGGGCCCCTGGCCCTGACTGCAAAAAATCCTTATATCGAAGGATGGACCCCACACCGAAGATGTCCCCACCTCAAACTTGTGCTGCCCTGATAGACCCAAGGGAGCCCTACAAACTGACATCAGGAACCTGGATTGCTGAGTTTTCTTTCCCAGGGAAAATGGAAAAAGGATGTGCCCAGGGGCCCCTGGACATGGGCTGGGGCCACACTGCAAA
Source organism: Lonchura striata (assembly GCF_050655825.1). Classification (NCBI taxonomy): domain Eukaryota; kingdom Metazoa; phylum Chordata; class Aves; order Passeriformes; family Estrildidae; genus Lonchura; species Lonchura striata. The sequence continues at coordinate 8,751,075 of NC_140734.1, read as the reverse complement.
AAATCCTTATATCGAAGGATGGACCCCACACCGAAGTTGTCCCCACCTCAAACTTGTGCTGCCCTGATAGACCCAAGGGAGCCCTACAAACTGACATCAGGAACCTGGACTGCTGAGTTTTCTTTCCCAGGGAAAATGGAAAAAGGATGTGCCCAGGGGCCCCTGGACATGGGCTGGGGCCACACTGCAAAGAATCCTTATATCGAAGGATGGACCCCACACCGAAGTTGTCCCCACCTCAAACTTGTGCTGCCCTGATAGACCCAAGGGAGCCCTACAAACTGACATCAGGAACCTGGACTGCTGAGTTTTCTTTCCCAGGGAAAATGGAAAAAGGATGTGCCCAGGGGCCCCTGGCCCTGGGCTGGGGCCTCACTGCAAAGAATCCTTATATTGAAGGATGGACCCCACACCGAAGTTGTCCCCACCTCAAACTTGTGCTGCCCTGATAGACCCAAGGGAGCCCTACAAACTGACATCAGGACACTGGACTGCTGAGTTTTCTTTCCCAGGGAAAATGGAAAAAGGATGTGCCCAGGGGCCCCTGGCCCTGGGACCCTGGCCCTGACTGCAAAGAATCCTTATATCGAAGGATGGATTCCACACCGAAGTTGTCCCCACCTCAAACTTGTGCTGCCCTGATAGACCCAAGGGAGCCCTACAAACTGACATCAGGAACCTGGACTGCTGAGTTTTCTTTCCCAGGGAAAATGGAAAAAGGATGTGCCCAGGGGCCCCTGGCCCTGACTGCAAAAAATCCTTATATCGAAGGATGGACCCCACACCAAAGATGTCCCCACCTCAAACTTGTGCTGCCCTCATATACCCAAGGGAGCCCTACAAACTGACATCAGGAACCTGGACTGCTGAGTTTTCTTTCCCAGGGAAAATGGAAAAAGGATGTGCCCAGGGTCCCCTGGCCCTGGGCTGGGGCCTCACTGCAAAAAATCCTTATATCGAAGGATGGACCCCACACCGAAGTTGTCCCCACGTCAAACTTGTGCTGCCCTGATAGACCCAAGGGAGCCCTACAAACTGACATCAGGAACCTGGACTGCTGAGTTTTCTTTCCCAGGGAAAATGGAAAAAGGATGTGCCCAGGGGCCCCTGGACATGGGCTGGGGCCTCACTGCAAAGAATCCTTATATCGAAGGATGGACCCCACACCGAAGTTGTCCCCACCTCAAACTTGTGCTGCCCTGATAGACCCAAGGGAGCCCTACAGACTGACATGAGGAACCTGGACTGCTGACTTTTCTTTCCCAGGGAAAATGGAAAAAGGATGTGCCCAGGGGCCCCTGGCCCTGGGCTGGGGCCTCACTGCAAAGAATCCTTATATCGAAGGATGGACCCCACACCGAAGTTGTCCCCACCTCAAACTTGTGCTGCCCTCATACACCCAAGCGAGCCCTACAAACTGACATCAGGAACCTGGACTGCTGAGTTTTCTTTCCCAGGGAAAATGGAAAAAGTACGTGCCCAGGGGCCCCTGGCCCTGACTGCAAAGAATCCTTATATCGAAGGATGGACCCCACACCGAAGTTGTCCCCACCTCAAACTTGTGCTGCCCTGATAGACCCAAGGGAGCCCTACAAACTGACATCAGGAACCTGGACTGCTGAGTTTTCTTTCCCAGGGAAAATGGAAGAAGGATGTGCCCAGGGGCCCCTGGCCCTGGGCTGGGGCCTCACTGCAAGGAATTTTTATATCGAAGGATGGACCCCACACCCAAGTTGTCCCCACCTTAAAACTGTGCTGCCCTGATAGACCCAAGGGAGCCCTACAAACTGACATCAGGAACTTGGACTGATGAGTTTCCTTTCACAGATAAAATGGCCAAAGGTTGTGCCCAGGGGCCCCTAGCCCTGACTGCAAAAAATCCTTATATCGAAGGATGGACCCCAGACCGAAGTTGTCCCCACCTCAAACTTGTGCTGCCCTGATAGACCCAAGGGAGCCCTACAAACTGACATCAGGAACCTGGACTGCTGAGTTTTCTTTCCCAGGGAAAATGGAAAAAGGATGTGTCCAGGGAACCCTGGACCTGACTGCCAAAAATTCTTATATCGAAGGATGGACCCCACACCGAAGTTGTCCCCACCTCAAACTTGTGCTGCCTTGATAGACCCAAGGGAGCCCTACAAACTGACATCAGGAACCTGGACTGCTGAGTTTTCTTTCCCAGGGAAAATGGAAAAAGGATGTGCCCAGGGGCCCCTGGCCCTGGGCTGGGGCCTCACTGCAAAGAATCCTTATATCGAAGGATGGACCCCACACCGAAGTTGTCCCCACCTCAAACTTGTGCTGCCCTGATAGACCCAAGGGAGCCCTACAAACTGACATCAGGAACCTGGACTGCTGACTTTTCTTTCCCAGGGAAAATGGAAAAAGGATGTGCCCAGGGGCCCCTGGCCCTGGGACCCTGGCCCTGACTGCAAAAAATCCTTATATCGAAGGATGGACCCCACACCGAAGTTGTCCCCACCTCAAACTTGTGCTGCCCTGATAGACCCAAGGGAGCCCTACAAACTGACATCAGGAACCTGGACTGCTGAGTTTTCTTTCCCAGGGAAAATGGAAAAAGGATGTGCCCAGGGGCCCCTGGCCCTGACTGCAAAAAATCCTTATATCGAAGGATGGACCCCACACCGAAGATGTCCCCACCTCAAACTTGTGCTGCCCTCATACACCCAAGGGAGCCCTACAAACTGACATCAGGAACCTGGACTGCTGAGTTTTCTTTCCCAGGGAAAATGGAAAAAGGATGTGCCCAGGGGCCCCTGGCCCTGACTGCAAAAAATCCTTATATCGAAGGATGGACCCCACACCGAAAATGTCCCCACCTCAAACTTGTGCTGCCTTGATAGACCCAAGGGAGCCCTACAAACTGACATCAGGAACCTGGATTGCTGAGTTTTCTTTCCCAGGGAAAATGGAAAAAGGATGTGCCCAGGGGCCCCTGGACATGGGCTGGGGCCACACAGCAAAAAATCCTTATATCGAAGGATGGACCCCACACCGAAGTTGTTCCCACCTCAAACTTGTGCTGCCCTGATAGACCCAAGGGAGCCCTACAAACTGACATCAGGAACCTGGACTGCTGAGTTTTCTTTCCCAGGGAAAATGGAAAAAGGATGTGCCCAGGGGCCCCTGGACATGGGCTGGGGCCACACTGCAAAGAATCCTTATATCGAAGGATGGACCCCACACCGAAGTTGTCCCCACCTCAAACTTGTGCTGCCCTGATAGACCCAAGGGAGCCCTACAAACTGACATCAGGAACCTGGACTGCTGAGTTTTCTTTCCCAGGGAAAATGGAAAAAGGATGTGCCCAGGGGCCCCTGGCCCTGGGCTGGGGCCTCACTGCAAAGAATCCTTATATCGAAGGATGGACCCCACACCGAAGTTGTCCCCACCTCAAACTTGTGCTGCCCTGATAGACCCAAGGGAGCCCTACAAACTGACATCAGGAACCTGGACTGCTGAGTTTTCTTTCCCAGGGAAAATGGAAGAAGGATGTGCCCAGGGGCCCCTGGCCCTGGGCTGGGGCCTCACTGCAAAGAATCCTTATATCGAAGGATGGACCCCACACCCAAGTTGTCCCCACATTAAAACTGTGCTGCCCTGATAGACCCAAGGGAGCCCTACAAACTGACATCAGGAACTTGGACTGATGACTTTCCTTTCACAGATAAAATGGCCAAAGGTTGTGCCCAAGGGCCCCTAGCCCTGACTGCAAAAAATCCTTATATCGAAGGATGGACCCCAGACCGAAGTTGTCCCCACCTCAAACTTGTGCTGCCCTGATAGACCCAAGGGAGCCCTACAAACTGACATCAGGAACCTGGACTGCTGAGTTTTCTTTCCCAGGGAAAATGGAAAAAGGATGTGCCCAGGGGCCCCTGGCCTTGACTGCAAAGAATCCTTATATCGAAGGATGGACCCCACACCGAAGTTGTCCCCACCTCAAACTTGTGCTGCCCTGATACACCCAAGGGAGCCCTACAAACTGACATCAGGAACCTGGACTGCTGACTTTTCTTTCCCAGGGAAAATGGAAAAAGGTTGTGCCCAGGGAACCCTGGACCTGACTGCCAAAAATTCTTATATCGAAGGATGGACCCCACACCGAAGTTGTCCCCACCTCAAACTTGTGCTGCCCTGATAGACCCAAGGGAGCCCTACAAACTGACATCAGGAACCTGGACTGCTGAGTTTTCTTTCCCAGGGAAAATGGAAAAAGGATGTGCCCAGGGGCCCCTGGCCCTGACTGCAAAGAATCCTTATAACGAAGGATGGACCTCACACCGAAGTTGTCCGCACCTTAAACTTGTGCTGCCCTGATAGACCCAAGGGAGCCCTACAAACTGACATCAGGAACCTGGACTGCTGAGTTTTCTTTCCCAGGGAAAATGGAAAAAGGATGTGCCCAGGGGCCTCTGGCCCTGACTGCAAAGAATCCTTATATCGAAGGATGGACCCCACACCGAAGTTGTCCCCACCTCAAACTTGTGCTGCCCTGATAGACCCAAGGGAGCCCTACAAACTGACATCAGGAACCTGGACTGCTGAGTTTTCTTTCCCAGGGAAAATGGAAAAAGGATGTGCCCAGGGGCCCCTGGCCCTGGGACCCTGGCCCTGACTGCAAAGAATCCTTATATCGAAGGATGGACCCCACACCGAAGTTGTCCCCACCTCAAACTTGTGCTGCCCTGATAGACCCAAGGGAGCCCTACAAACTGACATCAGGAACCTGGACTGCTGAGTTTTCTTTCCCAGGGAAAATGGAAAAAGGATGTGCCCAGGGGCCCCTGGCCCTGACTGCAAAAAATCCTTATATCGAAGGATGGACCCCACACCGAAGATGTCCCCACCTCATACTTGTCCTGCCCTCATACACCCAAGGGAGCCCTACAAACTGACATCAGGAACCTGGACTGCTGAGTTTTCTTTCCCAGGGAAAATGGAAAAAGGATGTGCCCAGGGGCCCCTGGCCCTGACTGCAATAAATCCTTATAACGAAGGATGGACCCCACACCGAAGTTGTCCCCACCTCAAACTTGTGCTGCCCTGATAGACCCAAGGGAGCCCTACAAACTGACATCAGGAACCTGGACTGCTGAGTTTTCTTTCCCAGGGAAAATGGAAAAAGGATGTGCCCAGGGGCCCCTGGCCCTGACTGCAAAGAATCCTTATATCGAAGGATGGACCCCAAACCGAAGTTGTCCCCACCTCAAACTTGTGCTGCCCTCATACACCCAAGGGAGCCCTACAAACTGACATCAGGAACCTGGACTGCTGAGTTTTCTTTCCCAGGGAAAATGGAAAAAGGATGTGCCCAGGGGCCCCTGGCCCTGGGCTGGAGCCTCACTGCAAAGAATCCTTATATCGAAGGATGGACCCCACACCGAAGTTGTCCCCACCTCAAACTTGTTCTGCCCTGATAGACCCAAGGGAGCCCTACAAACTGACATCTGGAACCTGGACTGCTGAGTTTTCTTTCCCAGGGAAAATGGAAAAAGGATGTGCCCAGGGGCCCCTGGCCCTGACTGCAAAAAATCCTTATATCGAAGGATGGACCCCACACCGAAGATGTCCCCACCTCAAACTTGTGCTGCCCTGATAGACCCAAGGGAACCCTACAAACTGACATCAGGAACCTGGACTGCTGAGTTTTCTTTCCCAGGGAAAATGGAAAAAGGATGTGCCCAGGGGCCCCTGGACATGGGCTGGGGGCACACTGCAAAGAATCCTTATATCGAAGGATGGACCCCACACCGAAGTTGTCCCCACCTCAAACTTGTGCTGCCCTCATACACCCAAGGGAGCCCTACAAACTGACATCAGGAACCTGGACTGCTGAGTTTTCTTTCCCAGGGAAAATGGAAAAAGGATGTGCCCAGGGGCCCCTGGCCCTGACTGCAAAAAATCCTTATATCGAAGGATGGACCCCACACCGAAGATGTCCCCACCTCAAACTTGTGCTGCCCTGATAGACCCAAGGGAGCCCTACAGACTGACATCAGGAACCTGGACTGCTGAGTTTTCTTTCCCAGGGAAAATGGAAAAAGGATGTGCCCAGGGGCCCCTGGCCCTGACTGCAAAAAATCCTTATAACGAAGGATGGACCCCACACCGAAGTTGTCCCCACCTCAAACTTGTGCTGCCCTGATAGACCCAAGGGAGCCCTACAAACTGACATCAGGAACCTGGACTGCTGAGTTTTCTTTCCCAGGGAAAATGGAAAAAGGATGTGCCCAGGGGCCCCTGGCCCTGACTGCAAAGGATCCTTATATCGAAGGATGGACCCCACACCGAAGTTGTCCCCACCTCAAACTTGTGCTGCCCTGATAGACCCAAGGGAGCCCTACAAACTGACATCAGGAACCTGGACTGCTGAGTTTTCTTTCCCAGGGAAAATGGAAAAAGGATGTGCCCAGGGGCCCCTGGCCCTGGGCTGGGGCCTCACTGCAAAGAATCCTTATATCGAAGGATGGACCCCACACCCAAGTTGTCCCCACCTTAAAACTGTGCTGCCCTGATAGACCCAAGGGAGCCCTACAAACTGACATCAGGAACTTGGACTGATGAGTTTCCTTTCACAGATAAAATGGCCAAAGGTTGTGCCCAGGGGCCCCTAGCCCTGACTGCAAAAAAAATCCTTATATCGAAGGATGGACCCCAGACCGAAGTTGTCCCCACCTCAAACTTGTGCTGCCCTGATAGACCCAAGGGAGCCCTACAAACTGACATCAGGAACCTGGACTGCTGAGTTTTCTTTCCCAGGGAAAATGGAAAAAGGATGTGCCCAGGGGCCCCTGGCCCTGACTGCAAAGAATCCTTATAACGAAGGATGGACCTCACACCGAAGTTGTCCCCACCTCAAACTTGTGCTGCCCTGATAGACCCAAGGGAGCCCTACAAACTGACATCAGGAACCTGGACTGCTGAGTTTTCTTTCCCAGGGAAAATGGAAAAAGGATGTGCCCAGGGGCCCCTGGCCCTGACTGCAAAAAATCCTTATATCGAAGGATGGACCCCACACCGAAGTTGTCCCCACCTCAAACTTGTGCTGCCCTGATAGACCCAAGGGAGCCCTACAAACTGACATCAGGAACCTGGACTGCTGAGTTTTCTTTCCCAGGGAAAATGGAAAAAGGATGTGCCCAGGGGCCCCTGGCCCTGGGACCCTGGCCCTGACTGCAAAGAATCCTTATATCGAAGGATGGACCCCACACCGAAGTTGTCCCCACCTCAAACTTGTGCTGCCCTGATAGACCCAAGGGAGCCCTACAAACTGACATCAGGAACCTGGACTGCTGAGTTTTCTTTCCCAGGGAAAATGGAAAAAGGATGTGCCCAGGGGCCCCTGGCCCTGGGCTGGGGCCTCACTGCAAAGAATCCTTATATTGAAGGATGGACCCCACACCGAAGTTGTCCCCACCTCAAACTTGTGCTGCCCTGATAGACCCAAGGGAGCCCTACAAACTGACATCAGGACACTGGACTGCTGAGTTTTCTTTCCCAGGGAAAATGGAAAAAGGATGTGCCCAGGGGCCCCTGGCCCTGGGACCCTGGCCCTGACTGCAAAGAATCCTTATATCGAAGGATGGATTCCACACCGAAGTTGTCCCCACCTCAAACTTGTGCTGCCCTGATAGACCCAAGGGAGCCCTACATACTGACATCAGGAACCTGGACTGCTGAGTTTTCTTTCCCAGGGAAAATGGAAAAAGGATGTGCACAGGGGCCCCTGGCCCTGACTGCAAAAAATCCTTATATCGAAGGATGGACCCCACACCAAAGATGTCCCCACCTCAAACTTGTGCTGCCCTCATATACCCAAGGGAGCCCTACAAACTGACATCAGGAACCTGGACTGCTGAGTTTTCTTTCCCAGGGAAAATGGAAAAAGGATGTGCCCAGGGTCCCCTGGCCCTGGGCTGGGGCCTCACTGCAAAAAATCCTTATATCGAAGGATGGACCCCACACCGAAGTTGTCCCCACGTCAAACTTGTGCTGCCCTGATAGACCCAAGGGAGCCCTACAAACTGACATCAGGAACCTGGACTGCTGAGTTTTCTTTCCCAGGGAAAATGGAAAAAGGATGTGCCCAGGGGCCCCTGGACATGGGCTCGGGCCTCACTGCAAAGAATCCTTATATCGAAGGATGGACCCCACACCGAAGTTGTCCCCACCTCAAACTTGTGCTGCCCTGATAGACCCAAGGGAGCCCTACAGACTGACATGAGGAACCTGGACTGCTGACTTTTCTTTCCCAGGGAAAATGGAAAAAGGATGTGCCCAGGGGCCCCTGGCCCTGGGCTGGGGCCTCACTGCAAAGAATCCTTATATCGAAGGATGGACCCCACACCGAAGTTGTCCCCACCTCAAACTTGTGCTGCCCTCATACACCCAAGCGAGCCCTACAAACTGACATCAGGAACCTGGACTGCTGAGTTTTCTTTCCCAGGGAAAATGGAAAAAGGACGTGCCCAGGGGCCCCTGGCCCTGACTGCAAAGAATCCTTATATCGAAGGATGGACCCCACACCGAAGTTGTCCCCACCTCAAACTTGTGCTGCCCTGATAGACCCAAGGGAGCCCTACAAACTGACATCAGGAACCTGGACTGCTGAGTTTTCTTTCCCAGGGAAAATGGAAGAAGGATGTGCCCAGGGGCCCCTGGCCCTGGGCTGGGGCCTCACTGCAAGGAATTTTTATATCGAAGGATGGACCCCAGACCCAAGTTGTCCCCACCTTAAAACTGTGCTGCCCTGATAGACCCAAGGGAGCCCTACAAACTGACATCAGGAACTTGGACTGATGAGTTTCCTTTCACAGATAAAATGGCCAAAGGTTGTGCCCAGGGGCCCCTAGCCCTGACTGCAAAAAATCCTTATATCGAAGGATGGACCCCAGACGGAAGTTGTCCCCACCTCAAACTTGTGCTGCCCTGATAGACCCAAGGGAGCCCTACAAACTGACATCAGGAACCTGGACTGCTGAGTTTTCTTTCCCAGGGAAAATGGAAAAAGGATGTGTCCAGGGAACCCTGGACCTGACTGCCAAAAATTCTTATATCGAAGGATGGACCCCACACCGAAGTTGTCCCCACCTCAAACTTGTGCTGCCTTGATAGACCCAAGGGAGCCCTACAAACTGACATCAGGAACCTGGACTGCTGAGTTTTCTTTCCCAGGGAAAATGGAAAAAGGATGTGCCCAGGGGCCCCTGGCCCTGGGCTGGGGCCTCACTGCAAAGAATCCTTATATCGAAGGATGGACCCCACACCCAAGTTGTCCCCACCTTAAAACTGTGCTGCCCTGATAGACCCAAGGGAGCCCTACAAACTGACATCAGGAACTTGGACTGATGAGTTTCCTTTCACAGATAAAATGGCCAAAGGTTGTGCCCAGGGGCCCCTAGCCCTGACTGCAAAAAAAATCCTTATATCGAAGGATGGACCCCAGACCGAAGTTGTCCCCACCTCAAACTTGTGCTGCCCTGATAGACCCAAGGGAGCCCTACAAACTGACATCAGGAACCTGGACTGCTGAGTTTTCTTTCCCAGGGAAAATGGAAAAAGGATGTGCCCAGGGGCCCCTGGCCCTGACTGCAAAGAATCCTTATAACGAAGGATGGACCTCACACCGAAGTTGTCCCCACCTCAAACTTGTGCTGCCCTGATAGACCCAAGGGAGCCCTACAAACTGACATCAGGAACCTGGACTGCTGAGTTTTCTTTCCCAGGGAAAATGGAAAAAGGATGTGCCCAGGGGCCCCTGGCCCTGACTGCAAAAAATCCTTATATCGAAGGATGGACCCCACACCGAAGTTGTCCCCACCTCAAACTTGTGCTGCCCTGATAGACCCAAGGGAGCCCTACAAACTGACATCAGGAACCTGGACTGCTGAGTTTTCTTTCCCAGGGAAAATGGAAAAAGGATGTGCCCAGGGGCCCCTGGCCCTGGGACCCTGGCCCTGACTGCAAAGAATCCTTATATCGAAGGATGGACCCCACACCGAAGTTGTCCCCACCTCAAACTTGTGCTGCCCTGATAGACCCAAGGGAGCCCTACAAACTGACATCAGGAACCTGGACTGCTGAGTTTTCTTTCCCAGGGAAAATGGAAAAAGGATGTGCCCAGGGGCCCCTGGCCCTGGGCTGGGGCCTCACTGCAAAGAATCCTTATATTGAAGGATGGACCCCACACCGAAGTTGTCCCCACCTCAAACTTGTGCTGCCCTGATAGACCCAAGGGAGCCCTACAAACTGACATCAGGACACTGGACTGCTGAGTTTTCTTTCCCAGGGAAAATGGAAAAAGGATGTGCCCAGGGGCCCCTGGCCCTGGGACCCTGGCCCTGACTGCAAAGAATCCTTATATCGAAGGATGGATTCCACACCGAAGTTGTCCCCACCTCAAACTTGTGCTGCCCTGATAGACCCAAGGGAGCCCTACATACTGACATCAGGAACCTGGACTGCTGAGTTTTCTTTCCCAGGGAAAATGGAAAAAGGATGTGCACAGGGGCCCCTGGCCCTGACTGCAAAAAATCCTTATATCGAAGGATGGACCCCACACCAAAGATGTCCCCACCTCAAACTTGTGCTGCCCTCATATACCCAAGGGAGCCCTACAAACTGACATCAGGAACCTGGACTGCTGAGTTTTCTTTCCCAGGGAAAATGGAAAAAGGATGTGCCCAGGGTCCCCTGGCCCTGGGCTGGGGCCTCACTGCAAAAAATCCTTATATCGAAGGATGGACCCCACACCGAAGTTGTCCCCACGTCAAACTTGTGCTGCCCTGATAGACCCAAGGGAGCCCTACAAACTGACATCAGGAACCTGGACTGCTGAGTTTTCTTTCCCAGGGAAAATGGAAAAAGGATGTGCCCAGGGGCCCCTGGACATGGGCTCGGGCCTCACTGCAAAGAATCCTTATATCGAAGGATGGACCCCACACCGAAGTTGTCCCCACCTCAAACTTGTGCTGCCCTGATAGACCCAAGGGAGCCCTACAGACTGACATGAGGAACCTGGACTGCTGACTTTTCTTTCCCAGGGAAAATGGAAAAAGGATGTGCCCAGGGGCCCCTGGCCCTGGGCTGGGGCCTCACTGCAAAGAATCCTTATATCGAAGGATGGACCCCACACCGAAGTTGTCCCCACCTCAAACTTGTGCTGCCCTCATACACCCAAGCGAGCCCTACAAACTGACATCAGGAACCTGGACTGCTGAGTTTTCTTTCCCAGGGAAAATGGAAAAAGGACGTGCCCAGGGGCCCCTGGCCCTGACTGCAAAGAATCCTTATATCGAAGGATGGACCCCACACCGAAGTTGTCCCCACCTCAAACTTGTGCTGCCCTGATAGACCCAAGGGAGCCCTACAAACTGACATCAGGAACCTGGACTGCTGAGTTTTCTTTCCCAGGGAAAATGGAAGAAGGATGTGCCCAGGGGCCCCTGGCCCTGGGCTGGGGCCTCACTGCAAGGAATTTTTATATCGAAGGATGGACCCCAGACCCAAGTTGTCCCCACCTTAAAACTGTGCTGCCCTGATAGACCCAAGGGAGCCCTACAAACTGACATCAGGAACTTGGACTGATGAGTTTCCTTTCACAGATAAAATGGCCAAAGGTTGTGCCCAGGGGCCCCTAGCCCTGACTGCAAAAAATCCTTATATCGAAGGATGGACCCCAGACGGAAGTTGTCCCCACCTCAAACTTGTGCTGCCCTGATAGACCCAAGGGAGCCCTACAAACTGACATCAGGAACCTGGACTGCTGAGTTTTCTTTCCCAGGGAAAATGGAAAAAGGATGTGTCCAGGGAACCCTGGACCTGACTGCCAAAAATTCTTATATCGAAGGATGGACCCCACACCGAAGTTGTCCCCACCTCAAACTTGTGCTGCCTTGATAGACCCAAGGGAGCCCTACAAACTGACATCAGGAACCTGGACTGCTGAGTTTTCTTTCCCAGGGAAAATGGAAAAAGGATGTGCCCAGGGGCCCCTGGCCCTGGGCTGGGGCCTCACTGCAAAGAATCCTTATATCGAAGGATGGACCCCACACCGAAGTTGTCCCCACCTCAAACTTGTGCTGCCCTGATAGACCCAAGGGAGCCCTACAAACTGACATCAGGAACCTGGACTGCTGACTTTTCTTTCCCAGGGAAAATGGAAAAAGGATGTGCCCAGGGGCCCCTGGCCCTGGGACCCTGGCCCTGACTGCAAAAAATCCTTATATCGAAGGATGGACCCCACACCGAAGTTGTCCCCACCTCAAACTTGTGCTGCCCTGATAGACCCAAGGGAGCCCTACAAACTGACATCAGGAACCTGGACTGCTGAGTTTTCTTTCCCAGGGAAAATGGAAAAAGGATGTGCCCAGGGGCCCCTGGCCCTGACTGCAAAAAATCCTTATATCGAAGGATGGACCCCACACCGAAGATGTCCCCACCTCAAACTTGTGCTGCCCTCATACACCCAAGGGAGCCCTACAAACTGACATCAGGAACCTGGACTGCTGAGTTTTCTTTCCCAGGGAAAATGGAAAAAGGATGTGCCCAGGGGCCCCTGGCCCTGACTGCAAAAAATCCTTATATCGAAGGATGGACCCCACACCGAAGATGTCCCCACCTCAAACTTGTGCTGCCTTGATAGACCCAAGGGAGCCCTACAAACTGACATCAGGAACCTGGATTGCTGAGTTTTCTTTCCCAGGGAAAATGGAAAAAGGATGTGCCCAGGGGCCCCTGGACATGGGCTGGGGCCACACAGCAAAAAATCCTTATATCGAAGGATGGACCCCACACCGAAGTTGTCCCCACCTCAAACTTGTGCTGCCCTGATAGACCCAAGGGAGCCCTACAAACTGACATCAGGAACCTGGACTGCTGAGTTTTCTTTCCCAGGGAAAATGGAAAAAGGATGTGCCCAGGGGCCCCTGGACATGGGCTGGGGCCACACTGCAAAGAATCCTTATATCGAAGGATGGACCCCACACCGAAGTTGTCCCCACCTCAAACTTGTGCTGCCCTGATAGACCCAAGGGAGCCCTACAAACTGACATCAGGAACCTGGACTGCTGAGTTTTCTTTCCCAGGGAAAATGGAAAAAGGATGTGCCCAGGGGCCCCTGGCCCTGGGCTGGGGCCTCACTGCAAAGAATCCTTATATCGAAGGATGGACCCCACACCGAAGTTGTCCCCACCTCAAACTTGTGCTGCCCTGATAGACCCAAGGGAGCCCTACAAACTGACATCAGGAACCTGGACTGCTGAGTTTTCTTTCCCAGGGAAAATGGAAGAAGGATGTGCCCAGGGGCCCCTGGCCCTGGGCTGGGGCCTCACTGCAAAGAATCCTTATATCGAAGGATGGACCCCACACCCAAGTTGTCCCCACATTAAAACTGTGCTGCCCTGATAGACCCAAGGGAGCCCTACAAACTGACATCAGGAACTTGGACTGATGACTTTCCTTTCACAGATAAAATGGCCAAAGGTTGTGCCCAAGGGCCCCTAGCCCTGACTGCAAAAAATCCTTATATCGAAGGATGGACCCCAGACCGAAGTTGTCCCCACCTCAAACTTGTGCTGCCCTGATAGACCCAAGGGAGCCCTACAAACTGACATCAGGAACCTGGACTGCTGAGTTTTCTTTCCCAGGGAAAATGGAAAAAGGATGTGCCCAGGGGCCCCTGGCCTTGACTGCAAAGAATCCTTATATCGAAGGATGGACCCCACACCGAAGTTGTCCCCACCTCAAACTTGTGCTGCCCTGATACACCCAAGGGAGCCCTACAAACTGACATCAGGAACCTGGACTGCTGACTTTTCTTTCCCAGGGAAAATGGAAAAAGGATGTGCCCAGGGAACCCTGGACCTGACTGCCAAAAATTCTTATATCGAAGGATGGACCCCACACCGAAGTTGTCCCCACCTCAAACTTGTGCTGCCCTGATAGACCCAAGGGAGCCCTACAAACTGACATCAGGAACCTGGACTGCTGAGTTTTCTTTCCCAGGGAAAATGGAAAAAGGATGTGCCCAGGGGCCCCTGGCCCTGACTGCAAAGAATCCTTATAACGAAGGATGGACCTCACACCGAAGTTGTCCGCACCTTAAACTTGTGCTGCCCTGATAGACCCAAGGGAGCCCTACAAACTGACATCAGGAACCTGGACTGCTGAGTTTTCTTTCCCAGGGAAAATGGAAAAAGGATGTGCCCAGGGGCCTCTGGCCCTGACTGCAAAAAATCCTTATATCGAAGGATGGACCCCACACCGAAGTTGTCCCCACCTCAAACTTGTGCTGCCCTGATAGACCCAAGGGAGCCCTACAAACTGACATCAGGAACCTGGACTGCTGAGTTTTCTTTCCCAGGGAAAATGGAAAAAGGATGTGCCCAGGGGCCCCTGGCCCTGGGACCCTGGCCCTGACTGCAAAGAATCCTTATATCGAAGGATGGACCCCACACCGAAGTTGTCCCCACCTCAAACTTGTGCTGCCCTGATAGACCCAAGGGAGCCCTACAAACTGACATCAGGAACCTGGACTGCTGAGTTTTCTTTCCCAGGGAAAATGGAAAAAGGATGTGCCCAGGGGCCCCTGGCCCTGACTGCAAAAAATCCTTATATCGAAGGATGGACCCCACACCGAAGATGTCCCCACCTCATACTTGTCCTGCCCTCATACACCCAAGGGAGCCCTACAAACTGACATCAGGAACCTGGACTGCTGAGTTTTCTTTCCCAGGGAAAATGGAAAAAGGATGTGCCCAGGGGCCCCTGGCCCTGACTGCAATAAATCCTTATAACGAAGGATGGACCCCACACCGAAGTTGTCCCCACCTCAAACTTGTGCTGCCCTGATAGACCCAAGGGAGCCCTACAAACTGACATCAGGAACCTGGACTGCTGAGTTTTCTTTCCCAGGGAAAATGGAAAAAGGATGTGCCCAGGGGCCCCTGGACATGGGCTGGGGCCACACAGCAAAAAATCCTTATATCGAAGGATGGACCCCACACCGAAGTTGTCCCCACCTCAAACTTGTGCTGCCCTGATAGACCCAAGGGAGCCCTACAAACTGACATCAGGAACCTGGACTGCTGAGTTTTCTTTCCCAGGGAAAATGGAAAAAGGATGTGCCCAGGGGCCCCTGGACATGGGCTGGGGCCACACTGCAAAGAATCCTTATATCGAAGGATGGACCCCACACCGAAGTTGTCCCCACCTCAAACTTGTGCTGCCCTGATAGACCCAAGGGAGCCCTACAAACTGACATCAGGAACCTGGACTGCTGAGTTTTCTTTCCCAGGGAAAATGGAAAAAGGATGTGCCCAGGGGCCCCTGGCCCTGGGCTGGGGCCTCACTGCAAAGAATCCTTATATCGAAGGATGGACCCCACACCGAAGTTGTCCCCACCTCAAACTTGTGCTGCCCTGATAGACCCAAGGGAGCCCTACAAACTGACATCAGGAACCTGGACTGCTGAGTTTTCTTTCCCAGGGAAAATGGAAGAAGGATGTGCCCAGGGGCCCCTGGCCCTGGGCTGGGGCCTCACTGCAAAGAATCCTTATATCGAAGGATGGACCCCACACCCAAGTTGTCCCCACATTAAAACTGTGCTGCCCTGATAGACCCAAGGGAGCCCTACAAACTGACATCAGGAACTTGGACTGATGACTTTCCTTTCACAGATAAAATGGCCAAAGGTTGTGCCCAAGGGCCCCTAGCCCTGACTGCAAAAAATCCTTATATCGAAGGATGGACCCCAGACCGAAGTTGTCCCCACCTCAAACTTGTGCTGCCCTGATAGACCCAAGGGAGCCCTACAAACTGACATCAGGAACCTGGACTGCTGAGTTTTCTTTCCCAGGGAAAATGGAAAAAGGATGTGCCCAGGGGCCCCTGGCCTTGACTGCAAAGAATCCTTATATCGAAGGATGGACCCCACACCGAAGTTGTCCCCACCTCAAACTTGTGCTGCCCTGATACACCCAAGGGAGCCCTACAAACTGACATCAGGAACCTGGACTGCTGACTTTTCTTTCCCAGGGAAAATGGAAAAAGGATGTGCCCAGGGAACCCTGGACCTGACTGCCAAAAATTCTTATATCGAAGGATGGACCCCACACCGAAGTTGTCCCCACCTCAAACTTGTGCTGCCCTGATAGACCCAAGGGAGCCCTACAAACTGACATCAGGAACCTGGACTGCTGAGTTTTCTTTCCCAGGGAAAATGGAAAAAGGATGTGCCCAGGGGCCCCTGGCCCTGACTGCAAAGAATCCTTATAACGAAGGATGGACCTCACACCGAAGTTGTCCGCACCTTAAACTTGTGCTGCCCTGATAGACCCAAGGGAGCCCTACAAACTGACATCAGGAACCTGGACTGCTGAGTTTTCTTTCCCAGGGAAAATGGAAAAAGGATGTGCCCAGGGGCCTCTGGCCCTGACTGCAAAAAATCCTTATATCGAAGGATGGACCCCACACCGAAGTTGTCCCCACCTCAAACTTGTGCTGCCCTGATAGACCCAAGGGAGCCCTACAAACTGACATCAGGAACCTGGACTGCTGAGTTTTCTTTCCCAGGGAAAATGGAAAAAGGATGTGCCCAGGGGCCCCTGGCCCTGGGACCCTGGCCCTGACTGCAAAGAATCCTTATATCGAAGGATGGACCCCACACCGAAGTTGTCCCCACCTCAAACTTGTGCTGCCCTGATAGACCCAAGGGAGCCCTACAAACTGACATCAGGAACCTGGACTGCTGAGTTTTCTTTCCCAGGGAAAATGGAAAAAGGATGTGCCCAGGGGCCCCTGGCCCTGACTGCAAAAAATCCTTATATCGAAGGATGGACCCCAGACGGAAGTTGTCCCCACCTCAAACTTGTGCTGCCCTGATAGACCCAAGGGAGCCCTACAAACTGACATCAGGAACCTGGACTGCTGAGTTTTCTTTCCCAGGGAAAATGGAAAAAGGATGTGTCCAGGGAACCCTGGACCTGACTGCCAAAAATTCTTATATCGAAGGATGGACCCCACACCGAAGTTGTCCCCACCTCAAACTTGTGCTGCCTTGATAGACCCAAGGGAGCCCTACAAACTGACATCAGGAACCTGGACTGCTGAGTTTTCTTTCCCAGGGAAAATGGAAAAAGGATGTGCCCAGGGGCCCCTGGCCCTGGGCTGGGGCCTCACTGCAAAGAATCCTTATATCGAAGGATGGACCCCACACCGAAGTTGTCCCCACCTCAAACTTGTGCTGCCCTGATAGACCCAAGGGAGCCCTACAAACTGACATCAGGAACCTGGACTGCTGACTTTTCTTTCCCAGGGAAAATGGAAAAAGGATGTGCCCAGGGGCCCCTGGCCCTGGGACCCTGGCCCTGACTGCAAAAAATCCTTATATCGAAGGATGGACCCCACACCGAAGTTGTCCCCACCTCAAACTTGTGCTGCCCTGATAGACCCAAGGGAGCCCTACAAACTGACATCAGGAACCTGGACTGCTGAGTTTTCTTTCCCAGGGAAAATGGAAAAAGGATGTGCCCAGGGGCCCCTGGCCCTGACTGCAAAAAATCCTTATATCGAAGGATGGACCCCACACCGAAGATGTCCCCACCTCAAACTTGTGCTGCCCTCATACACCCAAGGGAGCCCTACAAACTGACATCAGGAACCTGGACTGCTGAGTTTTCTTTCCCAGGGAAAATGGAAAAAGGATGTGCCCAGGGGCCCCTGGCCCTGACTGCAAAAAATCCTTATATCGAAGGATGGACCCCACACCGAAGATGTCCCCACCTCAAACTTGTGCTGCCTTGATAGACCCAAGGGAGCCCTACAAACTGACATCAGGAACCTGGACTGCTGAGTTTTCTTTCCCAGGGAAAATGGAAAAAGGATGTGCCCAGGGGCCCCTGGACATGGGCTGGGGCCACACAGCAAAAAATCCTTATATCGAAGGATGGACCCCACACCGAAGTTGTCCCCACCTCAAACTTGTGCTGCCCTGATAGACCCAAGGGAGCCCTACAAACTGACATCAGGAACCTGGACTGCTGAGTTTTCTTTCCCAGGGAAAATGGAAAAAGGATGTGCCCAGGGGCCCCTGGACATGGGCTGGGGCCACACTGCAAAGAATCCTTATATCGAAGGATGGACCCCACACCGAAGTTGTCCCCACCTCAAACTTGTGCTGCCCTGATAGACCCAAGGGAGCCCTACAAACTGACATCAGGAACCTGGACTGCTGAGTTTTCTTTCCCAGGGAAAATGGAAAAAGGATGTGCCCAGGGGCCCCTGGCCCTGGGCTGGGGCCTCACTGCAAAGAATCCTTATATCGAAGGATGGACCCCACACCGAAGTTGTCCCCACCTCAAACTTGTGCTGCCCTGATAGACCCAAGGGAGCCCTACAAACTGACATCAGGAACCTGGACTGCTGAGTTTTCTTTCCCAGGGAAAATGGAAGAAGGATGTGCCCAGGGGCCCCTGGCCCTGGGCTGGGGCCTCACTGCAAAGAATCCTTATATCGAAGGATGGACCCCACACCCAAGTTGTCCCCACATTAAAACTGTGCTGCCCTGATAGACCCAAGGGAGCCCTACAAACTGACA
Organism: Lonchura striata; assembly: GCF_050655825.1. NCBI lineage: Eukaryota > Metazoa > Chordata > Aves > Passeriformes > Estrildidae > Lonchura > Lonchura striata. The sequence goes on along the minus strand of NC_140734.1, from coordinate 8,732,453 downwards.
TCAGGAACTTGGACTGATGACTTTCCTTTCACAGATAAAATGGCCAAAGGTTGTGCCCAAGGGCCCCTAGCCCTGACTGCAAAAAATCCTTATATCGAAGGATGGACCCCAGACCGAAGTTGTCCCCACCTCAAACTTGTGCTGCCCTGATAGACCCAAGGGAGCCCTACAAACTGACATCAGGAACCTGGACTGCTGAGTTTTCTTTCCCAGGGAAAATGGAAAAAGGATGTGCCCAGGGGCCCCGGGCCTTGACTGCAAAGAATCCTTATATCGAAGGATGGACCCCACACCGAAGTTGTCCCCACCTCAAACTTGTGCTGCCCTGATACACCCAAGGGAGCCCTACAAACTGACATCAGGAACCTGGACTGCTGACTTTTCTTTCCCAGGGAAAATGGAAAAAGGATGTGCCCAGGGAACCCTGGACCTGACTGCCAAAAATTCTTATATCGAAGGATGGACCCCACACCGAAGTTGTCCCCACCTCAAACTTGTGCTGCCCTGATAGACCCAAGGGAGCCCTACAAACTGACATCAGGAACCTGGACTGCTGAGTTTTCTTTCCCAGGGAAAATGGAAAAAGGATGTGCCCAGGGGCCCCTGGCCCTGACTGCAAAGAATCCTTATAACGAAGGATGGACCTCACACCGAAGTTGTCCGCACCTTAAACTTGTGCTGCCCTGATAGACCCAAGGGAGCCCTACAAACTGACATCAGGAACCTGGACTGCTGAGTTTTCTTTCCCAGGGAAAATGGAAAAAGGATGTGCCCAGGGGCCTCTGGCCCTGACTGCAAAAAATCCTTATATCGAAGGATGGACCCCACACCGAAGTTGTCCCCACCTCAAACTTGTGCTGCCCTGATAGACCCAAGGGAGCCCTACAAACTGACATCAGGAACCTGGACTGCTGAGTTTTCTTTCCCAGGGAAAATGGAAAAAGGATGTGCCCAGGGGCCCCTGGCCCTGGGACCCTGGCCCTGACTGCAAAGAATCCTTATATCGAAGGATGGACCCCACACCGAAGTTGTCCCCACCTCAAACTTGTGCTGCCCTGATAGACCCAAGGGAGCCCTACAAACTGACATCAGGAACCTGGACTGCTGAGTTTTCTTTCCCAGGGAAAATGGAAAAAGGATGTGCCCAGGGGCCCCTGGCCCTGACTGCAAAAAATCCTTATATCGAAGGATGGACCCCACACCGAAGATGTCCCCACCTCATACTTGTCCTGCCCTCATACACCCAAGGGAGCCCTACAAACTGACATCAGGAACCTGGACTGCTGAGTTTTCTTTCCCAGGGAAAATGGAAAAAGGATGTGCCCAGGGGCCCCTGGCCCTGACTGCAATAAATCCTTATAACGAAGGATGGACCCCACACCGAAGTTGTCCCCACCTCAAACTTGTGCTGCCCTGATAGACCCAAGGGAGCCCTACAAACTGACATCAGGAACCTGGACTGCTGAGTTTTCTTTCCCAGGGAAAATGGAAAAAGGATGTGCCCAGGGGCCCCTGGACATGGGCTGGGGCCACACAGCAAAAAATCCTTATATCGAAGGATGGACCCCACACCGAAGTTGTCCCCACCTCAAACTTGTGCTGCCCTGATAGACCCAAGGGAGCCCTACAAACTGACATCAGGAACCTGGACTGCTGAGTTTTCTTTCCCAGGGAAAATGGAAAAAGGATGTGCCCAGGGGCCCCTGGACATGGGCTGGGGCCACACTGCAAAGAATCCTTATATCGAAGGATGGACCCCACACCGAAGTTGTCCCCACCTCAAACTTGTGCTGCCCTGATAGACCCAAGGGAGCCCTACAAACTGACATCAGGAACCTGGACTGCTGAGTTTTCTTTCCCAGGGAAAATGGAAAAAGGATGTGCCCAGGGGCCCCTGGCCCTGGGCTGGGGCCTCACTGCAAAGAATCCTTATATCGAAGGATGGACCCCACACCGAAGTTGTCCCCACCTCAAACTTGTGCTGCCCTGATAGACCCAAGGGAGCCCTACAAACTGACATCAGGAACCTGGACTGCTGAGTTTTCTTTCCCAGGGAAAATGGAAGAAGGATGTGCCCAGGGGCCCCTGGCCCTGGGCTGGGGCCTCACTGCAAAGAATCCTTATATCGAAGGATGGACCCCACACCCAAGTTGTCCCCACATTAAAACTGTGCTGCCCTGATAGACCCAAGGGAGCCCTACAAACTGACATCAGGAACTTGGACTGATGACTTTCCTTTCACAGATAAAATGGCCAAAGGTTGTGCCCAAGGGCCCCTAGCCCTGACTGCAAAAAATCCTTATATCGAAGGATGGACCCCAGACCGAAGTTGTCCCCACCTCAAACTTGTGCTGCCCTGATAGACCCAAGGGAGCCCTACAAACTGACATCAGGAACCTGGACTGCTGAGTTTTCTTTCCCAGGGAAAATGGAAAAAGGATGTGCCCAGGGGCCCCTGGCCTTGACTGCAAAGAATCCTTATATCGAAGGATGGACCCCACACCGAAGTTGTCCCCACCTCAAACTTGTGCTGCCCTGATACACCCAAGGGAGCCCTACAAACTGACATCAGGAACCTGGACTGCTGACTTTTCTTTCCCAGGGAAAATGGAAAAAGGATGTGCCCAGGGAACCCTGGACCTGACTGCCAAAAATTCTTATATCGAAGGATGGACCCCACACCGAAGTTGTCCCCACCTCAAACTTGTGCTGCCCTGATAGACCCAAGGGAGCCCTACAAACTGACATCAGGAACCTGGACTGCTGAGTTTTCTTTCCCAGGGAAAATGGAAAAAGGATGTGCCCAGGGGCCCCTGGCCCTGACTGCAAAGAATCCTTATAACGAAGGATGGACCTCACACCGAAGTTGTCCACACCTTAAACTTGTGCTGCCCTGATAGACCCAAGGGAGCCCTACAAACTGACATCAGGAACCTGGACTGCTGAGTTTTCTTTCCCAGGGAAAATGGAAAAAGGATGTGCCCAGGGGCCTCTGGCCCTGACTGCAAAAAATCCTTATATCGAAGGATGGACCCCACACCGAAGTTGTCCCCACCTCAAACTTGTGCTGCCCTGATAGACCCAAGGGAGCCCTACAAACTGACATCAGGAACCTGGACTGCTGAGTTTTCTTTCCCAGGGAAAATGGAAAAAGGATGTGCCCAGGGGCCCCTGGCCCCGGGACCCTGGCCCTGACTGCAAAGAATCCTTATATCGAAGGATGGACCCCACACCGAAGTTGTCCCCACCTCAAACTTGTGCTGCCCTGATAGACCCAAGGGAGCCCTACAAACTGACATCAGGAACCTGGACTGCTGAGTTTTCTTTCCCAGGGAAAATGGAAAAAGGATGTGCCCAGGGGCCCCTGGCCCTGACTGCAAAAAATCCTTATATCGAAGGATGGACCCCACACCGAAGATGTCCCCACCTCATACTTGTCCTGCCCTCATACACCCAAGGGAGCCCTACAAACTGACATCAGGAACCTGGACTGCTGAGTTTTCTTTCCCAGGGAAAATGGAAAAAGGATGTGCCCAGGGGCCCCTGGCCCTGACTGCAATAAATCCTTATAACGAAGGATGGACCCCACACCGAAGTTGTCCCCACGTCAAACTTGTGCTGCCCTGATAGACCCAAGGGAGCCCTACAAACTGACATCAGGAACCTGGACTGCTGAGTTTTCTTTCCCAGGGAAAATGGAAAAAGGATGTGCCCAGGGGCCCCTGGCCCTGACTGCAAAGAATCCTTATATCGAAGGATGGACCCCAAACCGAAGTTGTCCCCACCTCAAACTTGTGCTGCCCTGATACACCCAAGGGAGCCCTACAAACTGACATCAGGAACCTGGACTGCTGAGTTTTCTTTCCCAGGGAAAATGGAAAAAGGATGTGCCCAGGGGCCCCTGGCCCTGGGCTGGGGCCTCACTGCAAAGAATCCTTATATCGAAGGATGGACCCCACACCGAAGTTGTCCCCACCTCAAACTTGTGCTGCCCTGATAGACCCAAGGGAACCCTACAAACTGACATCAGGAACCTGGACTGCTGAGTTTTCTTTCCCAGGGAAAATGGAAAAAGGATGTGCCCAGGGGCCCCTGGCCCTGACTGCAAAGAATCCTTATAACGAAGGATGGACCCCACACCGAAGTTGTCCCCACCTCAAACTTGTGCTGCCCTGATAGACCCAAGGGAGCCCTACAAACTGACATCAGGAACCTGGACTGCTGAGTTTTCTTTCCCAGGGAAAATGGAAAAAGGATGTGCACAGGGGCCCCTGGACATGGGCTGGGGCCTCACTGCAAAGAATCCTTATATCGAAGGATGGACCCCACACCAAAGTTGTCCCCACCTCAAACTTGTTCTGCCCTGATAGACCCAAGGGAGCCCTACAAACTGACATCTGGAACCTGGACTGCTGAGTTTTCTTTCCCAGGGAAAATGGAAAAAGGATGTGCCCAGGGGCCCCTGGCCCTGACTGCAAAAAATCCTTATATCGAAGGATGGACCCCACACCGAAGATGTCCCCACCTCAAACTTGTGCTGCCCTGATAGACCCAAGGGAACCCTACAAACTGACATCAGGAACCTGGACTGCTGAGTTTTCTTTCCCAGGGAAAATGGAAAAAGGATGTGCCCAGGGGCCCCTGGACATGGGCTGGGAGCACACTGCAAAGAATCCTTATATCGAAGGATGGACCCCACACCGAAGTTGTCCCCACCTCAAACTTGTGCTGCCCTCATACACCCAAGGGAGCCCTACAAACTGACATCAGGAACCTGGACTGCTGAGTTTTCTTTCCCAGGGAAAATGGAAAAAGGATGTGCCCAGGGGCCCCTGGCCCTGACTGCAAAAAATCCTTATATCGAAGGATGGACCCCACACCGAAGATGTCCCCACCTCAAACTTGTGCTGCCCTGATAGACCCAAGGGAGCCCTACAGACTGACATCAGGAACCTGGACTGCTGAGTTTTCTTTCCCAGGGAAAATGGAAAAAGGATGTGCCCAGGGGCCCCTGGCCCTGACTGCAAAAAATCCTTATAACGAAGGATGGACCCCACACCGAAGTTGTCCCCACCTCAAACTTGTGCTGCCCTGATAGACCCAAGGGAGCCCTACAAACTGACATCAGGAACCTGGACTGCTGAGTTTTCTTTCCCAGGGAAAATGGAAAAAGGATGTGCCCAGGGGCCCCTGGCCCTGACTGCAAAGGATCCTTATATCGAAGGATGGACCCCACACCGAAGTTGTCCCCACCTCAAACTTGTGCTGCCCTGATAGACCCAAGGGAGCCCTACAAACTGACATCAGGAACCTGGACTGCTGAGTTTTCTTTCCCAGGGAAAATGGAAAAAGGATGTGCCCAGGGGCCCCTGGCCCTGGGCTGGGGCCTCACTGCAAAGAATCCTTATATCGAAGGATGGACCCCACACCCAAGTTGTCCCCACCTTAAAACTGTGCTGCCCTGATAGACCCAAGGGAGCCCTACAAACTGACATCAGGAACTTGGACTGATGAGTTTCCTTTCACAGATAAAATGGCCAAAGGTTGTGCCCAGGGGCCCCTAGCCCTGACTGCAAAAAAAATCCTTATATCGAAGGATGGACCCCAGACCGAAGTTGTCCCCACCTCAAACTTGTGCTGCCCTGATAGACCCAAGGGAGCCCTACAAACTGACATCAGGAACCTGGACTGCTGAGTTTTCTTTCCCAGGGAAAATGGAAAAAGGATGTGCCCAGGGGCCCCTGGCCCTGACTGCAAAGAATCCTTATAACGAAGGATGGACCTCACACTGAAGTTGTCCCCACCTCAAACTTGTGCTGCCCTGATAGACCCAAGGGAGCCCTACAAACTGACATCAGGAACCTGGACTGCTGAGTTTTCTTTCCCAGGGAAAATGGAAAAAGGATGTGCCCAGGGGCCCCTGGCCCTGACTGCAAAAAATCCTTATATCGAAGGATGGACCCCACACCGAAGTTGTCCCCACCTCAAACTTGTGCTGCCCTGATAGACCCAAGGGAGCCCTACAAACTGACATCAGGAACCTGGACTGCTGAGTTTTCTTTCCCAGGGAAAATGGAAAAAGGATGTGCCCAGGGGCCCCTGGCCCTGGGACCCTGGCCCTGACTGCAAAGAATCCTTATATCGAAGGATGGACCCCACACCGAAGTTGTCCCCACCTCAAACTTGTGCTGCCCTGATAGACCCAAGGGAGCCCTACAAACTGACATCAGGAACCTGGACTGCTGAGTTTTCTTTCCCAGGGAAAATGGAAGAAGGATGTGCCCAGGGGCCCCTGGCCCTGGGCTGGGGCCTCACTGCAAAGAATCCTTATATCGAAGGATGGACCCCACACCCAAGTTGTCCCCACATTAAAACTGTGCTGCCCTGATAGACCCAAGGGAGCCCTACAAACTGACATCAGGAACTTGGACTGATGACTTTCCTTTCACAGATAAAATGGCCAAAGGTTGTGCCCAGGGGCCCCTAGCCCTGACTGCAAAAAATCCTTATATCGAAGGATGGACCCCAGACCGAAGTTGTCCCCACCTCAAACTTGTGCTGCCCTGATAGACCCAAGGGAGCCCTACAAACTGACATCAGGAACCTGGACTGCTGAGTTTTCTTTCCCAGGGAAAATGGAAAAAGGATGTGCCCAGGGGCCCCTGGCCTTGACTGCAAAGAATCCTTATATCGAAGGATGGACCCCACACCGAAGTTGTCCCCACCTCAAACTTGTGCTGCCCTGATACACCCAAGGGAGCCCTACAAACTGACATCAGGAACCTGGACTGCTGACTTTTCTTTCCCAGGGAAAATGGAAAAAGGATGTGCCCAGGGAACCCTGGACCTGACTGCCAAAAATTCTTATATCGAAGGATGGACCCCACACCGAAGTTGTCCCCACCTCAAACTTGTGCTGCCCTGATAGACCCAAGGGAGCCCTACAAACTGACATCAGGAACCTGGACTGCTGAGTTTTCTTTCCCAGGGAAAATGGAAAAAGGATGTGCCCAGGGGCCCCTGGCCCTGACTGCAAAGAATCCTTATAACGAAGGATGGACCTCACACCGAAGTTGTCCGCACCTTAAACTTGTGCTGCCCTGATAGACCCAAGGGAGCCCTACAAACTGACATCAGGAACCTGGACTGCTGAGTTTTCTTTCCCAGGGAAAATGGAAAAAGGATGTGCCCAGGGGCCCCTGGCCCTGACTGCAAAAAATCCTTATATCGAAGGATGGACCCCACACCGAAGTTGTCCCCACCTCAAACTTGTGCTGCCCTGATAGACCCAAGGGAGCCCTACAAACTGACATCAGGAACCTGGACTGCTGAGTTTTCTTTCCCAGGGAAAATGGAAAAAGGATGTGCCCAGGGGCCCCTGGCCCTGACTGCAAAGAATCCTTATATCGAAGGATGGACCCCACACCGAAGTTGTCCCCACCTCAAACTTGTGCTGCCCTGATACACCCAAGGGAGCCCTACAAACTGACATCAGGAACCTGGACTGCTGAGTTTTCTTTCCCAGGGAAAATGGAAAAAGGATGTGCCCAGGGGCCCCTGGCCCTGGGCTGGGGCCTCACTGCAAAGAATCCTTATATCGAAGGATGGACCCCACACCCAAGTTGTCCCCACCTTAAAACTGTGCTGCCCTGATAGACCCAAGGGAGCCCTACAAACTGACATCAGGAACTTGGACTGATGAGTTTCCTTTCACAGATAAAATGGCCAAAGGATGTGCCCAGGGGCCCCTAGCCCTGACTGCAAAGAATCCTTATAACGAAGGATGGACCTCACAAGGAAGTTGTCCCCACCTCAAACTTGTGCTGCCCTGATAGACCCAAGGGAGCCCTACAAACTGACATCAGGAACCTGGACTGCTGAGTTTTCTTTCCCAGGGAAAATGGAAAAAGGATGTGCCCAGGGGCCCCTGGCACTGGGACCCTGGCCCTGACTGCAAAGAATCCTTATATCGAAGGATGGACCCCACACCGAAGTTGTCCCCACCTCAAACTTGTGCTGCCCTGATAGACCCAAGGGAGCCCTACAAACTGACATCAGGAACCTGGACTGCTGAGTTTTCTTTCCCAGGGAAAATGGAAAAAGGATGTGCCCAGGGGCCCCTGGCCCTGACTGCAAAGAATCCTTATATCGAAGGATGGACCCCAAACCAAAGTTGTCCCCACCTCAAACTTGTGCTGCCCTGATAGACCCAAGGGAGCCCTACAAACTGACATCAGGAACCTGGACTGCTGAGTTTTCTTTCCCAGGGAAAATGGAAAAAGGATGTGCCCAGGGGCCCCTGGCCCTGGGCTGGGGCCTCACTGCAAAGAATCCTTATATCGAAGGATGGACCCCACACCGAAGTTGTCCCCACCTCAAACTTGTGCTGCCCTGATAGACCCAAGGGAACCCTACAAACTGACATCAGGAACCTGGACTGCTGAGTTTTCTTTCCCAGGGAAAATGGAAAAAGGATGTGCCCAGGGGCCCCTGGCCCTGACTGCAAAGAATCCTTATAACGAAGGATGGACCCCACACCGAAGTTGTCCCCACCTCAAACTTGTGCTGCCCTGATAGACCCAAGGGAGCCCTACAAACTGACATCAGGAACCTGGATTGCTGAGTTTTCTTTCCCAGGGAAAATGGAAAAAGGATGTGCCCAGGGGCCCCTGGACATGGGCTGGGGCCTCACTGCAAAGAATCCTTATATCGAAGGATGGACCCCACACCGAAGTTGTCCCCACCTCAAACTTGTGCTGCCCTGATAGACCCAAGGGAGCCCTACAAACTGACATCAGGAACCTGGACTGCTGAGTTTTCTTTCCCAGGGAAAATGGAAAAAGGATGTGCCCAGGGGCCCCTGGCCCTGACTGCAAAAAATCCTTATATCGAAGGATGGACCCCACACCGAAGTTGTCCCCACCTCAAACTTGTGCTGCCTTGATAGACCCAAGGGAGCCCTACAAACTGACATCAGGAACCTGGACTGCTGAGTTTTCTTTCCCAGGGAAAATGGAAAAAGGATGTGCCCAGGGGCCCCTGGCCCTGGGCTGGGGCCTCACTGCAAAGAATCCTTATATCGAAGGATGGACCCCACACCAAAGTTGTCCCCACCTCAAACTTGTGCTGCCCTCATACACCCAAGGGAGCCCTACAAACTGACATCAGGAACCTGGACTGCTGAGTTTTCTTTCCCAGGGAAAATGGAAAAAGGATGTGCCCAGGGGCCCCTGGCCCTGACTGCAAAAAATCCTTATATCGAAGGATGGACCCCACACCGAAGATGTCCCCACCTCAAACTTGTGCTGCCCTGATAGACCCAAGGGAGCCCTACAGACTGACATCAGGAACCTGGACTGCTGAGTTTTCTTTCCCAGGGAAAATGGAAAAAGGATGTGCCCAGGGGCCCCTGGCCCTGACTGCAAAAAATCCTTATAACGAAGGATGGACCCCACACCGAAGTTGTCCCCACCTCAAACTTGTGCTGCCCTGATAGACCCAAGGGAGCCCTACAAACTGACATCAGGAACCTGGACTGCTGAGTTTTCTTTCCCAGGGAAAATGGAAAAAGGATGTGCCCAGGGGCCCCTGGCCCTGACTGCAAAGGATCCTTATATCGAAGGATGGACCCCACACCGAAGTTGTCCCCACCTCAAACTTGTGCTGCCCTGATAGACCCAAGGGAGCCCTACAAACTGACATCAGGAACCTGGACTGCTGAGTTTTCTTTCCCAGGGAAAATGGAAAAAGGATGTGCCCAGGGGCCCCTGGCCCTGGGCTGGGGCCTCACTGAAAAGAATCCTTATATCGAAGGATGGACCCCACACCCAAGTTGTCCCCACCTTAAAACTGTGCTGCCCTGATAGACCCAAGGGAGCCCTACAAACTGACATCAGGAACTTGGACTGATGAGTTTCCTTTCACAGATAAAATGGCCAAAGGTTGTGCCCAGGGGCCCCTAGCCCTGACTGCAAAAAAAATCCTTATATCGAAGGATGGACCCCAGACCGAAGTTGTCCCCACCTCAAACTTGTGCTGCCCTGATAGACCCAAGGGAGCCCTACAAACTGACATCAGGAACCTGGACTGCTGAGTTTTCTTTCCCAGGGAAAATGGAAAAAGGATGTGCCCAGGGGCCCCTGGCCCTGACTGCAAAGAATCCTTATAACGAAGGATGGACCTCACACCGAAGTTGTCCCCACCTCAAACTTGTGCTGCCCTGATAGACCCAAGGGAGCCCTACAAACTGACATCAGGAACCTGGACTGCTGAGTTTTCTTTCCCAGGGAAAATGGAAAAAGGATGTGCCCAGGGGCCCCTGGACCTGACTGCCAAAAATCCTTATATCGAAGGATGGACCCCACACCGAAGTTGTCCCCACCTCAAACTTGTGCTGCCCTGATAGACCCAAGGGAGCCCTACAAACTGACATCAGGAACCTGGACTGCTGAGTTTTCTTTCCCAGGGAAAATGGAAAAAGGATGTGCCCAGGGGCCCCTGGCCCTGGGACCCTGGCCCTGACTGCAAAGAATCCTTATATCGAAGGATGGACCCCACACCGAAGTTGTCCCCACCTCAAACTTGTGCTGCCCTGATAGACCCAAGGGATCCCTACAAACTGACATCAGGAACCTGGACTGCTGAGTTTTCTTTCCCAGGGAAAATGGAAGAAGGATGTGCCCAGGGGCCCCTGGCCCTGGGCTGGGGCCTCACTGCAAAGAATCCTTATATCGAAGGATGGACCCCACACCCAAGTTGTCCCCACATTAAAACTGTGCTGCCCTGATAGACCCAAGGGAGCCCTACAAACTGACATCAGGAACTTGGACTGATGACTTTCCTTTCACAGATAAAATGGCCAAAGGTTGTGCCCAGGGGCCCCTAGCCCTGACTGCAAAAAATCCTTATATCGAAGGATGGACCCCAGACCGAAGTTGTCCCCACCTCAAACTTGTGCTGCCCTGATAGACCCAAGGGAGCCCTACAAACTGACATCAGGAACCTGGACTGCTGAGTTTTCTTTCCCAGGGAAAATGGAAAAAGGATGTGCCCAGGGGCCCCTGGCCTTGACTGCAAAGAATCCTTATATCGAAGGATGGACCCCACACCGAAGTTGTCCCCACCTCAAACTTGTGCTGCCCTGATACACCCAAGGGAGCCCTACAAACTGACATCAGGAACCTGGACTGCTGACTTTTCTTTCCCAGGGAAAATGGAAAAAGGATGTGCCCAGGGAACCCTGGACCTGACTGCCAAAAATTCTTATATCGAAGGATGGACCCCACACCGAAGTTGTCCCCACCTCAAACTTGTGCTGCCCTGATAGACCCAAGGGAGCCCTACAAACTGACATCAGGAACCTGGACTGCTGAGTTTCCTTTCCCAGGGAAAATGGAAAAAGGATGTGCCCAGGGGCCCCTGGCCCTGACTGCAAAGAATCCTTATAACGAAGGATGGACCTCACACCGAAGTTGTCCGCACCTTAAACTTGTGCTGCCCTGATAGACCCAAGGGAGCCCTACAAACTGACATCAGGAACCTGGACTGCTGAGTTTTCTTTCCCAGGGAAAATGGAAAAAGGATGTGCCCAGGGGCCTCTGGCCCTGACTGCAAAAAATCCTTATATCGAAGGATGGACCCCACACCGAAGTTGTCCCCACCTCAAACTTGTGCTGCCCTGATAGACCCAAGGGAGCCCTACAAACTGACATCAGGAACCTGGACTGCTGAGTTTTCTTTCCCAGGGAAAATGGAAAAAGGATGTGCCCAGGGGCCCCTGGCCCTGACTGCAAAGAATCCTTATATCGAAGGATGGACCCCACACCGAAGTTGTCCCCACCTCAAACTTGTGCTGCCCTGATAGACCCAAGGGAGCCCTACAAACTGACATCAGGAACCTGGACTGCTGAGTTTTCTTTCCCAGGGAAAATGGAAAAAGGATGTGCCCAGGGGCCCCTGGCCCTGGGCTGGGGCCTCACTGCAAAGAATCCTTATATCGAAGGATGGACCCCACACCCAAGTTGTCCCCACCTTAAAACTGTGCTGCCCTGATAGACCCAAGGGAGCCCTACAAACTGACATCAGGAACTTGGACTGATGAGTTTCCTTTCACAGATAAAATGGCCAAAGGTTGTGCCCAGGGGCCCCTAGCCCTGACTGCAAAAAAAATCCTTATATCGAAGGATGGACCCCAGACCGAAGTTGTCCCCACCTCAAACTTGTGCTGCCCTGATAGACCCAAGGGAGCCCTACAAACTGACATCAGGAACCTGGACTGCTGAGTTTTCTTTCCCAGGGAAAATGGAAAAAGGATGTGCCCAGGGGCCCCTGGCCCTGACTGCAAAGAATCCTTATAACGAAGGATGGACCTCACACTGAAGTTGTCCCCACCTCAAACTTGTGCTGCCCTGATAGACCCAAGGGAGCCCTACAAACTGACATCAGGAACCTGGACTGCTGAGTTTTCTTTCCCAGGGAAAATGGAAAAAGGATGTGCCCAGGGGCCCCTGGCCCTGACTGCAAAAAATCCTTATATCGAAGGATGGACCCCACACCGAAGATGTCCCCACCTCATACTTGTCCTGCCCTCATACACCCAAGGGAGCCCTACAAACTGACATCAGGAACCTGGACTGCTGAGTTTTCTTTCCCAGGGAAAATGGAAAAAGGATGTGCCCAGGGGCCCCTGGCCCTGACTGCAATAAATCCTTATAACGAAGGATGGACCCCACACCGAAGTTGTCCCCACGTCAAACTTGTGCTGCCCTGATAGACCCAAGGGAGCCCTACAAACTGACATCAGGAACCTGGACTGCTGAGTTTTCTTTCCCAGGGAAAATGGAAAAAGGATGTGCCCAGGGGCCCCTGGCCCTGACTGCAAAGAATCCTTATATCGAAGGATGGACCCCAAACCGAAGTTGTCCCCACCTCAAACTTGTGCTGCCCTGATACACCCAAGGGAGCCCTACAAACTGACATCAGGAACCTGGACTGCTGAGTTTTCTTTCCCAGGGAAAATGGAAAAAGGATGTGCCCAGGGGCCCCTGGCCCTGGGCTGGGGCCTCACTGCAAAGAATCCTTATATCGAAGGATGGACCCCACACCGAAGTTGTCCCCACCTCAAACTTGTGCTGCCCTGATAGACCCAAGGGAACCCTACAAACTGACATCAGGAACCTGGACTGCTGAGTTTTCTTTCCCAGGGAAAATGGAAAAAGGATGTGCCCAGGGGCCCCTGGCCCTGACTGCAAAGAATCCTTATAACGAAGGATGGACCCCACACCGAAGTTGTCCCCACCTCAAACTTGTGCTGCCCTGATAGACCCAAGGGAGCCCTACAAACTGACATCAGGAACCTGGACTGCTGAGTTTTCTTTCCCAGGGAAAATGGAAAAAGGATGTGCACAGGGGCCCCTGGACATGGGCTGGGGCCTCACTGCAAAGAATCCTTATATCGAAGGATGGACCCCACACCAAAGTTGTCCCCACCTCAAACTTGTTCTGCCCTGATAGACCCAAGGGAGCCCTACAAACTGACATCTGGAACCTGGACTGCTGAGTTTTCTTTCCCAGGGAAAATGGAAAAAGGATGTGCCCAGGGGCCCCTGGCCCTGACTGCAAAAAATCCTTATATCGAAGGATGGACCCCACACCGAAGATGTCCCCACCTCAAACTTGTGCTGCCCTGATAGACCCAAGGGAACCCTACAAACTGACATCAGGAACCTGGACTGCTGAGTTTTCTTTCCCAGGGAAAATGGAAAAAGGATGTGCCCAGGGGCCCCTGGACATGGGCTGGGAGCACACTGCAAAGAATCCTTATATCGAAGGATGGACCCCACACCGAAGTTGTCCCCACCTCAAACTTGTGCTGCCCTCATACACCCAAGGGAGCCCTACAAACTGACATCAGGAACCTGGACTGCTGAGTTTTCTTTCCCAGGGAAAATGGAAAAAGGATGTGCCCAGGGGCCCCTGGCCCTGACTGCAAAAAATCCTTATATCGAAGGATGGACCCCACACCGAAGATGTCCCCACCTCAAACTTGTGCTGCCCTGATAGACCCAAGGGAGCCCTACAGACTGACATCAGGAACCTGGACTGCTGAGTTTTCTTTCCCAGGGAAAATGGAAAAAGGATGTGCCCAGGGGCCCCTGGCCCTGACTGCAAAAAATCCTTATAACGAAGGATGGACCCCACACCGAAGTTGTCCCCACCTCAAACTTGTGCTGCCCTGATAGACCCAAGGGAGCCCTACAAACTGACATCAGGAACCTGGACTGCTGAGTTTTCTTTCCCAGGGAAAATGGAAAAAGGATGTGCCCAGGGGCCCCTGGCCCTGACTGCAAAGGATCCTTATATCGAAGGATGGACCCCACACCGAAGTTGTCCCCACCTCAAACTTGTGCTGCCCTGATAGACCCAAGGGAGCCCTACAAACTGACATCAGGAACCTGGACTGCTGAGTTTTCTTTCCCAGGGAAAATGGAAAAAGGATGTGCCCAGGGGCCCCTGGCCCTGGGCTGGGGCCTCACTGCAAAGAATCCTTATATCGAAGGATGGACCCCACACCCAAGTTGTCCCCACCTTAAAACTGTGCTGCCCTGATAGACCCAAGGGAGCCCTACAAACTGACATCAGGAACTTGGACTGATGAGTTTCCTTTCACAGATAAAATGGCCAAAGGTTGTGCCCAGGGGCCCCTAGCCCTGACTGCAAAAAAAATCCTTATATCGAAGGATGGACCCCAGACCGAAGTTGTCCCCACCTCAAACTTGTGCTGCCCTGATAGACCCAAGGGAGCCCTACAAACTGACATCAGGAACCTGGACTGCTGAGTTTTCTTTCCCAGGGAAAATGGAAAAAGGATGTGCCCAGGGGCCCCTGGCCCTGACTGCAAAGAATCCTTATAACGAAGGATGGACCTCACACTGAAGTTGTCCCCACCTCAAACTTGTGCTGCCCTGATAGACCCAAGGGAGCCCTACAAACTGACATCAGGAACCTGGACTGCTGAGTTTTCTTTCCCAGGGAAAATGGAAAAAGGATGTGCCCAGGGGCCCCTGGCCCTGACTGCAAAAAATCCTTATATCGAAGGATGGACCCCACACCGAAGATGTCCCCACCTCATACTTGTCCTGCCCTCATACACCCAAGGGAGCCCTACAAACTGACATCAGGAACCTGGACTGCTGAGTTTTCTTTCCCAGGGAAAATGGAAAAAGGATGTGCCCAGGGGCCCCTGGCCCTGACTGCAATAAATCCTTATAACGAAGGATGGACCCCACACCGAAGTTGTCCCCACGTCAAACTTGTGCTGCCCTGATAGACCCAAGGGAGCCCTACAAACTGACATCAGGAACCTGGACTGCTGAGTTTTCTTTCCCAGGGAAAATGGAAAAAGGATGTGCCCAGGGGCCCCTGGCCCTGACTGCAAAGAATCCTTATATCGAAGGATGGACCCCAAACCGAAGTTGTCCCCACCTCAAACTTGTGCTGCCCTGATACACCCAAGGGAGCCCTACAAACTGACATCAGGAACCTGGACTGCTGAGTTTTCTTTCCCAGGGAAAATGGAAAAAGGATGTGCCCAGGGGCCCCTGGCCCTGGGCTGGGGCCTCACTGCAAAGAATCCTTATATCGAAGGATGGACCCCACACCGAAGTTGTCCCCACCTCAAACTTGTGCTGCCCTGATAGACCCAAGGGAACCCTACAAACTGACATCAGGAACCTGGACTGCTGAGTTTTCTTTCCCAGGGAAAATGGAAAAAGGATGTGCCCAGGGGCCCCTGGCCCTGACTGCAAAGAATCCTTATAACGAAGGATGGACCCCACACCGAAGTTGTCCCCACCTCAAACTTGTGCTGCCCTGATAGACCCAAGGGAGCCCTACAAACTGACATCAGGAACCTGGACTGCTGAGTTTTCTTTCCCAGGGAAAATGGAAAAAGGATGTGCACAGGGGCCCCTGGACATGGGCTGGGGCCTCACTGCAAAGAATCCTTATATCGAAGGATGGACCCCACACCAAAGTTGTCCCCACCTCAAACTTGTTCTGCCCTGATAGACCCAAGGGAGCCCTACAAACTGACATCTGGAACCTGGACTGCTGAGTTTTCTTTCCCAGGGAAAATGGAAAAAGGATGTGCCCAGGGGCCCCTGGCCCTGACTGCAAAAAATCCTTATATCGAAGGATGGACCCCACACCGAAGATGTCCCCACCTCAAACTTGTGCTGCCCTGATAGACCCAAGGGAACCCTACAAACTGACATCAGGAACCTGGACTGCTGAGTTTTCTTTCCCAGGGAAAATGGAAAAAGGATGTGCCCAGGGGCCCCTGGACATGGGCTGGGAGCACACTGCAAAGAATCCTTATATCGAAGGATGGACCCCACACCGAAGTTGTCCCCACCTCAAACTTGTGCTGCCCTCATACACCCAAGGGAGCCCTACAAACTGACATCAGGAACCTGGACTGCTGAGTTTTCTTTCCCAGGGAAAATGGAAAAAGGATGTGCCCAGGGGCCCCTGGCCCTGACTGCAAAAAATCCTTATATCGAAGGATGGACCCCACACCGAAGATGTCCCCACCTCAAACTTGTGCTGCCCTGATAGACCCAAGGGAGCCCTACAGACTGACATCAGGAACCTGGACTGCTGAGTTTTCTTTCCCAGGGAAAATGGAAAAAGGATGTGCCCAGGGGCCCCTGGCCCTGACTGCAAAAAATCCTTATAACGAAGGATGGACCCCACACCGAAGTTGTCCCCACCTCAAACTTGTGCTGCCCTGATAGACCCAAGGGAGCCCTACAAACTGACATCAGGAACCTGGACTGCTGAGTTTTCTTTCCCAGGGAAAATGGAAAAAGGATGTGCCCAGGGGCCCCTGGCCCTGACTGCAAAGGATCCTTATATCGAAGGATGGACCCCACACCGAAGTTGTCCCCACCTCAAACTTGTGCTGCCCTGATAGACCCAAGGGAGCCCTACAAACTGACATCAGGAACCTGGACTGCTGAGTTTTCTTTCCCAGGGAAAATGGAAAAAGGATGTGCCCAGGGGCCCCTGGCCCTGGGCTGGGGCCTCACTGCAAAGAATCCTTATATCGAAGGATGGACCCCACACCCAAGTTGTCCCCACCTTAAAACTGTGCTGCCCTGATAGACCCAAGGGAGCCCTACAAACTGACATCAGGAACTTGGACTGATGAGTTTCCTTTCACAGATAAAATGGCCAAAGGTTGTGCCCAGGGGCCCCTAGCCCTGACTGCAAAAAAAATCCTTATATCGAAGGATGGACCCCAGACCGAAGTTGTCCCCACCTCAAACTTGTGCTGCCCTGATAGACCCAAGGGAGCCCTACAAACTGACATCAGGAACCTGGACTGCTGAGTTTTCTTTCCCAGGGAAAATGGAAAAAGGATGTGCCCAGGGGCCCCTGGCCCTGACTGCAAAGAATCCTTATAACGAAGGATGGACCTCACACTGAAGTTGTCCCCACCTCAAACTTGTGCTGCCCTGATAGACCCAAGGGAGCCCTACAAACTGACATCAGGAACCTGGACTGCTGAGTTTTCTTTCCCAGGGAAAATGGAAAAAGGATGTGCCCAGGGGCCCCTGGCCCTGACTGCAAAAAATCCTTATATCGAAGGATGGACCCCACACCGAAGTTGTCCCCACCTCAAACTTGTGCTGCCCTGATAGACCCAAGGGAGCCCTACAAACTGACATCAGGAACCTGGACTGCTGAGTTTTCTTTCCCAGGGAAAATGGAAAAAGGATGTGCCCAGGGGCCCCTGGCCCTGGGACCCTGGCCCTGACTGCAAAGAATCCTTATATCGAAGGATGGACCCCACACCGAAGTTGTCCCCACCTCAAACTTGTGCTGCCCTGATAGACCCAAGGGAGCCCTACAAACTGACATCAGGAACCTGGACTGCTGAGTTTTCTTTCCCAGGGAAAATGGAAGAAGGATGTGCCCAGGGGCCCCTGGCCCTGGGCTGGGGCCTCACTGCAAAGAATCCTTATATCGAAGGATGGACCCCACACCCAAGTTGTCCCCACATTAAAACTGTGCTGCCCTGATAGACCCAAGGGAGCCCTACAAACTGACATCAGGAACTTGGACTGATGACTTTCCTTTCACAGATAAAATGGCCAAAGGTTGTGCCCAGGGGCCCCTAGCCCTGACTGCAAAAAATCCTTATATCGAAGGATGGACCCCAGACCGAAGTTGTCCCCACCTCAAACTTGTGCTGCCCTGATAGACCCAAGGGAGCCCTACAAACTGACATCAGGAACCTGGACTGCTGAGTTTTCTTTCCCAGGGAAAATGGAAAAAGGATGTGCCCAGGGGCCCCTGGCCTTGACTGCAAAGAATCCTTATATCGAAGGATGGACCCCACACCGAAGTTGTCCCCACCTCAAACTTGTGCTGCCCTGATACACCCAAGGGAGCCCTACAAACTGACATCAGGAACCTGGACTGCTGACTTTTCTTTCCCAGGGAAAATGGAAAAAGGATGTGCCCAGGGAACCCTGGACCTGACTGCCAAAAATTCTTATATCGAAGGATGGACCCCACACCGAAGTTGTCCCCACCTCAAACTTGTGCTGCCCTGATAGACCCAAGGGAGCCCTACAAACTGACATCAGGAACCTGGACTGCTGAGTTTTCTTTCCCAGGGAAAATGGAAAA
Organism: Lonchura striata; assembly: GCF_050655825.1. Lineage (NCBI taxonomy): Eukaryota > Metazoa > Chordata > Aves > Passeriformes > Estrildidae > Lonchura > Lonchura striata. Next base: position 8,713,754 of record NC_140734.1, on the reverse strand, counting down.
AGGATGTGCCCAGGGGCCCCTGGCCCTGACTGCAAAGAATCCTTATAACGAAGGATGGACCTCACACCGAAGTTGTCCGCACCTTAAACTTGTGCTGCCCTGATAGACCCAAGGGAGCCCTACAAACTGACATCAGGAACCTGGACTGCTGAGTTTTCTTTCCCAGGGAAAATGGAAAAAGGATGTGCCCAGGGGCCCCTGGCCCTGACTGCAAAAAATCCTTATATCGAAGGATGGACCCCACACCGAAGTTGTCCCCACCTCAAACTTGTGCTGCCCTGATAGACCCAAGGGAGCCCTACAAACTGACATCAGGAACCTGGACTGCTGAGTTTTCTTTCCCAGGGAAAATGGAAAAAGGATGTGCCCAGGGGCCCCTGGCCCTGACTGCAAAGAATCCTTATATCGAAGGATGGACCCCACACCGAAGTTGTCCCCACCTCAAACTTGTGCTGCCCTGATACACCCAAGGGAGCCCTACAAACTGACATCAGGAACCTGGACTGCTGAGTTTTCTTTCCCAGGGAAAATGGAAAAAGGATGTGCCCAGGGGCCCCTGGCCCTGGGCTGGGGCCTCACTGCAAAGAATCCTTATATCGAAGGATGGACCCCACACCCAAGTTGTCCCCACCTTAAAACTGTGCTGCCCTGATAGACCCAAGGGAGCCCTACAAACTGACATCAGGAACTTGGACTGATGAGTTTCCTTTCACAGATAAAATGGCCAAAGGATGTGCCCAGGGGCCCCTAGCCCTGACTGCAAAGAATCCTTATAACGAAGGATGGACCTCACAAGGAAGTTGTCCCCACCTCAAACTTGTGCTGCCCTGATAGACCCAAGGGAGCCCTACAAACTGACATCAGGAACCTGGACTGCTGAGTTTTCTTTCCCAGGGAAAATGGAAAAAGGATGTGCCCAGGGGCCCCTGGCACTGGGACCCTGGCCCTGACTGCAAAGAATCCTTATATCGAAGGATGGACCCCACACCGAAGTTGTCCCCACCTCAAACTTGTGCTGCCCTGATAGACCCAAGGGAGCCCTACAAACTGACATCAGGAACCTGGACTGCTGAGTTTTCTTTCCCAGGGAAAATGGAAAAAGGATGTGCCCAGGGGCCCCTGGCCCTGACTGCAAAGAATCCTTATATCGAAGGATGGACCCCAAACCAAAGTTGTCCCCACCTCAAACTTGTGCTGCCCTGATAGACCCAAGGGAGCCCTACAAACTGACATCAGGAACCTGGACTGCTGAGTTTTCTTTCCCAGGGAAAATGGAAAAAGGATGTGCCCAGGGGCCCCTGGCCCTGGGCTGGGGCCTCACTGCAAAGAATCCTTATATCGAAGGATGGACCCCACACCGAAGTTGTCCCCACCTCAAACTTGTGCTGCCCTGATAGACCCAAGGGAACCCTACAAACTGACATCAGGAACCTGGACTGCTGAGTTTTCTTTCCCAGGGAAAATGGAAAAAGGATGTGCCCAGGGGCCCCTGGCCCTGACTGCAAAGAATCCTTATAACGAAGGATGGACCCCACACCGAAGTTGTCCCCACCTCAAACTTGTGCTGCCCTGATAGACCCAAGGGAGCCCTACAAACTGACATCAGGAACCTGGATTGCTGAGTTTTCTTTCCCAGGGAAAATGGAAAAAGGATGTGCCCAGGGGCCCCTGGACATGGGCTGGGGCCTCACTGCAAAGAATCCTTATATCGAAGGATGGACCCCACACCGAAGTTGTCCCCACCTCAAACTTGTGCTGCCCTGATAGACCCAAGGGAGCCCTACAAACTGACATCAGGAACCTGGACTGCTGAGTTTTCTTTCCCAGGGAAAATGGAAAAAGGATGTGCCCAGGGGCCCCTGGCCCTGACTGCAAAAAATCCTTATATCGAAGGATGGACCCCACACCGAAGTTGTCCCCACCTCAAACTTGTGCTGCCTTGATAGACCCAAGGGAGCCCTACAAACTGACATCAGGAACCTGGACTGCTGAGTTTTCTTTCCCAGGGAAAATGGAAAAAGGATGTGCCCAGGGGCCCCTGGCCCTGGGCTGGGGCCTCACTGCAAAGAATCCTTATATCGAAGGATGGACCCCACACCAAAGTTGTCCCCACCTCAAACTTGTGCTGCCCTCATACACCCAAGGGAGCCCTACAAACTGACATCAGGAACCTGGACTGCTGAGTTTTCTTTCCCAGGGAAAATGGAAAAAGGATGTGCCCAGGGGCCCCTGGCCCTGACTGCAAAAAATCCTTATATCGAAGGATGGACCCCACACCGAAGATGTCCCCACCTCAAACTTGTGCTGCCCTGATAGACCCAAGGGAGCCCTACAGACTGACATCAGGAACCTGGACTGCTGAGTTTTCTTTCCCAGGGAAAATGGAAAAAGGATGTGCCCAGGGGCCCCTGGCCCTGACTGCAAAAAATCCTTATAACGAAGGATGGACCCCACACCGAAGTTGTCCCCACCTCAAACTTGTGCTGCCCTGATAGACCCAAGGGAGCCCTACAAACTGACATCAGGAACCTGGACTGCTGAGTTTTCTTTCCCAGGGAAAATGGAAAAAGGATGTGCCCAGGGGCCCCTGGCCCTGACTGCAAAGGATCCTTATATCGAAGGATGGACCCCACACCGAAGTTGTCCCCACCTCAAACTTGTGCTGCCCTGATAGACCCAAGGGAGCCCTACAAACTGACATCAGGAACCTGGACTGCTGAGTTTTCTTTCCCAGGGAAAATGGAAAAAGGATGTGCCCAGGGGCCCCTGGCCCTGGGCTGGGGCCTCACTGAAAAGAATCCTTATATCGAAGGATGGACCCCACACCCAAGTTGTCCCCACCTTAAAACTGTGCTGCCCTGATAGACCCAAGGGAGCCCTACAAACTGACATCAGGAACTTGGACTGATGAGTTTCCTTTCACAGATAAAATGGCCAAAGGTTGTGCCCAGGGGCCCCTAGCCCTGACTGCAAAAAAAATCCTTATATCGAAGGATGGACCCCAGACCGAAGTTGTCCCCACCTCAAACTTGTGCTGCCCTGATAGACCCAAGGGAGCCCTACAAACTGACATCAGGAACCTGGACTGCTGAGTTTTCTTTCCCAGGGAAAATGGAAAAAGGATGTGCCCAGGGGCCCCTGGCCCTGACTGCAAAGAATCCTTATAACGAAGGATGGACCTCACACCGAAGTTGTCCCCACCTCAAACTTGTGCTGCCCTGATAGACCCAAGGGAGCCCTACAAACTGACATCAGGAACCTGGACTGCTGAGTTTTCTTTCCCAGGGAAAATGGAAAAAGGATGTGCCCAGGGGCCCCTGGACCTGACTGCCAAAAATCCTTATATCGAAGGATGGACCCCACACCGAAGTTGTCCCCACCTCAAACTTGTGCTGCCCTGATAGACCCAAGGGAGCCCTACAAACTGACATCAGGAACCTGGACTGCTGAGTTTTCTTTCCCAGGGAAAATGGAAAAAGGATGTGCCCAGGGGCCCCTGGCCCTGGGACCCTGGCCCTGACTGCAAAGAATCCTTATATCGAAGGATGGACCCCACACCGAAGTTGTCCCCACCTCAAACTTGTGCTGCCCTGATAGACCCAAGGGATCCCTACAAACTGACATCAGGAACCTGGACTGCTGAGTTTTCTTTCCCAGGGAAAATGGAAGAAGGATGTGCCCAGGGGCCCCTGGCCCTGGGCTGGGGCCTCACTGCAAAGAATCCTTATATCGAAGGATGGACCCCACACCCAAGTTGTCCCCACATTAAAACTGTGCTGCCCTGATAGACCCAAGGGAGCCCTACAAACTGACATCAGGAACTTGGACTGATGACTTTCCTTTCACAGATAAAATGGCCAAAGGTTGTGCCCAGGGGCCCCTAGCCCTGACTGCAAAAAATCCTTATATCGAAGGATGGACCCCAGACCGAAGTTGTCCCCACCTCAAACTTGTGCTGCCCTGATAGACCCAAGGGAGCCCTACAAACTGACATCAGGAACCTGGACTGCTGAGTTTTCTTTCCCAGGGAAAATGGAAAAAGGATGTGCCCAGGGGCCCCTGGCCTTGACTGCAAAGAATCCTTATATCGAAGGATGGACCCCACACCGAAGTTGTCCCCACCTCAAACTTGTGCTGCCCTGATACACCCAAGGGAGCCCTACAAACTGACATCAGGAACCTGGACTGCTGACTTTTCTTTCCCAGGGAAAATGGAAAAAGGATGTGCCCAGGGAACCCTGGACCTGACTGCCAAAAATTCTTATATCGAAGGATGGACCCCACACCGAAGTTGTCCCCACCTCAAACTTGTGCTGCCCTGATAGACCCAAGGGAGCCCTACAAACTGACATCAGGAACCTGGACTGCTGAGTTTCCTTTCCCAGGGAAAATGGAAAAAGGATGTGCCCAGGGGCCCCTGGCCCTGACTGCAAAGAATCCTTATAACGAAGGATGGACCTCACACCGAAGTTGTCCGCACCTTAAACTTGTGCTGCCCTGATAGACCCAAGGGAGCCCTACAAACTGACATCAGGAACCTGGACTGCTGAGTTTTCTTTCCCAGGGAAAATGGAAAAAGGATGTGCCCAGGGGCCTCTGGCCCTGACTGCAAAAAATCCTTATATCGAAGGATGGACCCCACACCGAAGTTGTCCCCACCTCAAACTTGTGCTGCCCTGATAGACCCAAGGGAGCCCTACAAACTGACATCAGGAACCTGGACTGCTGAGTTTTCTTTCCCAGGGAAAATGGAAAAAGGATGTGCCCAGGGGCCCCTGGCCCTGACTGCAAAGAATCCTTATATCGAAGGATGGACCCCACACCGAAGTTGTCCCCACCTCAAACTTGTGCTGCCCTGATAGACCCAAGGGAGCCCTACAAACTGACATCAGGAACCTGGACTGCTGAGTTTTCTTTCCCAGGGAAAATGGAAAAAGGATGTGCCCAGGGGCCCCTGGCCCTGGGCTGGGGCCTCACTGCAAAGAATCCTTATATCGAAGGATGGACCCCACACCCAAGTTGTCCCCACCTTAAAACTGTGCTGCCCTGATAGACCCAAGGGAGCCCTACAAACTGACATCAGGAACTTGGACTGATGAGTTTCCTTTCACAGATAAAATGGCCAAAGGTTGTGCCCAGGGGCCCCTAGCCCTGACTGCAAAAAAAATCCTTATATCGAAGGATGGACCCCAGACCGAAGTTGTCCCCACCTCAAACTTGTGCTGCCCTGATAGACCCAAGGGAGCCCTACAAACTGACATCAGGAACCTGGACTGCTGAGTTTTCTTTCCCAGGGAAAATGGAAAAAGGATGTGCCCAGGGGCCCCTGGCCCTGACTGCAAAGAATCCTTATAACGAAGGATGGACCTCACACTGAAGTTGTCCCCACCTCAAACTTGTGCTGCCCTGATAGACCCAAGGGAGCCCTACAAACTGACATCAGGAACCTGGACTGCTGAGTTTTCTTTCCCAGGGAAAATGGAAAAAGGATGTGCCCAGGGGCCCCTGGCCCTGGGACCCTGGCCCTGACTGCAAAGAATCCTTATATCGAAGGATGGACCCCACACCGAAGTTGTCCCCACCTCAAACTTGTGCTGCCCTGATAGACCCAAGGGAGCCCTACAAACTGACATCAGGAACCTGGACTGCTGAGTTTTCTTTCCCAGGGAAAATGGAAAAAGGATGTGCCCAGGGGCCCCTGGCCCTGACTGCAAAAAATCCTTATATCGAAGGATGGACCCCACACCGAAGATGTCCCCACCTCAAACTTGTCCTGCCCTCATACACCCAAGGGAGCCCTACAAACTGACATCAGGAACCTGGACTGCTGAGTTTTCTTTCCCAGGGAAAATGGAAAAAGGATGTGCCCAGGGGCCCCTGGCCCTGACTGCAATAAATCCTTATAACGAAGGATGGACCCCACACCGAAGTTGTCCCCACCTCAAACTTGTGCTGCCCTGATAGACCCAAGGGAGCCCTACAAACTGACATCAGGAACCTGGACTGCTGAGTTTTCTTTCCCAGGGAAAATGGAAAAAGGATGTGCCCAGGGGCCCCTGGCCCTGACTGCAAAGAATCCTTATATCGAAGGATGGACCCCAAACCAAAGTTGTCCCCACCTCAAACTTGTGCTGCCCTGATAGACCCAAGGGAGCCCTACAAACTGACATCAGGAACCTGGACTGCTGAGTTTTCTTTCCCAGGGAAAATGGAAAAAGGATGTGCCCAGGGGCCCCTGGCCCTGGGCTGGGGCCTCACTGCAAAGAATCCTTATATCGAAGGATGGACCCCACACCGAAGTTGTCCCCACCTCAAACTTGTGCTGCCCTGATAGACCCAAGGGAACCCTACAAACTGACATCAGGAACCTGGACTGCTGAGTTTTCTTTCCCAGGGAAAATGGAAAAAGGATGTGCCCAGGGGCCCCTGGCCCTGACTGCAAAGAATCCTTATAACGAAGGATGGACCCCACACCGAAGTTGTCCCCACCTCAAACTTGTGCTGCCCTGATAGACCCAAGGGAGCCCTACAAACTGACATCAGGAACCTGGATTGCTGAGTTTTCTTTCCCAGGGAAAATGGAAAAAGGATGTGCCCAGGGGCCCCTGGACATGGGCTGGGGCCTCACTGCAAAGAATCCTTATATCGAAGGATGGACCCCACACCGAAGTTGTCCCCACCTCAAACTTGTGCTGCCCTGATAGACCCAAGGGAGCCCTACAAACTGACATCAGGAACCTGGACTGCTGAGTTTTCTTTCCCAGGGAAAATGGAAAAAGGATGTGCCCAGGGGCCCCTGGCCCTGACTGCAAAAAATCCTTATATCGAAGGATGGACCCCACACCGAAGTTGTCCCCACCTCAAACTTGTGCTGCCTTGATAGACCCAAGGGAGCCCTACAAACTGACATCAGGAACCTGGACTGCTGAGTTTTCTTTCCCAGGGAAAATGGAAAAAGGATGTGCCCAGGGGCCCCTGGCCCTGGGCTGGGGCCTCACTGCAAAGAATCCTTATATCGAAGGATGGACCCCACACCGAAGTTGTCCCCACCTCAAACTTGTGCTGCCCTGATAGACCCAAGGGAACCCTACAAACTGACATCAGGAACCTGGACTGCTGAGTTTTCTTTCCCAGGGAAAATGGAAAAAGGATGTGCCCAGGGGCCCCTGGCCCTGACTGCAAAGAATCCTTATATCGAAGGATGGACCCCACACCGAAGTTGTCCCCACCTCAAACTTGTGCTGCCTTGATAGACCCAAGGGAGCCCTACAAACTGACATCAGGAACCTGGACTGCTGAGTTTTCTTTCCCAGGGAAAATGGAAAAAGGATGTGCCCAGGGGCCCCTGGCCCTGACTGCAAAAAATCCTTATATCGAAGGATGGACCCCACACCGAAGATGTCCCCACCTCAAACTTGTGCTGCCCTGATAGACCCAAGGGATCCCTACAAACTGACATCAGGAACCTGGACTGCTGAGTTTTCTTTCCCAAGGAAAATGGAAAAAGGATGTGCCCAGGGGCCCCTGGCCCTGACTGCAAAGAATCCTTATAACGAAGGATGGACCCCACACCGAAGTTGTCCCCACCTCAAACTTGTGCTGCCCTGATAGACCCAAGGGAGCCCTACAAACTGACATCAGGAACCTGGATTGCTGAGTTTTCTTTCCCAGGGAAAATGGAAAAAGGATGTGCCCAGGGTCCCCTGGCCCTGGGCTGGGGCCTCACTGCAAAGAATCCTTATATCGAAGGATGGACCCCACACCGAAGATGTCCCCACCTCAAACTTGTGCTGCCCTGATAGACCCAAGGGAGCCCTACAAACTGACATCAGGAACCTGGACTGCTGAGTTTTCTTTCCCAGGGAAAATGGAAAAAGGATGTGCCCAGGGGCCCCTGGCCCTGACTGCAAAAAATCCTTATATCGAAGGATGGACCCCACACCGAAGTTGTCCCCACCTCAAACTTGTGCTGCCTTGATAGACCCAAGGGAGCCCTACAAACTGACATCAGGAACCTGGACTGCTGAGTTTTCTTTCCCAGGGAAAATGGAAAAAGGATGTGCCCAGGGGCCCCTGGCCCTGGGCTGGGGCCTCACTGCAAAGAATCCTTATATCGAAGGATGGACCCCACACCGAAGTTGTCCCCACCTCAAACTTGTGCTGCCCTGATAGACCCAAGGGAACCCTACAAACTGACATCAGGAACCTGGACTGCTGAGTTTTCTTTCCCAGGGAAAATGGAAAAAGGATGTGCCCAGGGGCCCCTGGCCCTGACTGCAAAGAATCCTTATATCGAAGGATGGACCCCACACCGAAGTTGTCCCCACCTCAAACTTGTGCTGCCTTGATAGACCCAAGGGAGCCCTACAAACTGACATCAGGAACCTGGACTGCTGAGTTTTCTTTCCCAGGGAAAATGGAAAAAGGATGTGCCCAGGGGCCCCTGGCCCTGACTGCAAAAAATCCTTATATCGAAGGATGGACCCCACACCGAAGATGTCCCCACCTCAAACTTGTGCTGCCCTGATAGACCCAAGGGATCCCTACAAACTGACATCAGGAACCTGGACTGCTGAGTTTTCTTTCCCAAGGAAAATGGAAAAAGGATGTGCCCAGGGGCCCCTGGCCCTGACTGCAAAGAATCCTTATAACGAAGGATGGACCCCACACCGAAGTTGTCCCCACCTCAAACTTGTGCTGCCCTGATAGACCCAAGGGAGCCCTACAAACTGACATCAGGAACCTGGATTGCTGAGTTTTCTTTCCCAGGGAAAATGGAAAAAGGATGTGCCCAGGGTCCCCTGGCCCTGGGCTGGGGCCTCACTGCAAAGAATCCTTATATCGAAGGATGGACCCCACACCGAAGATGTCCCCACCTCAAACTTGTGCTGCCCTGATAGACCCAAGGGAGCCCTACAAACTGACATCAGGAACCTGGACTGCTGAGTTTTCTTTCCCAGGGAAAATGGAAAAAGGATGTGCCCAGGGGCCCCTGGCCCTGACTGCAAAAAATCCTTATATCGATGGATGGACCCCACACCGAAGTTGTCCCCATCTCAAACTTGTGCTGCCCTGATAGACCCAAGGGAGCCCTACAAACTGACATCAGGAACCTGGACTGCTGAGTTTTCTTTCCCAGGGAAAATGGAAAAAGGATGTGCCCAGGGGCCCCTGGACATGGGCTGGGGGCACACTGCAAAGAATCCTTATATCGAAGGATGGACCCCACACCGAAGTTGTCCCCACCTCAAACTTGTGCTGCCCTCATACACCCAAGGGAGCCCTACAAACTGACATCAGGAACCTGGACTGCTGAGTTTTCTTTCCCAGGGAAAATGGAAAAAGGATGTGCCCAGGGGCCCCTGGCCCTGACTGCAAAAAATCCTTATATCGAAGGATGGACCCCACACCGAAGATGTCCCCACCTCAAACTTGTGCTGCCCTGACAGTCCCAAGGGAGCCCTACAAACTGACATCAGGAACCTGGACTGCTGAGTTTTCTTTCCCAGGGAAAATGGAAAAAGGATGTGCCCAGGGGCCCCTGGCCATGACTGCAAAAAATCCTTATAACGAAGGATGGAGCCCACACCGAAGTTGTCCCCACCTCAAACTTGTGCTGCCCTGATAGACCCAAGGGAGCCCTACAAACTGACATCAGGAACCTGGACTGCTGAGTTTTCTTTCCCAGGGAAAATGGAAAAAGGATGTGCCCAGGGGCCCCTGGCCCTGACTGCAAAGAATCCTTATATCGAAGGATGGACCCCACACCGAAGTTGTCCCCACCTCAAACTTGTGCTGCCCTGATAGACCCAAGGGAGCCCTACAAACTGACATCAGGAACCTGGACTGCTGAGTTTTCTTTCCCAGGGAAAATGGAAAAAGGATGTGCCCAGGGGCCCCTGGCCCTGGGCTGGGGCCTCACTGCAAAGAATCCTTATATCGAAGGATGGACCCCACACCCAAGTTGACCCCACCTTAAAACTGTGCTGCCCTGATAGACCCAAGGGAGCCCTACAAACTGACATCAGGAACTTGGACTGATGAGTTTCCTTTCACAGATAAAATGGCCAAAGGTTGTGCCCAGGGGCCCGTAGCCCTGACTGCAAAAAAAATCCTTATATCGAAGGATGGACCCCAGACCGAAGTTGTCCCCACCTCAAACTTGTGCTGCCCTGATAGACCCAAGGGAGCCCTACAAACTGACATCAGGAACCTGGACTGCTGAGTTTTCTTTCCCAGGGAAAATGGAAAAAGGATGTGCCCAGGGGCCCCTGGCCCTGGGACCCTGGCCCTGACTGCAAAGAATCCTTATATCGAAGGATGGACCCCACACCGAAGTTGTCCCCACCTCAAACTTGTGCTGCCCTGATAGACCCAAGGGAGCCCTACAAACTGACATCAGGAACCTGGACTGCTGAGTTTTCTTTCCCAGGGAAAATGGAAAAAGGATGTGCCCAGGGGCCCCTGGCCCTGACTGCAAAAAATCCTTATATCGAAGGATGGACCCCACACCGAAGATGTCCCCACCTCAAACTTGTCCTGCCCTCATACACCCAAGGGAGCCCTACAAACTGACATCAGGAACCTGGACTGCTGAGTTTTCTTTCCCAGGGAAAATGGAAAAAGGATGTGCCCAGGGGCCCCTGGCCCTGACTGCAATAAATCCTTATAACGAAGGATGGACCCCACACCGAAGTTGTCCCCACCTCAAACTTGTGCTGCCCTGATAGACCCAAGGGAGCCCTACAAACTGACATCAGGAACCTGGACTGCTGAGTTTTCTTTCCCAGGGAAAATGGAAAAAGGATGTGCCCAGGGGCCCCTGGCCCTGGGCTGGGGCCTCACTGCAAAGAATCCTTATATCGAAGGATGGACCCCACACCGAAGTTGTCCCCACCTCAAACTTGTGCTGCCCTGATAGACCCAAGGGAACCCTACAAACTGACATCAGGAACCTGGACTGCTGAGTTTTCTTTCCCAAGGAAAATGGAAAAAGGATGTGCCCAGGGGCCCCTGGCCCTGACTGCAAAGAATCCTTATAACGAAGGATGGACCCCACACCGAAGTTGTCCCCACCTCAAACTTGTGCTGCCCTGATAGACCCAAGGGAGCCCTACAAACTGACATCAGGAACCTGGATTGCTGAGTTTTCTTTCCCAGGGAAAATGGAAAAAGGATGTGCCCAGGGGCCCCTGGCCCTGGGCTGGGGCGTCACTGCAAAGAATCCTTATATCGAAGGATGGACCCCACACCGAAGATGTCCCCACCTCAAACTTGTGCTGCCCTGATAGACCCAAGGGAGCCCTACAAACTGACATCAGGAACCTGGACTGCTGAGTTTTCTTTCCCAGGGAAAATGGAAAAAGGATGTGCCCAGGGGCCCCTGGACATGGGCTGGGGGCACACTGCAAAAAATCCTTATATCGAAGGATGGACCCCACACCGAAGTTGTCCCCACCTCAAACTTGTGCTGCCCTGATAGACCCAAGGGAGCCCTACAAACTGACATCAGGAACCTGGACTGCTGAGTTTTCTTTCCCAGGGAAAATGGAAAAAGGATGTGCCCAGGGGCCCCTGGCCCTGGGCTGGGGCCTCACTGCAAAGAATCCTTATATTGAAGGATGGACCCCACACCGAAGTTGTCCCCACCTCAAACTTGTGCTGCCCTGATAGACCCAAGGGAGCCCTACAAACTGACATCAGGAACCTGGACTGCTGACTTTTCTTTCCCAGGGAAAATGGAAAAAGGATGTGCCCAGGGGCCCCTGGCCCTGGGCTGGGGCCTCACTGCAAAGAATCCTTATATCGAAGGATGGACCCCACACCGAAGTTGTCCCCACCTCAAACTTGTGCTGCCCTGATAGACCCAAGGGAACCCTACAAACTGACATCAGGAACCTGGACTGCTGAGTTTTCTTTCCCAGGGAAAATGGAAAAAGGATGTGCCCAGGGGCCCCTGGCCCTGACTGCAAAGAATCCTTATAACGAAGGATGGACCCCACACCGAAGTTGTCCCCACCTCAAACTTGTGCTGCCCTGATAGACCCAAGGGAGCCCTACAAACTGACATCAGGAACCTGGACTGCTGAGTTTTCTTTCCCAGGGAAAATGGAAAAAGGATGTGCCCAGGGGCCCCTGGACATGGGCTGGGGCCTCACTGCAAAGAATCCTTATATCGAAGGATGGACCCCACACCGAAGATGTCCCCACCTCAAACTTGTGCTGCCCTGATAGACCCAAGGGAGCCCTACAAACTGACATCAGGAACCTGGACTGCTGAGTTTTCTTTCCCAGGGAAAATGGAAAAAGGATGTGCCCAGGGGCCCCTGGCCCTGACTGCAAAAAATCCTTATATCGATGGATGGACCCCACACCGAAGTTGTCCCCACCTCAAACTTGTGCTGCCCTGATAGACCCAAGGGAGCCCTACAAACTGACATCAGGAACCTGGACTGCTGAGTTTTCTTTCCCAGGGAAAATGGAAAAAGGATGTGCCCAGGGGCCCCTGGACATGGGCTGGGGGCACACTGCAAAGAATCCTTATATCGAAGGATGGACCCCACACCGAAGTTGTCCCCACCTCAAACTTGTGCTGCCCTGATAGACCCAAGGGAACCCTACAAACTGACATCAGGAACCTGGACTGCTGAGTTTTCTTTCCCAGGGAAAATGGAAAAAGGATGTGCCCAGGGGCCCCTGGCCCTGGGCTGGGGCCTCACTGCAAGGAATCCTTATATTGAAGGATGGACCCCACACCGAAGTTGTCCCCACCTCAAACTTGTGCTGCACTGATAGACCCAAGGGAGCCCTACAAACTGACATCAGGAACCTGGACTGCTGAGTTTTCTTTCCCAGGGAAAATGGAAAAAGGATGTGCCCAGGGGCCCCTGGCCCTGGGACCCTGGCCCTGACTGCAAAAAATCCTTATATCGAAGGATGGACCCCACACCGAAGTTGTCCCCACCTCAAACTTGTGCTGCCCTGATAGACCCAAGGGAGCCCTACAGACTGACATCAGGAACCTGGACTGCTGACTTTTCTTTCCCAGGGAAAATGGAAAAAGGATGTGCCCAGGGGCCCCTGGCCCTGGGCTGGGGCCTCACTGCAAAGAATCCTTATATCGAAGGATGGACCCCACACCGAAGTTGTCCCCACCTCAAACTTGTGCTGCCCTGATAGACCCAAGGGAGCCCTACAAACTGACATCAGGAACCTGGACTGCTGAGTTTTCTTTCCCAGGGAAAATGGAAAAAGGATGTGCCCAGGGGCCCCTGGCCCTGACTGCAAAAAATCCTTATATCGAAGGATGGACCCCACACCGAAGTTGTCCCCACCTCAAACTTGTGCTGCCCTGATAGACCCAAGGGAGCCCTACAAACTGACATCAGGAACCTGGACTGCTGAGTTTTCTTTCCCAGGGAAAATGGAAAAAGGATGTGCCCAGGGGCCCCTGGCCCTGACTGCAAAGAATCCTTATATCGAAGGATGGACCCCACACCAAAGTTGTCCCCACCTCAAACTTGTGCTGCCCTGATAGACCAGAGGGAGCCCTACAAACTGACATCAGGAACCTGGACTGCTGAGTTTTCTTTCCCAGGGAAAATGGAAAAAGGATGTGCCCAGGGGCCCCTGGCCCTGACTGCAAAGAATCCTTATAACGAAGGATGGACCCCACACCGAAGTTGTCCCCACCTCAAACTTGTGCTGCCCTGATAGACCCAAGGGAGCCCTACAAACTGACATCAGGAACCTGGATTGCTGAGTTTTCTTTCCCAGGGAAAATGGAAAAAGGAAGTGCCCAGGGGCCCCTGGCCCTGGGACCATGGCCCTGACTGCAAAGAATCCTTATATCGAAGGATGGACCCCACACCGAAGTTGTCCCCACCTCAAACTTGTGCTGCCCTGATAGACCCAAGGGAGCCCTACAAACTGACATCAGGAACCTGGACTGCTGAGTTTTCTTTCCCAGGGAAAATGGAAAAAGGATGTGCCCAGGGGCCCCTGGCCCTGACTGCAAAAAATCCTTATATCGAAGGATGGACCCCACACCGAAGATGTCCCCACCTCAAACTTGTGCTGCCCTCATACACCCAAGGGAGCCCTACAAACTGACATCAGGAACCTGGACTGCTGAGTTTTCTTTCCCAGGGAAAATGGAAAAAGGATGTGCCCAGGGGCCCCTGGCCCTGACTGCAAAGAATCCTTATATCGAAGGATGGACCCCAAACCGAAGTTGTCCCCACCTCAAACTTGTGCTGCCCTGATAGACCCAAGGGAGCCCTACAAACTGACATCAGGAACCTGGACTGCTGACTTTTCTTTCCCAGGGAAAATGGAAAAAGGATGTGCCCAGGGGCCCCTGGCCCTGGGCTGGGGCCTCACTGCAAAGAATCCTTATATCGAAGGATGGACCCCACACCGAAGTTGTCCCCACCTCAAACTTGTGCTGCCCTGATAGACCCAAGGGAACCCTACAAACTGACATCAGGAACCTGGACTGCTGAGTTTTCTTTCCCAGGGAAAATGGAAAAAGGATGTGCCCAGGGGCCCCTGGCCCTGACTGCAAAGAATCCTTATAACGAAGGATGGACCCCACACCGAAGTTGTCCCCACCTCAAACTTTTGCTGCCCTGATAGATCCAAGGGAGCCCTACAAACTGACATCAGGAACCTGGACTGCTGAGTTTTCTTTCCCAGGGAAAATGGAAAAAGGATGTGCCCAGGGGCCCCTGGCCCTGGGCTGGGGCCTCACTGCAAAGAATCCTTATATCGAAGGATGGACCCCACACCGAAGATGTCCCTACCTCAAACTTGTGCTGCCCTCATACACCCAAGGGAGCCCTACAAACTGACATCAGGAACCTGGACTGCTGAGTTTTCTTTCCCAGGGAAAATGGAAAAAGGATGTGCCCAGGGGCCCCTGGACATGGGCTGGGGCCTCACTGCAAAGAATCCTTATATCGAAGGATGGACCCCACACCGAAGTTGTCCCCACCTCAAACTTGTGCTGCCCTGATAGACCCAAGGGAGCCCTACAAACTGACATCAGGAACCTGGACTGCTGAGTTTTCTTTCCCAGGGAAAATGAAAAAAGGATGTGCCCAGGGGCCCCTGGCCCTGGGCTGGGGCCTCACTGCAAAGAATCCTTATATCGAAGGATGGACCCCACACCGAAGTTGTCCCCACCTCAAACTTGTGCTGCCCTGATAGACCCAAGGGAGCCCTACAAACTGACATCAGGAACCTGGACTGCTGAGTTTTCTTTCCCAGGGAAAATGGAAAAAGGATGTGCCCAGGGGCCTCACTGCAAAGAATCCTTATATCGAAGGATGGACCCCAGACCGAAGTTGTCCCCACCTCAAACTTGTGCTGCCCTGATAGACCCAAGGGAGCCCTACAAACTGACATCAGGAACCTGGACTGCTGAGTTTTCTTTCCCAGGGAAAATGGAAAAAGGATGTGCCCAGGGGCCCCTGACTGCAAAAAATCCTTATATCGAAGGATGGACCCCACACCGAAGATGTCCCCACCTCAAACTTGTGCTGCCCTGATAGACCCAAGGGAGCCCTACAAACTGACATCAGGAACCTGGACTGCTGACTTTTCTTTCCCAGGGAAAATGGAAAAAGGATGTGCCCAGGGGCCCCTGGCCCTGGGCTGGGGCCTCACTGCAAAGAATCCTTATATCGAAGGATGGACCCCACACCGAAGTTGTCCCCACCTCAAACTTGTGCTGCCCTGATAGACCCAAGGGAACCCTACAAACTGACATCAGGAACCTGGACTGCTGAGTTTTCTTTCCCAGGGAAAATGGAAAAAGGATGTGCCCAGGGGCCCCTGGCCCTGACTGCAAAGAATCCTTATAACGAAGGATGGACCCCACACCGAAGTTGTCCCCACCTCAAACTTTTGCTGCCCTGATAGATCCAAGGGAGCCCTACAAACTGACATCAGGAACCTGGACTGCTGAGTTTTCTTTCCCAGGGAAAATGGAAAAAGGATGTGCCCAGGGGCCCCTGGCCCTGGGCTGGGGCCTCACTGCAAAGAATCCTTATATCGAAGGATGGACCCCACACCGAAGATGTCCCTACCTCAAACTTGTGCTGCCCTCATACACCCAAGGGAGCCCTACAAACTGACATCAGGAACCTGGACTGCTGAGTTTTCTTTCCCAGGGAAAATGGAAAAAGGATGTGCCCAGGGGCCCCTGGACATGGGCTGGGGCCTCACTGCAAAGAATCCTTATATCGAAGGATGGACCCCACACCGAAGTTGTCCCCACCTCAAACTTGTGCTGCCCTGATAGACCCAAGGGAGCCCTACAAACTGACATCAGGAACCTGGACTGCTGAGTTTTCTTTCCCAGGGAAAATGAAAAAAGGATGTGCCCAGGGGCCCCTGGCCCTGGGCTGGGGCCTCACTGCAAAGAATCCTTATATCGAAGGATGGACCCCACACCGAAGTTGTCCCCACCTCAAACTTGTGCTGCCCTGATAGACCCAAGGGAGCCCTACAAACTGACATCAGGAACCTGGACTGCTGAGTTTTCTTTCCCAGGGAAAATGGAAAAAGGATGTGCCCAGGGGCCCCTGACTGCAAAAAATCCTTATATCGAAGGATGGACCCCACACCGAAGATGTCCCCACCTCAAACTTGTGCTGCCCTGATAGACCCAAGGGAGCCCTACAAACTGACATCAGGAACCTGGACTGCTGAGTTTTCTTTCCCAGGGAAAATGGAAAAAGGATGTGCCCAGGGGCCCCTGGCCCTGATTGCAAAAAATCCTTATATCGAAGGATGGACCCCACACCGAAGTTGTCCCCACCTCAAACTTGTGCTGCCCTGATAGACCCAAGGGAGCCCTACAAACTGACATCAGGAACCTGGACTGCTGAGTTTTCTTTCCCAGGGAAAATGGAAAAAGGATGTGCCCAGGGGCACCTGGCCCTGGGCCCCGGGCCCTGACTGCAAAAAATCCTTATATCGAAGGATGGACCCAACACCGAAGTTGTCCCCACCTCAAACTTGTGCTGCCCTGATAGACCCAAGGGAACCCTACAAATTGACATCAGGAACCTGGACTGCTGAGTTTTCTTTCCCAGGGGAAATAGAAAAAGGATGTGCCCAGGGGCCCCTGGCCCTGACTGCAAAAAATCCTTATATCGAAGGATGGACCCCACACCGAAGTTGTCCCCACCTCAAACTTGTGCTGCCCTGATAGACCCAAGGGAGCCCTACAAACTGACATCAGGAACCTGGACTGCTGACTTTTCTTTCCCAGGGAAAATGGAAAAAGGATGTGCCCAGGGGCCCCTGGCCCTGACTGCAATAAATCCTTATATCGAAGGATGGACCCCACACCGAAGTTGTCCCCACCTCAAACTTGTGCTGCCCTGATAGACCCAAGGGAGCCCTACAAACTGACATCAGGAACCTGGACTGCTGAGTTTTCTTTCCCAGGGAAAATGGAAAAAGGATGTGCCCAGGGGCCCCTGGCCCTGACTGCAAAAAATCCTTATATCGAAGGATGGACCCCACACCGAAGTTGTCCCCACCTCAAACTTGTGCTGCCCTGATAGACCCAAGGGAGCCCTACAAACTGACATCAGGAACCTGGACTGCTGAGTTTTCTTTCCCAGGGAAAATGAAAAAAGGATGTGCCCAGGGGCCCCTGGCACTGGGCCCCATACCCTGACTGAAAAAAATCCTTATATCGAAGGATGGACCCCACACCGAAGTTGTCCCCACCTCAAACTTGTGCTGCCCTGATAGACCCAAGGGAGCCCTACAAACTGACATCAGGAACCTGGACTGCTGAATTTTCTTTCCCAGGGAAAATGGAAAAAGGATGTGCCCAGGGTCCTCACTGCAAAGAATCCTTATATCGAAGGATGGAGCCCACACCGAAGTTGTCCCCACCTCAAACTTGTGCTGCCCTGATAGACCCAAGGGAGCCCTACAAACTGACATCAGGAACCCGGACTGCTGAGTTTTCTTTCCCAGGGAAAATGGAAAAAGGATGTGCCCAGGGGCCCCTGACTGCAAAAAATCCTTATATCGAAGGATGGACCCCACACCGAAGATGTCCCCACCTCAAACTTGTGCTGCCCTGATAGACCCAAGGGAGCCCTACAAACTGACATCAGGAACCTGGACTGCTGAGTTTTCTTTCCCAGGGAAAATGGAAAAAGGATGTGCCCAGGGGCCCCTGGCGCTGGGCTGGGGCCTCACTGCAAAGAATCCTTATATCGAAGGATGGACCCCACACCGAAGTTGTCCCCACCTCAAACTTGTGCTGCCCTGATAGACCCAAGGGAGCCCTACAAACTGACATCAGGAACCTGGACTGCTGAGTTTTCTTTCCCAGGGAAAATGGAAAAAGGATGTGCCCAGGGGCCCCTGGCCCTGACTGCAAAAAATCCTT
This sequence comes from Lonchura striata, assembly GCF_050655825.1. Taxonomy (NCBI): domain Eukaryota; kingdom Metazoa; phylum Chordata; class Aves; order Passeriformes; family Estrildidae; genus Lonchura; species Lonchura striata. The sequence goes on along the minus strand of NC_140734.1, from coordinate 8,695,330 downwards.
ATATCGAAGGATGGACCCCACACCGAAGTTGTCCCCACCTCAAACTTGTGCTGCCCTGACAGACCCAAGGGAGACCTACAAACTGACATCAGGAACCTGGACTGCTGAGTTTTCTTTCCCAGGGAAAATGGAAAAAGGTGTGACCAGGGGCCCCTGGCCCTGACTGCAAAAAATCCTTATATCGAAGGATGGACCCCACACCGAAGTTGTCCCCACCTCAAACTTGTGCTGCCCTGATAGACCCAAGGGAGCCCTACAAACTGACATCAGGAACCTGGACTGCTGAGTTTTCTTTCCCAGGGAAAATGAAAAAAGGATGTGCCCAGGGGCCCCTGGCCCTGGGCTGGGGCCTCACTGCAAAGAATCCTTATATCGAAGGATGGACCCCACACCGAAGTTGTCCCCACCTCAAACTTGTGCTGCCCTGATAGACCCAAGGGAGCCCTACAAACTGACATCAGGAACCTGGACTGCTGAGTTTTCTTTCCCAGGGAAAATGGAAAAAGGATGTGCCCAGGGGCCTCACTGCAAAGAATCCTTATATCGAAGGATGGACCCCAGACCGAAGTTGTCCCCACCTCAAACTTGTGCTGCCCTGATAGACCCAAGGGAGCCCTACAAACTGACATCAGGAACCTGGACTGCTGAGTTTTCTTTCCCAGGGAAAATGGAAAAAGGATGTGCCGAGGGGCCCCTGACTGCATAAAATCCTTATATCGAAGGATGGACCCCACACCGAAGTTGTCCCCACCTCAAACTTGTGCTGCCCTGATAGACCCAAGGGAGCCCTACAAACTGACATCAGGAACCTGGACTGCTGAGTTTTCTTTCCCAGGGAAAATGGCCGAAGGATGTGCCCAGGGGCCCCTGGCCCTGACTGCAAAGAATCCTTATATCGAAGGATGGACCCCACACCGAAGTTGTCCCCACCTCAAACTTGTGCTGCCCTGATAGATCCAAGGGAGCCCTACAAACTGACATCAGGAACCTGGACTGCTGAGTTTTCTTTCCCAGGGAAAATGGAAAAAGGATGTGCCCAGGGGCCCCTGGCGCTGGGCTGGGGCCTCACTGCAAAGAATCCTTATATCGAAGGATGGACCCCACACCGAAGTTGTCCCCACCTCAAACTTGTGCTGCCCTGATAGACCCAAGGGAGCCCTACAAACTGACATCAGGAACCTGGACTGCTGAGTTTTCTTTCCCAGGGAAAATGGAAAAAGGATGTGCCCAGGGGCCCCTGGCCCTGACTGCAAAAAATCCTTATATCGAAGGATGGACCCCACACCGAAGTTGTCCCCACCTCAAACTTGTGCTGCCCTGATAGACCCAAGGGAGCCCTACAAACTGACATCAGGAACCTGGACTGCTGAGTTTTCTTTCCCAGGGAAAATGGAAAAAGGATGTGCCCAGGGGCCCCTGGCCCTGACTGCAAAGAATCCTTATATCGAAGGACGGAGCGCAGACCGAAGGTGTCCCCACCTCAAACTTGTGCTGCCCTGATAGACCCAAGGGAGCCCTACAAACTGACATCAGGAACCTGGACTGCTGAGTTTTCTTTCCCAGGGAAAATGGCCAAAGGGTGTGCCCAGGGGCCCCTGGCCTTGGGCTGGGCCCTGACTGCAAAGAATCCTTATATCGAAGGATGGAGCCCAGACCGAAATTCTCCCCATCTTAAACTTGTGCTGCCCTGATAGACCAAAGGGAGCCCTACAAACTGACATCAGGAATCTGGGCTTCTGAATTTGCTTTCACTATGTAGATATCCCTCATTCATTGGCAGGGCCCTGCGATCCCCTTGGTTTTCAGTTCCCACGTTTCCTTTTGCTTCCTCAATGTCAAATCCTCACTGGATTTCCCTCATCTTGCATCTCCCACCCCCAAGTACTCAGGGATTTTTTTTCATGCCGAATACCTGTTTTAATCTGACAGTACAAAGATTCGGCTTGATTTTTTCTGTGCTGGATTTCTCCTCGGGAAATCTGCCACCATATAACCCTAACCACAACCACTTTGCTTTGCTCAGAATTCACAACCTTCAGACCAGCATCATGGCACCTTACCCACTGGCCCTCCACTGGCACCTTCCCAAAGCATTCCAGTAATGCTCCACATTTTCAGTGGGCATCCTGTCTCGCCCTCATCCTGACCCTAAAAATACACCAAGGAATTCTAAAATAGCCATTAGGAAGGTATAACAATTCTCTAAAAGATGCCAGAGAAAGCCTTCAAAAATCCCCTAATAGCCCTGCAAAAAAAAACACTCAAGGAAGCCTGCTCTGCCTCCAAACCCCTTCCTGTTGCCCTCTAGCCCACAGATGTCATCCCTACCTTTTCGCAGCGGGTCCTGTTGTCCTCTGAGGGTTCTGGCGTTGTCCTGGTGCGAGGGTCGCTGCCCTGTCCCACTGGGAGGCTTCCGGTGTGGTCTCGCTGTCAGGCTTGCTGTGCTGTGCTGCTGTTGTTAGGGGTGAAAAGGGAAAAGGCTGCTTAGGGTGAGGTTAGGGCTGGGTGAGGGGTGCTGCACCTGTACCCTAACTTGCCTCCTAAGCTGTACGCTGTAGCCCTGATCCCCACTGGACTGTCCAGCCCTCAGACCCTCTCCCTTCACCCCTGACCCCTCCCTCAGCCCCCCAGCCCTCAGGCTCTGGCTGTCACCCTCGAACCCCCCTTTGCCCCTCAAGCCCCCTCTCCTCTGCTCCTCAGCCCCCAGCTTCTCTGTGTCACCCTCCAGCTGCCCCTGCCCCCCTCAGCATCTCTCTGTGTCACCCACTGTCCCCTCCCCTGTTCCTCCCTCAGCTCCCAGCCTCTGTCACCCTCAAGCTGTCCCTCAGCCTCTATGCCATGAAAAGACCCTAAAAAACCCACAAAAATGCCCTAAAAAAACCCTCATCTTCAAAATGTCTTAAAACCCCGACAAAAACATGAAAATAGCCTCAGAATGCCCTTAAAATACAATAAAAATACTCTACTTTAAAAAGCCCCTAAAACACCCCTAAAAACCCCCAAAGAACGTTTAAAAAATATCTCTAAATATTCCTAGAAGAGCTCTAAAAATAGCCCCAAAATCCTTAAAACACATTGATGAGACCCTAAAGAAACACCGCAGCGAGGGAGGCTGGAAGATGCGAAGCCGCGCTCCCGGCCCCGGGCGCAGCGTGGCTCCGGCAGGAAAGCGGCTCCTCCGGCAGGAAGAGGCGGCGCCAGGCCAGGAGACCCCCGCCCGCTGCCCCCGGCCCGGCGGGGCCGGCACCGGGCCCGGGGGGCCCCGGCGGCGCCCGAGCCCCGCGCCCGGAGCGGACGGAGCGGCGGCACCGGCGCGGCGCCCGCGCCGCCTCCCCCGCCCGCCGGCCCGGCCAAAGCTCCGCTCGGCTCCGCACGGCTCGCACCGGCGCGGCTCCGGCGGGCCCGCGGCAGCCCAGCCGCGCCCAGCTCCCCTTCCGCCCCGGCCAGCCCCGGCACTTCCGGCAGGGCTCCGCGCCGGACCCTTTGCTGCCGGGCCGGGGGCAGAAGAAGCGCCCCGAATGCAGCGGCACAGCCCGATCCCCGCCCTGCCAGCGCTGCCACGGCTGCAGCTCCCTTCCTCTGAAGCCCCGACACTGATGCCACGCTCCGGCGCTCACCTCACCCTAACAAGGGAAAAGAAATGTAGGCTTCCCTTCAATCGTGTCCCCTAGAAGAGAAGAAAAGAAGCAGCTTTCCTCAAATGATGGCAAAAGGGAGAATTTTACCTCAATCCAAACCCCTTAAAAGGTGGGACCACAGGACTGCCCCCTCCAATTCAACCCCAGGATGACGAAATTTCAAAGGGAAAGGAGAAAAGTCCCCGCTATAAAGGCACAGCACCGGCTCACCTGCTTGGCTGCTGCTTCTCGGCACAAAGGTTTGTCCCTGGGCTCCTCCTTTGAGCAATGCTCCACGTATCCAAGTGTGTATCCAGGTGATCCCCCGGACCCTGTCCAAAGCGCCCACCGTCCTTCCAGGAGACAGCCCCGCGAGCCCCCCACAAACTCCTCTTCTCCAGCAGCTCTGTGCAAAACCCGGCTGAGGCAAAGCCTCACCCTTAAATAACCTCCCCCCGGCAGGACACGCCCCTCCTCCTCATCAACTTAACAGCTCGCACCTGCTGCTGTTGCCACTCTCCAACAGCGTCTCTTGGTCTCTCCCTCTCCAGCACACAGCCCACTTCTCACAGACACAGATCCAACAGAAATCTGCTACAGGTGTTGGCTTTTCTTAATCCACCTGGTTACATGATTAAAACACATACATGCATTGATGGTCATTGAGAGAAAGCTTTCCCCTGGAGAAAACAGACCTTTTGCCGGCACACTTTGATACACCTTTGGAAAAAGCAGAAATTGCACCAACTCCTAAGACCCCTGCCGAGGAACCCAGCCCTGCCTGGGACACCCAAAGCAGCAGACCTTGAAAAAGGAGGGGAAAAGTCAAGCTTGGAGTGGAAAAAGAGGATAGAACTACAGCAGCCTTTAAAAATGCCTGCACAGAGCAATAGTGGGAACCAGACACATTTATTCTTTCCTTGCTTTCTGTGATGACATAAATAGGAAGTAAGAACACGTTAAACAAAAGGCAGAGCTAGGATTTTACAGGTCTTCATTTTGGCAGGCTGCATGACAAACACCTCTTCCAGGACTGCAATGCCTTTTGGGGAATGGCAGAGAACGGAGGCAAAAGGTGCCGGGAGCCCTTTCTGTTCCCTTCAGCCCCTGCAGCCCCTCCGGTGCTTTCAGGGCACTCTCTTGGTTCGTTCCTAGAGAAAAAGGCTAGGGCATGATTTTCAAAACTACTGCCCGTCCCCAGTCAGAGTTTCCTACATTCCTGGGTACAAATGAGTGGATGGAGGGAGTGGATGGATGCTGTCCAGCAGTGTCCCCAGGGGCATCTGGAGTGTTCACACTGCTGAGCTGAGAAAAACTCACCAAACCCAGCCCAGGGGCCTGTGATCCTCCACCCACCCGGGGGAACTCCGGTCGCTGTAAACAGAGGCCACAGCGCACACCAGGCTCTGCTGTGCCCGGTGAGGAGTCTCTGTATGAGCCCTGAGCCCTGGCATCGCCTCCCAAACACCACAGAGACCTCTTGTGCCATCAGAGAAAAGCCCTGGAGCAAACGTGTGTCCCCAGCACGATCAACAAGAGATGCAGAATTACCTCCTCAATAAAAACACTGTTTCTGATGGAAATGTTACCTCTGTCAACTGTGAGGATTTTATAGGAATACTGGCTCAAGAATTCAGTGACTTCAGGGATTCCATACCACAGGTTCCTGGGACTGCTTGGGCATCCAGAGCCTATAGTATTGGTTAAACTGGTAGAGCTGAGGATACTTATCAGCTTTGTCACAGAGCTGGAACGTCACGCAGGGAGCAAGGGGTTCTCTCGGAGAGTGCAGGAGGCCAGTGAAAACAGCACCAAGGTCCTCCACGACGTCTGCTCCTAGAAAAGCCAAATAAATTAAACTATTGACATGAGCACGGACACTGGGGCAACCTTCCTTACTTTGGGCCTTGCCAGCAGCCCACAGAGCCTCACGCAGAAAAGAACTGATCGAGATCAAAAAGTGTTCCTAGTGACCTAGACAGGTGCTCCTGGCTGCTGAGGTACCTGAAAAACCCTCCAGACATCATCAGCTCTTGCTTAAGCAAATAATCCACCTTCACCGTGTTGTGCCAAAAACACGCCCGGCCCTTAACAGGGAGAGACCCTGCCAGGCACCGCCTCAGAGAAGAACCGAGCTGTACTGGGGGGACACACCCAGCCAACGTGTACGAGTTAAACAGAATTTTCTCTCAGAACTGGGACTTTCAGCACCCCCCAGGTGCTACTTGACTGCCACATACACACAGAGGGCTTCGTGAGGTGCTCTGGGGTTGGCCAGTCCTGCTCCAAGCCCTGCTGATGCCCCGGTGGTTTTAAGGATGTCCTCAAGGAGGTGGTAGAACCTCACAGTGTTTGCCCCTGGAGCTTAATTTCTGAAGTTTTCCTTGGGAAACGCACCCACTTCCTACTTAACAAGGCAGTCCCCTCTCCCTGCTCTCAGGAAGAGCTGCCCACAGGCACGGGAACCACCTTCCTCTCCTGATCGCCACGCTCTGCCCTTAAAACGCTGTTACTGAGGCCAGCTACTTCCACACCAAGACTGTCCATGCAGGGACAGTGTCCCTTCTCTTCAGGGTCAGGGAAAAAGGGCAGAAGCACCTACAGAGCTTCAATGCCCCTCCTGAGCACAAAGCACCGTGAATCTGCACCTCCTGCTGCTTGCAGGGAAGATAATAAAATGCCTCAAGGTAAAAAATGATAAATGGTAAAAAATTATTACAAGAGGGTAGAAGTGATGCTGCTTTCACTCCACTGCTAGAAATGACACATAAAACATAAAAAAAAACCCTGTACCTGTTCCATTTTCAGACTGAAACAACAGCATATTCCTGGCTGCTCATGCAGCAGGGACAACAGCACTGAAGGGAAATGTTTGGATAATCATGTCTTCATTTAAAGAGAACCCAATTCCTTCATCTAAGCCATCACTGCCCTCCATCAGAACAGCCAGCACATCCACGACATCTAATAAGCGAAGGAAAAAATGTAAGCAGAGGATCCAGACTTACTGGGAAAACAACAGAGGTAGAATGCAACATTCCAGGAACACAAGGTAGCTTTTTAGTCACAAAAAAAAAGAAAGAAAAAAAAAAACACCCAAAAAAAACTAAAAAAAAAACCCCACCAAAAAACAAAAAACCCCAAAAAACCCCAAAGGCACATTTGCCAGGCAATACAATGTTAGGGGCAGCACAAAAATCACAGCTGTACTTCACTCTGCCTTTCAAAGCTGCTGTCCAGCACAGGTTGCCCACAGAAGCTGTGGCTGCCCCCGGATCCCTGGAAGTGTCCAAGGCCAGGCTGGACAGGGCTTGGAGCACCCTGGCATGGTGGAAGGTGTCCCTGCCCATGGCAGGGGTGGAACGGGACGAGCTTTAAATAAAGGTGCCTTCCCATCCAAACCCTTCTGGGATTCCACGATTCTGTGAGCAGCCCCAGGCAGAAGGGCTAAATTTCCATTGTGGTTCGGAAATGCTGCTGCAAGAGCACAAACAGATTTCAAATACTGTTCAAGTGGCACAACCACATCAAAAATTACGTCTGGGGGTAAAGTGGCAACTCTGCAATTCCAGCCTCTGATACCAAGGACACATGGAGGGCTGAATCCAGGGGGCGTTCGGGGTCCGAGTCGGGGTCGTCTTCATGAGCCACCAGCCTGGGGACCCAAAAATCGGGGGGAACCCCGAATTGGGGGGGGACCCAAAATTGGGGGGTCCTGGGGGGCTCTGGAAGGTCTTTGCAGCATCCCAGGAGGAATTTTGGGAGTCCCAAGGGGGGGTTTGGGGAGTCATGAAGGGAATTTAGGGGGTCTCAGAGAGTTTTTGGGGGGTCCCAGGAGGAATTTTGGGGACCCTGATGGGAATTTTGGGGATCCCAGGGGGTGTTTTGAGGTCCTGGAGAGCTTTTTGGGGGGGTCTCAGGGAGTTTTTGGGGTCCCAGGAGGAATTTCAGGGGTCCTAAAGAGAAATTTGGAGGTCCCAGAAGGTGTTTTGGGGTGACAAATAGAATTTTGGGGGTTCAAGGGGTGTTTTGGGGTCCCAAAGGGAATTTTGGGGGTCTCAGTGGGGTTTTGGGGGTCCTGAAGGGAATTTTGGGCGTCCCAGGGGGGGTTTTGGAGTCCTGGGGAGAATTTTGGGTATCTCAAGAGGTTTTTGGGAGGAATTTTGGGGTCCCAAAGAGAATTTTGTGGGTCCTGGGGAGGGTTTGGGTCCTGAAGTAGAATTTTGGGGGTCCCAGGGGGTTTTGGGGGGTCCCAGGAGGAATTTCAGGGACCCTGATAGGAATTTTGGGGGTCCCAGCGGGGGTTTTGGAGTCCCAAAGGGAATTTTGGCCAACCCAGGGGGAGTTTTGGAGTCCTGGGGAGAATTTTGAGGGTCTCAGGGGGTTTTTGGGTGGAATTTTGGGGGTCCCGAGTGGAATTTTGTGGGTCCTGGGGAGGGTTTGGGGTTCTGAAGGGAATTTTGGGGGTTTCTGGGAGTTTTTTGGGGGTTCCAGTAGGAATTTTGAGGTCCTGAAGGGAAATTTGGGGGTCCCAGGGGGGGTTTTGGGGTCCCAAAGGGAATTTTGGAAGTCCCAGGGGGGATTTTGGGGTCCTGGAGAGGTTTTTGGGTGTCCCAGGGGGCCTTGTGATGTCCTGGAGAGAATTTTGGGGGTCTCAGGGGGTCTTGGGGAGGAATTTTGGGGGTCCCAAGTAGAATTTTGTGGGTCCTGGGGGGGGTTTGGGGTCCTCAAGTGGATTTTGGGGGTCTCAGGGGGTTTTGGGGGGTCCCAGGAGGAATTTAGGGGTCCTGAAGGGAATTTTGGGGTCTCAAGGAGTTTTGGGGGGTTTCAGGAGGAATTTCGAGGACCCTGATGGGAATTTTGGAGGTCCCAGGGGGGTTTTTGGGGTCCCAAATGGAAGTTTGGGCGCTCCAGGAGGGGTTTTGGGGTCCCAAAGGGAATTTTGATGGTCTCAGGGGGGTTTTGGGAGGAATTTTGTGGGTCCCGACCAGAATTTTGAGGGTCCTGGGGGTGGGTTTGGGGTCCTGAAGGGAATTTTGAGGTCTCACGAAGTTTTTGGGGGGTCCCAGAAAGAATTTCGGGGACCCTGATGGGAATTTTGGGGCTCCCGGGGGGGGGTTTGGGGTCCCGAAGAGAATTTTGGGGGTCTCAGTGGGGTTTTGGGTCTCCCAGGAGGAATTTCAGGGACCCTGATGGGAATTTGGGGTGTCCCAGGGGGGCTTGTGGTGTCCTGGGGAGAATTTTAGGGGTCTTGGGGGTTTTTTGGGAGGAATTTTGGGGGTCCCGAGTGGAATTTTGTGTGTCCTGGGGAGGGTTTGGGGTTCTGACGGGAATTTTGGGGACTTCTGGGAGTTTGTGGGGGGTCCCAGGAGGAATTTGGGGTTTGTGAGAACCCCAGCCTTTCTCTGGGGTCTCATGTGGTGAAATTCCTCCTCCAACCCGTGCTTCCAAAGAAAAACTCCGCAGGCTTTAGCTGTTCAGTCTCAAGGCAGTTTATCGCTAGTTATCTAACAGATTATGTTCTTGGACTGCGGCTGTTTGATCAGCGGCCTGGGTAGAGGCACACACACACCCTGACATCCTCTCTATCTGCTGTCTTCTTCGTCTCTCCCCCCACCCAGGGCTGCTGCTATCTTTTATAAGATATATTACGTATAACATGTTTACAATTATTCCCCAGTACCTACTACCTACGTTGCCAAGTGTTTTTCTACTCTAAACCAATCTGTGAGTGCCAACATCACCAAGAACATGGAGGTAAGGAAAAAGAAGGAGGAAGAACAGGATCAGCCCACTTTCCTCCATCTTAGAACTCCTGACCCCCATGTACAAAGTGAAAACCCCCCTGGACATGTGCTAAAACCCCCTTGTACAATACTAAAAAAATTTCCCCTCTACTTTGTAATTACTTTTACTATACTATCTAACCTTTTGTGATTGCTTGTTCCACCTCCAAAATTGGTAACTCATTCCATGGCTCAAACTCACAATCACAGCTGTTTCCAGCTGCCTGCCAGGGTCCCAAATGCTTCTGACCAAGGCCTGGAACCACTAAAAATGTCTGAGAGACATTATGAGTTCCCACAGGGGTCCTGAAAAGAAATCTGGGGGTCCCAGGGGGGGTTTTGGGGTCCTGAAGGGAATTTTGGGTGTCCCAGGGGGTTTTTGGAGTCCTGGGGAGAATTTTGAGGGTCTCAGGGGAGTTTTGGGAGGAATTTTGGGGTCCTGAGTAGAATTTTGTGGGTCCTGGGGGAAGTTTTGAGGTCCCGAAGGGAATTTTGGGAGTCATAGGGGGAGTTTTGAAGTCCTGGGGAAAATTTTGAGGGTCTTAGGGGGTTTTTGGGAGGAATTTTGAGGGTCCCGAGTAGAATTTTGGGGATCCTGGGGGGGAGGTTTGGGGTCCTGAAGTGAATTTTGGGGTCTCAGGAAGTTTTTGGGGGGTCCCAGAAAGAATTTTGGGGACCCCGATGGGAATTTGGGGCTCCCGGGGGGGTTTTTGGAGTCCAGAAGGGAATTTTGGGGGACCGGGGGGGGTTTGGGGTCCCAATGGGAATTTTGGGAGTTCCAAGGGGGTGGGTTGGGGTCCGGAAGGGAATTTTAGGGGTCTCAGGGGGTTTTTGGGGGTACCTGGAGGAATTTCGGGGACCCTGATGGGAAATTTGGGAGTCCCAGGGGGGGTTTTGGGGTCCTGAAGGGAATTTTGGGCGTCCCAGGGGGAGTTTTGGAGTCCTGGGGAGAATTTTGGGGGTCTCAGGGGGTTTTCGGGAGGAATTTTGGGGGTCCCGAGTAGAATTTTGTGGGTCCTGGGGAGGGTTTGGGGTCCTGAAGGGAATTTTTGGGTCTCAGGGAGTTTTTGGGGGGGTCCCAGGAGGAATTTTGGGGACCGTGATGGGAATTTTGGGGGTCCCAGGGGGGTTTTTGGAGTCCCGAAGGGAATTTTGGGGGTCCCAGACGGGGTTTTGAGGGTCCCAAAGGGAATTTTTTGGTCTCTGGAGTTTTTGGGGTCCCAGGAAAAACTTCGGGGTCCTGAAGGGAATTTTGGGAGTCACAGGGGGCGTTTTGGAGTCCTGGGGAGAATTTTGGGGGTCTAAGGGCTTTTTTGGGAGGAATTTTGGGGGTCCCGGGTAGAATTTTGGGGGTCCTGGGGAGGTTTTATGGTCCTGAAGTGAATTTTGGGGTCTCTGGGAGTTTTTGGGGGGTCCCAAGAGGAATTTTGGGGACCCCGATGGGAATTTTGGGGATCCCAGGGGTGTTTTGGGGTCCCGAAGGGAATTTTGGGAGTCCCAGGGGGGGGGGTTGGAGTCCTGGGGAGAATTTTGATGGTCTCAGGGTTTTTTTGGGAGGAATTTCGGGGGTCCTGAGTAGAATTTTGGGGGTTCTGGAGGTGGGTTTGGGGTCCTGAAGGAAACTTTGGGGGTCTCAAGGAGTTTTGGGGGGTCCCAGGAGGAATTTCGGGGACTCTGATGGGAATTTTTAGGGGTCCCAGGGGGGGTTTTGGAGTCCCGAAGGGAATTTTGTGCGTTCCAGGGGGGGTTTTGAAGTCCTGGGTGGAATTTTGAGGGTCCTGGGGGTATGTTTGGGGTTCTGAAGGGAATTTTGGGGTCTCACGAAGTTTTTGGGGGGTCCCAGGAGGAATTTCGGGGACCCTGATGGGAATTTTGGGGGTCTCAGGGGGTATTGGGGGGTCCCATGAGGACTTTCGGGGTCCTGAAGGGAATTTTGGGGTGTCAAGGAGTTTTGGGGGGTCCCAGGAGGAATTTCGGGGAGTCTGATGGGAATTTTGAGGGGTCCCAGGGGGGGTTTTGGAGTCCTGGGGAGAATTTTAGGGGTCTCAGGGTTTTTTTGGGAGGAATTTTGGGGGTCCCGATTAGAATTTTGTGGGTCCTGGGGAGGGTTTGGGGTTCTGAAGGGAATTTTGGGGGTCTATGGAAGTATTTGGGGGGTCCCAGGAGGAATTTTGGGGTCCTGAAGGGAATTTTGGGGGTCCTAGGGGGGGTTTTGGGGTCCCAAAAGGAATTTTGGGCGTCCCAGGGGGTTTTTGGGGGTCCCAGGAAGAATTTCCGGGTCCTGAAGGGAATTCTGGGGCTCCCAGGGGGGTTTTGGGGTCCCAAATGGAATTTTAGGCATTCCAGGGAGAGGTTTGGAGTCCTGGGGAGAATTTTGAGGGTCTCCGGGGGTTTTTGGGGGGAATTTTGGAGGTCCCGAGTAGAATTTTTTGGGTCCTGGGGGAGGTTTTGGGGTCCTGAAAAGAATTTTGGGGGTCTCACGAAGTTTTTGGGGGTCCCAGAAATAATTTTGGTGACCCTGATAGGAATTTGGGGGGTCTCAGGGGGTTTTGGGGGGTCCCACGAGGAATTTTGGCGTCTTGAAGGGAATTTTGGGGTCTCAAAGAGTTTTGGGGGCTTCCCAGGAGGAATTTTGGGGACCCTGATGGGAATTTTGGGTGTCCCAGGGGGGTTTTCGGGGTCCTGAAGGGAATTTTGGTGGTCCCAGGGGGGTTATCTGGGTTCTGAAGGGAATTTTGTGGGTCCCAGGGGGGTGTTCTGGGTTCCGAATGGAATTTTGTGGGTCCCAGGGGGGTTTTTGGGGTCCCTAAGGGAATTTTGGGCGTTCCAGGGCCGTCCCGATGGTTTTGGGGTCGCGCTGGCTGCGGGGCTGCAGTACCGCCCTGTGTCCACAAGGCGGCAGCATTTGTCAAGTGAGTCCGCGACAAGATGGCGGTCCGTGGGGACCTTGATGGTGACAGGCGTTTTTTGCCGATGCCTGTCGGCTCCCGCCAAAAACCCGCACGCTCGCGGCGCTCCTGACCCCACAGCCCGTGTGCACGGCATCGTAACCGCCGCGGAAAATCCCGTCGCGGGGCGCCGGCGGTGCGGGCAATTCAGGCAGTGTAAAAAACAGACACGGGTCCTCGAATTTCAACGTCCTCGTTTTCGCGCCCTCTCGAGAAGGTCAAGCGAGTCCGCGCCAAGCCCCTCCCAAGATGGCGGCCGCGGGCGGCGGGCTGCAGTGCCGCTCTCTGCCCACACGGCGGCAGCACTGTGCCGTCAGCAGCGAATGCCCCAAAGATCCGCGCGGGAAAGAACGGAACAAAAACCCTGCCTCGGACCCGATAGGAACCGAAAGAAAAAACCTTTCCTCTTAAACTGCATTTCAACAGAGTTTATTTTTACATTTTTCGCATTTATATTCACATTCGGATTTATAATGTATATTGATATATAATTGTATTTTCATAATTCCTTACATTTATTCCATTTATTATATTTTATTATATTTTAGATTGTATACATATCTTAATAGATTGCTTACATATTTCTATAGTTAGATTTAGAGTTCTAAAAGGTTTATATTGATTAAAATAAAAACCTGACTCTATCCAAGTAAAAATCTTTTTAAAAAACCCTTTATTTAAACTCCATTTAAATTTATTTCTATTTTTCGCATTTATAGTCAAATTTACATTTTAAATGTAGATTGATGTATGGTGCTATTTATAGTCTATCTCTTCCTAATACTATTTTTATTTCTATTTTATATTTTTATATATATCTGTATACATTGAATATATATTTCCATATTTAGAACAATATCAAAATAAAATGTATATTCATATTTTTTCCATTAATGCCCTGCCTCTAACCAAATAAAAACAAAAACAAAAACAAAAAAATCTTTCTATAAACAATACTTGAATATATATTGAATACACCCTGCATTACAAATTGCAGGGGAAATGGATTCCCTCATGATTTGAACACAAGAAATAATGGAAAAGGAAGCTTTTTCCCACAATTTAAACCCCTTTTCTCTCCATAACCCCTCATTTTTCTGGGAGCGCTGTGGAAGGTCTGGGGGTTCTAAGGAGGGATTGACACAATAAAAGGGGAAAGTTGAAAGCTCTCCCGTGGAACCCCACATGCTGCCCGGCCTGCTCAGGTGCTGCCCCTTGGCAAGAGGGCTCTTCCCTCGGCATTTTCTCAAAGGGATGCTCGTGCCCGGGTGGGTCCGGCTGCTCCCCGATCCCTGCTGGATGTTCCAGCCATAGCTCCTGGAGGGACACTTGGGATACCCCTGTTAGCCCCTCGGGATTAGCAGCTCCCTGTGCAGGTGTGCCCAGGTAGCTGCACTGAAAGCAGCTGCTCACACGGGGAGCTGCTACACCTAGGAGTGGGGGATGAGGTGAAGAAAGGTCCTGTGGGGTGTTCCCTTCCCTACGCAGGCCTTTGCCAGACCCTTCAACAATGCGGTGCCAGATTTTCATTGCCAAGATAATTAACAGTCTTTCCCCTGGCCAAACAGGAATTGTGCTTCCAAAATTGCAAACAGTGAATGATTTCTTGCAGACACCAGCTGCCAACACCAGGAACTCTCACTGCCTTTGGAGAGCAGCACGCCTCCAGTGAACACACATCAACACACAGGGAGGGTGAGGTAGGTTTTACATGGAAAAAGGGCAGAGGTCGGGTCACAAGGCCTGTGGCCCCAGGTGACTTGATACATCTTTTTGTTCTGAATGGCACAGGATTTCTCCAGCAGCAAAACTGCTGACAGCAAGAATTCTGCCTGTCCTGGAAGAGACAAGGACCTCCTCAAAATTGACATCAGGAAGTGAAGAGGGAGAGCCATGTTTCACACAGAATAGGGCCAGTGACAGAGTCCAAGAGCCAGAAGCCATGAAAAAAGGGTTGCCCCTTGGAAATCTGAATGGAGAAGGATGTGTTGTGGACCCAAGCTGCTTTCATGTCGATGAGGGGTTGCCTTGATGATCCCAAGCAAAAATCGAAAACTGACGTCAGGAACCGGGACTGGCGAGCATGCATTCCTAGAGAAAATAGCTTGAATTCACGCAGACCACCATGCGGTCCAGGGTGGGCAGCTGAGTGCAGGAAATATGAACATAGAAAAATACAATCCAGGCCCAAACCGCACCCACCTCAACCTTGTGCTGCCCTGATACACCCAAGGGAGACCTACAAACTGACATCAGGAACCTGGACTGGTGAGTTTTCTTTCCCAGGGAAAATGGAAAAAGGATGTGCCCAGGGGCCCCTGGCCCTGGGCAGGGGCCTCACTGCAAAAAATCCTTATATCGAAGGATGGACCCCACACCGAAGTTGTCCCCACCTCAAACTTGTGCTGCCCTGATAGACCCAAGGGAGCCCTACAAACTGACATCAGGAACCTGGACTGCTGAGTTTTCTTTCCCAGGGAAAATGGAAGAAGGATGTGCCCAGGGGCCCCTTGCCCTGACAGCAAAGAATCCTTATATCGAAGGATGGACCACACACCGAAGTTGTCCCCACCTCAAACTTGTGCTGCCCTGATAGACCCAAGGGAGCCCTACAAACTGACATCAGGAACCTGTATTGCTGAGTTTTCTTTTTACAGGGAAAAGAGACAAAGCTTTTGCCCAGGGGCCCCTGGCCCTGGGCCGGGCCAGCACTGCAAGAAATCCTTATATCGAAGGATGGAGCCCAGACCGAAGTTGTCCCCACCTCAAACTTGTGCTGCCCTGATAGACCCAAGGGAGCCCTACAAACTGACATCAGGAACCTGGACTGCTGAGTTTTCTTTCCCAAGGAAAATGGCCAAAGGATGTGCCCAGGGGCCCCTAGCCCTGGGCTTGGACCTCACTGCAAAAAATCCTTATATCAAAGGATGGAGCCCAGACCGAAGATGTCCCCACCTCAAAATTGTGCTGCCCTGATAGACCCAAGGGAGCCCTACAAACTGACATCAGGAACCTGGACTGCTGAGTTTTCTTTCCCAGGCAAAATGGCCAAAGGATGTGCCCAGGGGCCCCTGGCCCTGGTCTGGACCCTGACTGCAAAAAATCCTTATATCGAAGGATGGAGCCCAGACCAAAATTGTCCCCACCTCAAACTTCTGCTGCCCTGATAGACCCAAGGGAGCCCTACAAACTGACATCAGGAACCTTGACTGCTGAGTTTTCTTTCCCAAGGAAAATGGAAAAAGTATGTGCCCAGGGGCCCCTGGCCCTGGGCTGGGGCCTCACTGCAAAAAATCCTTATATCGAAGGATGGACCCCACACCGAAGTTGTCCCCACCTCAAACTTGTGCTGCCCTGATAGACCCAAGGGAGCCCTACAAACTGACATCAGGAACCTGGACTGCTGAGTTTTCTTTCCCAGGGAAAATGGAAAAAGGATGTGCCCAGGGGCTTGTGGCCCTGGGCTGGGCCCTGACTGCAAAAAATCCTTAAATCGAAGGATGGAGCCCTGACCAAAGTTGTCCCCACCTCAAACTTGTGCTGCCCTGATAGACCCAAGGGAGCCCTACAAACTGACATCAGGAACCTGGACTGCTGAGTTTTCTTTCCCAGGGAAAATGGCCAAAGGATGTGCCCAGGGGCCCCTGGCCCTGGGCTGGGGCCTGACTGCAAAAAATCCTTATATCAAAGGATGGAGCCCAGACCGAAGTTGTCCCCACCTCAAACTTGTGCTGCCCTGATAGACCCAAGGGAGCCCTACAAACTGACATCAGGAACCTGGACTGCTGAGTTTTCTTTCCCAGGGAAAATGGAAAAAGGATGTGCCCAGGAGCCCCTGGCCCTGGGCAGGGGCCTCACTGCAAAGAATCCTTATATCGAAGGATGGACCCCACACCGAAGTGTCCCCACCTCAAACTTGTGCTGCCCTGATAGACCCAAGGGAGCCCTACAAACTGACATCAGGAACCTGGACTGCTGAGTTTTCTTTCCCAGGGAAAATGGCCAAAGGATGTGCCCAGGGGCCCCTGGCCCTGACTGCAAAAAAATCCTTATATCGAAAGATGGACCCCACACCGAAGTTGTCCCCACCTCAAACTTGTGCTGCCCTGATAGACCCAAGGGAGCCCTACAAACTGACATCAGGAACCTGGACTGCTGAGTTTTCTTTCCCAGGCAAAATGGCCAAAGGATGTGCCCAGGGGCCCCTTGCCCTGACAGCAAAGAATCCTTATATCGAAAGATGGACCCCAGACCGAAGTTGTCCCCACCTCAAACTTGTGCTGCCCTGATAGACCTAAGGGAGCCCTACAAACTGACATCAGGAACCTGGACTGCTGAGTTTTCTTTCCCAGGGAAAATGTCCAAAGGATGTGCCCAGGGGCTTGTGGCCCTGGGCTGGGCCCTGACTGCAAAAAATCCTTAAATCGAAGGATGGAGCCCTGACCAAAGTTGTCCCCACCTCAAACTTGTGCGGCCCTGATAGACCCAAGGGAGCCCTACAAACTGACATCAGGAACCTGGACTGCTGAGTTTTCTTTCCCAGGGAAAATGGCCGAAGGATGTGCCCAGGGGCCCCTCGCCCTGACTGCAAAAAATCCTTATATCGAAGGATGGACCCCACACCGAAGTTGTCCCCACCTCAAACTTGTGCTGCCCTGATAGACCCAAGGGAGCCCTACAAACTGACATCAGGAACCTGGACTGCTGAGTTTTCTTTCCCAGGGAAAATGGCCAAAGGATGTGCCCAGGGGCCCCTAGCCCTGACTGCAAAAAAATCCTTATATCGAAAGATGGACCCCACACCGAAGTTGTCCCCACCTCAAACTTGTGCTGCCCTGATAGACCCAAGGGAGCCCTACAAACTGACATCAGGAACCTGGACTGCTGAGTTTTCTTTCCCAGGGAAAATGGCTGCAGGTCCTGAAGGGAACAAAAAGGGCTCCCGGCCTTTGCCTCTGTTCTCTAACATTCCCCAAAAGGCATCGCAGTCCCGGAAGAGGTGTTTGTCATTCAGCCTGCCAAAATAAAGTCTTGTAAAATTCTAGCTCTGCCTTTTTTTTAACGTGTTCTTACTTCCTATTTATGTAATCGCAGAAAGCAAGGAAAGAATAAATGTGTCTCGTTCCCACTATTGCTCTGTGCAGGCATTTTTAAAGCCTGCTGTAGTTCTATCCTCTTTTTCCACTCCAAGCTTCACTTTTCCCCCCTTTTTCAATGTCTGCTGCTTTGGGTTTCCCAGGCAGGGCTGGGTTCCTCGGCAGGGGTCTTAGGAGTTGGTGCAGATTCCGCTTTTTCCGAAGGTGTATCAAAGTGTGCCGGCAAAAGGATTGTTTTCTCCAGGAAAAAGCTTTCTCTCAATGACCATCAATGCATGTATGTGTTTTAATCTTGTAACCAGGTGGATTAAGAAAAGCCGACACCTGTAGCAGAGTTTTGTTGGATCTGTGTCTGTGAGAAGTGGTCTGTGTGCTGGAGAGGGAGAGACCAAGAGACGCTGTTGGAGAGTGGCAACAGCGGCAGGTGTGAGCTGCTAACTTGATGAGGGCTCAGAGCAGACACAGGTGTGAGCTGTTAAGATGATGAGGAAGAGGGGCGGATCCCTCTGGGGGGAGGTTATTTAAGGGCGAGGCTTTGCCTCATGCTGCTTTTGCATGGAGCTGCTGGAGAAGAGGAGTTTATGGGGGCCTCCCAGGGCTGTCTCATGGAAGGACGGTGAGTATTTTGAACATGGTTTGGGGGATCACCTGGGCACATCCTTTGGCCATTTTCCCTGGGAAAGAAAACTCAGCAGTCCAGGTTCCTAATGTCAGTTTGTAGACCTCCCTTCAGTCTATCAGGGCAGCACAAGTTTGAGTTGAGGACAACTTTGGTGTGGGGTCCATCCTTCGATATAAGGATTTTTAGCAGTCAGGGCCAGGGGCCCCTGGGCACATCCTTTGGCCATTTTCCCTGGGAAAGAAAACTCAGCAGTCCAGGTTCCTGATGTCAGTTTGTAGGGCTCCCTTGGGTCTATCAGGGCAGAACAAGTTTGAGTAGGGGACAACTTCGGTGTGGGGTCCATCCTTCGATATAAGGATTCTTTGCAGTCAGGGCCAGGGGCCCACGGCCAGGGACCCCTGGGCACATCCTTTTTCCATTTTTCCTGGGAAAGAAAACTCAGCAGTCCAGGTTCCTGATGTCAGTTTGTAGGGCTCCCTTGGGTCTATCAGGGCAGCACAAGTTTGAGGTGGGGACAACTTTGGTGTGGGGTCCATCCTTCGATATAAGGATTTTTTGCAGTCAGGGCCAGGGGCCCCTGGGCACATCCTTTTTCCATTTTCCCTGGGAAAGAAAACTCAGCAGTCCAGGTTCCTGATGTCAGTTTGTAGGACTCCCTTGGGTCTATCAGGGCAGCACAAGTTTGAGGTGGGGACAACTTCGGTGTGGGGTCCATCCTTCAATATAAGGATTTTTTGCAGTGAGGTCCCAGCCCAGGGCCAGGGGCCCCTGGGCACATCCTTTTTCCATTTTCCCTGGGAAAGAAAACTCAGCAGTCCAGGTTCCTGATGTCAGTTTGTAGGGCTCCCTTGGGTGTATCAGGGCAGCACAAGTTTGATGTGGGGACAACTTCGGTGTGGGCTCCATCCTTCGATATAAGGATTCTTTGCAGTCAGAGCCAGGGGCCCAGGGCCAGGGGCCCCTGGGCAAATCCTTTTTCCATTTTCCCTGGGAAAGAAAACTCAGCAGTCCCGGTTCCTGATGTCAGTTTGTAGGGCTCCCTTGGGTCTATAGGGGCAGCACAAGTTTGAGGTGGGGACAACTTTGGTGTGGGCTCCATCATTCGATATATTGATTTTGTGCACTCAGGGCCAGGGGCCCCCAGGAACATCCTTTGGCCATTTTCCCTGGGAAAGAAAACTCCGCTGTCCAGGTTCCTGATGTCAGTTTGTAGGGCTCCTTTGGGTGTATCAGGGCCGCACAATTTTGAGGTGGGGACAACTTCGGTGTGGGGTCCATCCTTCGATATAAGGATTCTTTGCAGTCAGGGCCAGGGGCCCCTGGGCACATCCTTTGGCCATTTTCCCTGGGAAAGAAAACTCAGCAGTCCAGGTTCCTGATGTCAGTTTGTAGGGCTCCCTTGGGTCTATCAGGGCAGCACAAGTTTGAGGTGGGGACAACTTCGGTGTGGGGTCCATCCTTCAATATAAGGATTTTTTGCAGTCAGGGACAGGGGCCCAGGGCCAGGGGCTCCTGGGCACATCCTTTTTCCATTTCCCCTGGGAAAGAAAACTCAGCAGTCCAGGTTCCTGATGTCAGTTTGTAGGGCTCCCTTGGGTCTATCAGGGCAGCACAAGTTTGAGGTGGGGACAACTTCGGTGTGGGGTCCATCCTTCAATATAAGGATTTTTTGCCGTCAGGGACAGGGGCCCAGGGCCAGGGGCTCCTGGGCACATCCTTTTTCCATTTCCCCTGGGAAAGAAAACTCAGCAGTCCAGGTTCCTGATGTCAGTTTGTAGGGCTCCCTTGGGTCTATCAGGGCAGCACAAGTTTGAGGTGGCGACAACTTCAGTGTGGGCTCCATCCTTCGATATAAGGATTTTTTGCAGTCAGGGCCAGGGGCCCCTGGGCACATCCTTTTTCCATTTTCCCTGGGAAAGAAAACTCAGCAGTCCAGGTTCCTGATGTCAGTTTGTAGGGCTCCCTTGGGTCTATCAGGGCAGCACAAGTTTGAGGTGGGGACAACTTCGTTGTGGGGTCCATCCTTCGATATAAGGATTTTTTGCAGTCAGGGCCAGGGGCCCCTGGGCACATCCTTTTTCCATTTTCCCTGGGAAAGAAAACTCAGCAGTCCAGGTTCCTGATGTCAGCTTGTAGGGCTCCCTTGGGTCTATCAGGGCAGCACAAGTTTGAGGTGGGGACCACTTCGGTGTAGGGTCCATCCTTCGATATAAGGATTTTTTGCAGTGAGGCCCCAGCCCAGGTCCAGGGGCCCCTGGGAACATCCTTTTTCCATTTTCCCTGGGAAAGAAAACTCAGCAGTCCAGGTTCCTGATGTCAGTTTGTAGGGCTCCCTTGGGTGTATCAGGGCAGCACAATTTTGAGGTGGGGACAACTTTGGTGTGGGGTCCATCCTTCGATATAAGGATTTTTTGCAGTCAGGGCCAGGGGCCCCTGGGCACATCCTTTTTCCATTTTCCCTGGGAAAGAAAACTCAGCAGTCCAGGTTCCTGATGTCAGTTTGTAGGGCTCCCTTGGGTCTATCAGGGCAGCACAAGTTTGAGGTGGGGACAACTTCGGTGTGGGGTCCATCCTTCAATATAAGGATTTTTTGCAGTCAGGGACAGGGGCCCAGGGACAGGGTCTCCTGGGCACATCCTTTTTCCATTTCCCCTGGGATAGAAAACTCAGCAGTCCAGGTTCCTGATGTCAGTTTGTAGGGCTCCCTTGGGTCTATCAGGGCAGCACAAGTTTGAGGTGGCGACAAATTCAGTGTGGGGTCCATCCTTCGATATAAGGATTTTTTGCAGTCAGGGCCAGGGTCCCCTGGGCACATCCTTTTTCCATTTTCCATGGGAAAGAAAACTCAGCAGTCCAGGTTCCTGATGTCAGTTTGTAGGGTTCCCTTGGGTCTATCAGGGCAGCACAAGTTTGAGGTAGGGACAACTTCGTTGTGGGGTCCATCCTTCGATATAAGGATTCTTTGCAGTCAGGGCCAGGGGCCCCTGGGCACATCCTTTTTCCATTTTCCCTGGGAAAGAAAACTCAGCAGTCCAGGTTCCTGATGTCAGTTTGTAGGGCTCCCTTGGGTCTATCAGGGCAGCACAAGTTTGAGGTGGGGACAACTTTGGTGTGGGCTCCATCCTTCGATATAAGGATTTTTTGTATTGAGGCCCCAGCCCAGGGCCAGGGACCCCTGGGCACATCCTTTTTCCATTTTCCCTGGGAAAGAAAACTCAGCAGTCCAGGTTCCTGATGTCAGTTTGTAGGGCTCCCTTGGGTCTATCAGGGCAGCACAAGTTTGAGGTGGGGACAACTTCGGTGTGGGGTCCATCCTTCGATATAAGGATTTTTTGCAGTCAGGGCCAGGTGCCCCTGGGCACATCCTTTTTCCATTTTCCCTGGGAAAGAAAACTCAGCAGTCCAGGTTCCTGATGTCAGTTTGTAGGGCTCCCTTGGGTTTATCAGGGCAGCACAAGTTTGAGGTGGGGACAACTTCGGTGTGGGGTCCATCCTTCGATATAAGGATTTTTTGCAGTCACGGCCAGGGGCCCAGGGCCAGGGGCCCCTGGGCACATCCTTTTTCCATTTTCCCTGGGAAAGAAAACTCAGCAGTCCAGGTTCCTGATGTCAGTTTTTAGGGCTGCCTTGGGTCTATCAGGGCAGCACAAGTTTGAGGTGGGGACAACTTTGGTGTGGGCTCCATCCTTCGATATAAGGATTTTTTGTATTGAGGCCCCAGCCCAGGGCCAGGGACCCCTGGGCACATCCTTTTTCCATTTTCCCTGGGAAAGAAAACTCAGCAGTCCAGGTTCCTGATGTCAGTTTGTAGGGCTCTCTTGGGTCTATCAGGGCAGCACAAATTTGAGGTGGGGACAACTTTGGTGTGGGCTCCATCCTTCGATATAAGGATTTTTTGTATTGAGGCCCCAGCCCAGGGCCAGGGGCCCCTGGGCACATCCTTTTTCCATTTTCCCTGGGAAAGAAAACTCAGCAGTCCAGGTTCCTGATGTCAGTTTGTAGGGCTCCCTTGGGTGTATCAGGGCAGCACAAGTTTGAGGTGGGGACAATTTCGGTATGGGGTCCATCCTTCGATATAAGGATACTTTGCAGCGAGGCCCCAGCCCAGGGCCAGCGGCCCCTGGGCACAACCTTTTTCCATTTTCCCTGGGAAAGAAAACTCAGCAGTCCAGGTTCCTGATGTCAGTTTGTAGGGCTCCCTTGGGTCTATCAGGGCAGCACAAGTTTGAGGTGGGGACAACTTTAATGTGGGGTCCATCCTTCAATATAAGGATTTTTTTCAGTCCGGGTCAGGGGCCCCTGGACATATCCTTTTTCCATTTTCCCTGGGAAAGAAAACTCAGCAGTCCAGGTTCCTGATGTCAGTTTGTAGGGCTCCCTTGGGTCTATCAGGGCAGTACAAGTTTGAGGTGGGGACAACTTCGGTGTGGGCTCCATCCTTCGATATAAGGATTTTTTGCAGTCAGGGCCAGGGGCCCAGGGCCAGGGGCCCCTGGGCACATCCTTTTTCCATTTTCCCTGGGAAAGAAAACTCAGCAGTCCAGGTTCCTGATGTCAGTTTGTAGGGCTCCCTTGGGTCTATCAGGGCAGTACAAGTTTGAGGTGGGGACAACTTCGGTGTGGGCTCCATCCTTCGATATAAGGATTTTTTGCAGTCAGGGCCAGGGGCCCCTGGGCACATCCTTTTTCCATTTTCCCTGGGAAAGAAAACTCAGCAGTCCAGGTTCCTGATGTCAGTTTGTAGGGCTCCCTTGGGTCTATCAGGGCAGCACAAGTTTGAGGTGGGGACAACTTCGGTGTGGGCTCCATCCTTTGATATAAGGATTTTTTGCAGTCAGGGCCAGGGGCCCAGGGCCAGGGGCCCCTGGGCACATCCTTTTTCCATTTTCCCTGGGAAAGAAAACTCAGCAGTCCAGGTTCCAGATGTCAGTTTGTAGGGCTCCCTTGGGTCTATCAGGGCAGCACAAGTTTGAGGTGGGGACAACTTTGGTGTGGGCTCCATCCTTCGATATAAGGATTTTTTGCAGTCAGGGTCAGGGGCCCCTGGGTATATCCTTTTTCCATTTTCCCTGGGAAAGAAAACTCAGCAGTCCAGGTTCCTGATGTCAGTTTGTAGGGCTCCCTTGGGTCTATCAGGGCAGTACAAGTTTGAGGTGGGGACAACTTTGGTGTGGGGTCCATCCTTCGATATAAGGATTCTTTGCAGTCAGGGACAGGGGCCCCTGGGCACATCCTTTGGCCATTTTCCCTGGGAAAGAAAACTCAGCAGTCCAGTTTCCTGATGTCAGTTTGTAGGGCTCCCTTGGGTCTATCGGGGCAGCACAAGTTTGAGGTGGGGACAACTTCGGTGTGGGCTCCATCCTTTGATATAAGGATTTTTTGCAGTCAGGGCCAGGGGCCCAGGGCCAGGGGCCCCTGGGCACATCCTTTTTCCATTTTCCCTGGGAAAGAAAACTCAGCAGTCCAGGTTCCAGATGTCAGTTTGTAGGGCTCCCTTGGGTCTATCAGGGCAGCACAAGTTTGAGGTGGGGACAACTTTGGTGTGGGCTCCATCCTTCGATATAAGGATTTTTTGCAGTCAGGGTCAGGGGCCCCTGGGTATATCCTTTTTCCATTTTCCCTGGGAAAGAAAACTCAGCAGTCCAGGTTCCTGATGTCAGTTTGTAGGGCTCCCTTGGGTCTATCAGGGCAGTACAAGTTTGAGGTGGGGACAACTTTGGTGTGGGGTCCATCCTTCGATATAAGGATTCTTTGCAGTCAGGGCCAGGGGCCCCTGGGCACATCCTTTGGCCATTTTCCCTGGGAAAGAAAACTCAGCAGTCCAGGTTCCTGATGTCAGTTTGTAGGGCTCCCTTGGGTCTATCAGGGCAGCACAAGTTTGAGGTGGGGACAACTTCGGTGTGGGGTCCATCCTTCAATATAAGGATTTTTTGCAGTCAGGGACAGGGGCCCAGGGCCAGGGGCTCCTGGGCACATCCTTTTTCCATTTCCCCTGGGAAAGAAAACTCAGCAGTCCAGGTTCCTGATGTCAGTTTGTAGGGCTCCCTTGGGTCTATCAGGGCAGCACAAGTTTGAGGTGGGGACAACTTCGGTGTGGGGTCCATCCTTCAATATAAGGATTTTTTGCAGTCAGGGACAGGGGCCCAGGGCCAGGGGCTCCTGGGCACATCCTTTTTCCATTTCCCCTGGGAAAGAAAACTCAGCAGTCCAGGTTCCAGATGTCAGTTTGTAGGGCTCCCTTGGGTCTATCAGGGCAGCACAAGTTTGAGGTGGCGACAACTTCAGTGTGGGCTCCATCCTTCGATATAAGGATTTTTTGCAGTCAGGGCCAGGGGCCCCTGGGCACATCCTTTTTCCATTTTCCCTGGGAAAGAAAACTCAGCAGTCCAGGTTCCTGATGTCAGTTTGTAGGGTTCCCTTGGGTCTATCAGGGCAGCACAAGTTTGAGGTGGGGACAACTTCGTTGTGGGGTCCATCCTTCGATATAAGGATTTTTTGCAGTCAGGGCCAGGGGCCCCTGGGCACATCCTTTTTCCATTTTCCCTGGGAAAGAAAACTCAGCAGTCCAGGTTCCTGATGTCAGCTTGTAGGGCTCCCTTGGGTCTATCAGGGCAGCACAAGTTTGAGGTGGGGACCACTTCGGTGTAGGGTCCATCCTTCGATATAAGGATTTTTTGCAGTGAGGCCCCAGCCCAGGTCCAGGGGCCCCTGGGAACATCCTTTTTCCATTTTCCCTGGGAAAGAAAACTCAGCAGTCCAGGTTCCTGATGTCAGTTTGTAGGGCTCCCTTGGGTGTATCAGGGCAGCACAATTTTGAGGTGGGGACAACTTTGGTGTGGGGTCCATCCTTCGATATAAGGATTTTTTGCAGTCAGGGCCAGGGGCCCCTGGGCACATCCTTTTTCCATTTTCCCTGGGAAAGAAAACTCAGCAGTCCAGGTTCCTGATGTCAGTTTGTAGGGCTCCCTTGGGTCTATCAGGGCAGCACAAGTTTGAGGTGGGGACAACTTCGGTGTGGGGTCCATCCTTCAATATAAGGATTTTTTGCAGTCAGGGACAGGGGCCCAGGGACAGGGTCTCCTGGGCACATCCTTTTTCCATTTCCCCTGGGATAGAAAACTCAGCAGTCCAGGTTCCTGATGTCAGTTTGTAGGGCTCCCTTGGGTCTATCAGGGCAGCACAAGTTTGAGGTGGCGACAAATTCAGTGTGGGGTCCATCCTTCGATATAAGGATTTTTTGCAGTCAGGGCCAGGGTCCCCTGGGCACATCCTTTTTCCATTTTCCATGGGAAAGAAAACTCAGCAGTCCAGGTTCCTGATGTCAGTTTGTAGGGCTCCCTTGGGTCTATCAGGGCAGCACAAGTTTGAGGTGGGGACAACTTCGTTGTGGGGTCCATCCTTCGATATAAGGATTCTTTGCAGTCAGGGCCAGGGGCCCCTGGGCACATCCTTTTTCCATTTTCCCTGGGAAAGAAAACTCAGCAGTCCAGGTTCCTGATGTCAGTTTGTAGGGCTCCCTTGGGTCTATCAGGGCAGCACAAGTTTGAGGTGGGGACAACTTTGGTGTGGGCTCCATCCTTCGATATAAGGATTTTTTGTATTGAGGCCCCAGCCCAGGGCCAGGGACCCCTGGGCACATCCTTTTTCCATTTTCCCTGGGAAAGAAAACTCAGCAGTCCAGGTTCCTGATGTCAGTTTGTAGGGCTCCCTTGGGTCTATCAGGGCAGCACAAGTTTGAGGTGGGGACAACTTCGGTGTGGGGTCCATCCTTCGATATAAGGATTTTTTGCAGTCAGGGCCAGGTGCCCCTGGGCACATCCTTTTTCCATTTTCCCTGGGAAAGAAAACTCAGCAGTCCAGGTTCCTGATGTCAGTTTGTAGGGCTCCCTTGGGTTTATCAGGGCAGCACAAGTTTGAGGTGGGGACAACTTCGGTGTGGGGTCCATCCTTCGATATAAGGATTTTTTGCAGTCACGGCCAGGGGCCCAGGGCCAGGGGCCCCTGGGCACATCCTTTTTCCATTTTCCCTGGGAAAGAAAACTCAGCAGTCCAGGTTCCTGATGTCAGTTTTTAGGGCTGCCTTGGGTCTATCAGGGCAGCACAAGTTTGAGGTGGGGACAACTTTGGTGTGGGCTCCATCCTTCGATATAAGGATTTTTTGTATTGAGGCCCCAGCCCAGGGCCAGGGACCCCTGGGCACATCCTTTTTCCATTTTCCCTGGGAAAGAAAACTCAGCAGTCCAGGTTCCTGATGTCAGTTTGTAGGGCTCTCTTGGGTCTATCAGGGCCGCACAAATTTGAGGTGGGGACAACTTTGGTGTGGGCTCCATCCTTCGATATAAGGATTTTTTGTATTGAGGCCCCAGCCCAGGGCCAGGGACCCCTGGGCACATCCTTTTTCCATTTTCCCTGGGAAAGAAAACTCAGCAGTCCAGGTTCCTGATGTCAGTTTGTAGGGCTCCCTTGGGTGTATCAGGGCAGCACAAGTTTGAGGTGGGGACAATTTCGGTATGGGGTCCATCCTTCGATATAAGGATACTTTGCAGCGAGGCCCCAGCCCAGGGCCAGCGGCCCCTGGGCACAACCTTTTTCCATTTTCCCTGGGAAAGAAAACTCAGCAGTCCAGGTTCCTGATGTCAGTTTGTAGGGCTCCCTTGGGTCTATCAGGGCAGCACAAGTTTGAGGTGGGGACAACTTTAATGTGGGGTCCATCCTTCAATATAAGGATTGTTTTCAGTCAGGGTCAGGGGCCCCTGGACATATCCTTTTTCCATTTTCCCTGGGAAAGAAAACTCAGCAGTCCAGGTTCCTGATGTCAGTTTGTAGGGCTCCCTTGGGTCTATCAGGGCAGTACAAGTTTGAGGTGGGGACAACTTCGGTGTGGGCTCCATCCTTCGATATAAGGATTTTTTGCAGTCAGGGCCAGGGGCCCCTGGGCACATCCTTTTTCCATTTTCCCTGGGAAAGAAAACTCAGCAGTCCAGGTTCCTGATGTCAGTTTGTAGGGCTCCCTTGGGTCTATCAGGGCAGCACAAGTTTGAGGTGGGGACAACTTCGGTGTGGGCTCCATCCTTTGATATAAGGATTTTTTGCAGTCAGGGCCAGGGGCCCAGGGCCAGGGGCCCCTGGGCACATCCTTTTTCCATTTTCCCTGGGAAAGAAAACTCAGCAGTCCAGGTTCCAGATGTCAGTTTGTAGGGCTCCCTTGGGTCTATCAGGGCAGCACAAGTTTGAGGTGGGGACAACTTTGGTGTGGGGTCCATCCTTCGATGTAAGGATTTTTTGCAGTCAGGGCCAGGGGCCCCAGGGCACATCCTTTTTCCATTTTCCCTGGGAAAGAAAACTCAGCAGTCTAGGTTCCTGATGTCAGTTTGTAGGGCTCCCTTGGGTCTATCAGGGCAGCACAAGTTTGAGGTGGGGACAACTTTGGTGTGGGGTCCATCCTTCGATATAAGGATTTTTTGCAGTCAGGGCCAGGGGCCCCTGGGCACATCCTTTTTCCATTTTCCCTGGGAAAGAAAACTCAGCAGTCCAGGTTCCTGATGTCAGTTTGTAGGGCTCCCTTGGGTCTATCAGGGCAGCACAAGTTTGAGGTGGGGACAACTTCGGTGTGGGCTCCATCCTTCGATATAAGGATTTTTTGCAGTCAGGCCCCAGCCCAGGTCTAGGGGCCCCTGGGCACATCCTTTTTCCATTTTCCCTGGGAAAGAAAACTCAGCAGTCCAGGTTCCTGATGTCAGTTTGTAGGGCTCCCTTGGGTCTATCAGGGCAGCACAAGTTTGAGGTGGGGACAACTTTGGTGTGGGCTCCATCCTTCGATATATGGATTTTTTCTATTGAGGCCCCAGCCCAGGGCCAGGGACCCCTGGGCACATCCTTTTTCCATTTTCCCTGGGAAAGAAAACTCAGCAGTCCAGGTTCCTGATGTCAGTTTGTAGGGCTCCCTTGGGTCTATCAGGGCAGCACAAGTTTGAGGTGGGGACAACTTTGGTGTGGGGTCCATCCTTCGATATAAGGATTTTTTGCAGTCAGGGCCAGGGGCCCCTGGGCACACCCTTTTTCCATTTTCCCTGGGAAAGAAAACTCAGCAGTCCAGGTTCCTGATGTCAGTTTGTAGGGCTCCCTTGGGTCTATCAGGGCAGCACAAGTTTGAGGTGGGGACAACTTCGGTGTGGGGTCCATCCTTCGATATAAGGATTTTTTTCAGTCAGGGTATGGGGCCCAGGTCCAGGGGCCCCTGGGCACATCCTTTTTCCATTTTCCCTGGGAAAGAAAACTCAGCAGTCCAGGTTCCTGGTGTCAGTTTGTAGGGCTCCCTTGGGTCTATCAGGGCAGCACAAGTTTGAGGTGGGGACAACTTCGGTGTGGGGTCCATCCTTCGATATAAGGATTTTTTGCAGTCAGGGCCAGGTGCCCCTGGGCACATCCTTTTTCCATTTTCCCTGGGAAAGAAAACTCAACAGTCCAGGTTCCTGATGTCAGTTTGTAGGGCTCCCTTGGGTCTATCAGGGCAGCACAAGTTTGAGGTGGGGACAACTTTGGTGTGGGCTCCATCCTTCGATATAAGGATTTTTTGCAGTCAGGCCCCAGCCCAGGTCTAGGGGCCCCTGGGCACATCCTTTTTCCATTTTCCCTGGGAAAGAAAACTCAGCAGTCCAGGTTCCTGATGTCAGTTTGTAGGGCTCCCTTGGGTCTATCAGGGCAGCACAAGTTTGAGGTGGGGACAACTTTGGTGTGGGCTCCATCCTTCGATATAAGGATTTTTTCTATTGAGGCCCCAGCCCAGGGCCAGGGACCCCTGGGCACATCCTTTTTCCATTTTCCCTGGGAAAGAAAACTCAGCAGTCCAGGTTCCTGATGTCTGTTTGTAGGGCTCCCTTGGGTCTATCAGGGCAGCACAAATTTGAGGTGCGGACAACTTTGGTGTGGGCTCCATCCTTCGATATAAGGATTTTTTGTATTGAGGCCCCAGCCCAGGGCCAGGGACCCCTGGGCACATCCTTTTTCCATTTTCCCTGGGAAAGAAAACTCAGCAGTCCAGGTTCCTGATGTCAGTTTGTAGGGCTCCCTTGGGTCTATCAGGGCAGCACAAGTTTGAGGTGGGGACAACTTTGGTGTGGGGTCCATCCTTCGATATAAGGATTTTTTGCAGTCAGGGCCAGGGGCCCCTGGGCACATCCTTCTTCCATTTTCCCTGGGAAAGAAAACTCAGCAGTCCAGGTTCCTGATGTCAGTTTGTAGGGCTCCCTTGGGTCTATCAGGGCAGCACAAGTTTGAGGTGGGGACAACTTCGGTGTGGGGTCCATCCTTCGATATAAGGATTTTTTTCAGTCAGGGTATGGGGCCCAGGGCCAGGGGCCCCTGGGCACAACCTTTTTCCATTTTCCCTGGGAAAGAAAACTCAGCAGTCCAGGTTCCTGATGTCAGTTTGTAGGGCTCCCTTGGGTCTATCAGGGCAGCACAAGTTTGAGGTGGGGACAACTTTGGTGTGGGGTCCATCCTTCGATATAAGGAGTTTTTGCAGTCAGGGCCAGGGGCCCCTGGGCACATCCTTTTTCCATTTTCCCTGGGAAAGAAAACTCAGCAGTCCAGGTTCCTGATGTCAGTTTGTAGGGCTCCCTTGGGTCTATCAGGGCAGCACAAGTTTGAGGTGGGGACAACTTCGGTGTGGGCTCCATCCTTCGATATAAGGATTTTTTGCAGTCAGGGCCAGGGGCCCCTGGGCACAACGTTTTTCCATTTTCCCTGGGAAAGAAAACTCAGCAGTCCAGGTTCCTGATGTCAGTTTGTAGGGCTCCCTTGGGTCTATCAGGGCAGCACAAGTTTGAGGTGGGGACAACTTCGGTGTGGGGTCCATCCTTCGATATAAGGATTTTTTGCAGTCAGGGCCAGGTGCCCCTGGGCACATCCTTTTTCCATTTTCCCTGGGAAAGAAAACTCAGCAGTCCAGGTTCCTGATGTCAGTTTGTAGGGCTCCCTTGGGTTTATCAGGGCAGCACAAGTTTGAGGTGGGGACAACTTCGGTGTGGGGTCCATCCTTCGATATAAGGATTTTTTGCAGTCACGGCCAGGGGCCCAGGGCCAGGGGCCCCTGCGCACATCCTTTTTCCATTTTCCCTGGGAAAGAAAACTCAGCAGTCCAGGTTCCTGATGTCAGTTTGTAGGGCTCCCTTGGGTCTATCAGGGCAGCACAAGTTTGAGGTGGGGACAACTTCGGTGTGGGCTCCATCCTTCGATATAAGGATTTTTTGCAGTCAGGGCCAGGGGCCCCTGGGCACATCCTTTTTCCATTTTCCCTGGGAAAGAAAACTCAGCAGTCCAGGTTCCTGATGTCAGTTTGTAGGGCTCCCTTGGGTCTATCAGGGCAGTACAAGTTTGAGGTGGAGACAACTTTGGTGTGGGGTCCATCCTTCGATATAAGGATTTTTTGCAGTCAGGGCCAGGGGCCCCTGGGCACAACCTTTTTCCATTTTCCCTGGGAAAGAAAACTCAGCAGTCCAGGCTTGTGATGTCAGTTTGTAGGGCTCCCTTGGGTGTATCAGGGCAGCACTAGTTTGAGGTGAGGATATCTTCGGCGCGGCGTCTATCCTTCGATATTAGGATTCTTTGCAGAGAGGCTTCAGCCCAGGGCCAGGGGCCCCTGGGCACATCCTTTTTCCATTTTCCCTGGGAAAGAAAACTCAGCAGTCCAGGTTCCTGATGTCAGCTTGTAGGGCTCCCTTGGGTCTATCAGGGCAGCACAAGTTTGAGGTGGGGACCACTTCGGTGTAGGGTCCATCCTTCGATATAAGGATTTTTTGCAGTGAGGCCCCAGCCCAGGTCCAGGGGCCCCTGGGAACATCCTTTTTCCATTTTCCCTGGGAAAGAAAACTCAGCAGTCCAGGTTCCTGATGTCAGTTTGTAGGGCTCCCTTGGGTGTATCAGGGCAGCACAATTTTGAGGTGGGGACAACTTTGGTGTGGGGTCCATCCTTCGATATAAGGATTTTTTGCAGTCAGGGCCAGGGGCCCCTGGGCACATCCTTTTTCCATTTTCCCTGGGAAAGAAAACTCAGCAGTCCAGGTTCCTGATGTCAGTTTGTAGGGCTCCCTTGGGTCTATCAGGGCAGCACAAGTTTGAGGTGGGGACAACTTCGGTGTGGGGTCCATCCTTCAATATAAGGATTTTTTGCAGTCAGGGACAGGGGCCCAGGGACAGGGTCTCCTGGGCACATCCTTTTTCCATTTCCCCTGGGATAGAAAACTCAGCAGTCCAGGTTCCTGATGTCAGTTTGTAGGGCTCCCTTGGGTCTATCAGGGCAGCACAAGTTTGAGGTGGCGACAAATTCAGTGTGGGGTCCATCCTTCGATATAAGGATTTTTTGCAGTCAGGGCCAGGGTCCCCTGGGCACATCCTTTTTCCATTTTCCATGGGAAAGAAAACTCAGCAGTCCAGGTTCCTGATGTCAGTTTGTAGGGTTCCCTTGGGTCTATCAG
Organism: Lonchura striata; assembly: GCF_050655825.1. NCBI lineage: Eukaryota > Metazoa > Chordata > Aves > Passeriformes > Estrildidae > Lonchura > Lonchura striata. Next base: position 8,663,786 of record NC_140734.1, on the reverse strand, counting down.
GGCAGCACAAGTTTGAGGTGGGGACAACTTCGTTGTGGGGTCCATCCTTCGATATAAGGATTCTTTGCAGTCAGGGCCAGGGGCCCCTGGGCACATCCTTTTTCCATTTTCCCTGGGAAAGAAAACTCAGCAGTCCAGGTTCCTGATGTCAGTTTGTAGGGCTCCCTTGGGTCTATCAGGGCAGCACAAGTTTGAGGTGGGGACAACTTTGGTGTGGGCTCCATCCTTCGATATAAGGATTTTTTGTATTGAGGCCCCAGCCCAGGGCCAGGGACCCCTGGGCACATCCTTTTTCCATTTTCCCTGGGAAAGAAAACTCAGCAGTCCAGGTTCCTGATGTCAGTTTGTAGGGCTCCCTTGGGTCTATCAGGGCAGCACAAGTTTGAGGTGGGGACAACTTCGGTGTGGGGTCCATCCTTCGATATAAGGATTTTTTGCAGTCAGGGCCAGGTGCCCCTGGGCACATCCTTTTTCCATTTTCCCTGGGAAAGAAAACTCAGCAGTCCAGGTTCCTGATGTCAGTTTGTAGGGCTCCCTTGGGTTTATCAGGGCAGCACAAGTTTGAGGTGGGGACAACTTCGGTGTGGGGTCCATCCTTCGATATAAGGATTTTTTGCAGTCACGGCCAGGGGCCCAGGGCCAGGGGCCCCTGGGCACATCCTTTTTCCATTTTCCCTGGGAAAGAAAACTCAGCAGTCCAGGTTCCTGATGTCAGTTTTTAGGGCTGCCTTGGGTCTATCAGGGCAGCACAAGTTTGAGGTGGGGACAACTTTGGTGTGGGCTCCATCCTTCGATATAAGGATTTTTTGTATTGAGGCCCCAGCCCAGGGCCAGGGACCCCTGGGCACATCCTTTTTCCATTTTCCCTGGGAAAGAAAACTCAGCAGTCCAGGTTCCTGATGTCAGTTTGTAGGGCTCTCTTGGGTCTATCAGGGCCGCACAAATTTGAGGTGGGGACAACTTTGGTGTGGGCTCCATCCTTCGATATAAGGATTTTTTGTATTGAGGCCCCAGCCCAGGGCCAGGGACCCCTGGGCACATCCTTTTTCCATTTTCCCTGGGAAAGAAAACTCAGCAGTCCAGGTTCCTGATGTCAGTTTGTAGGGCTCCCTTGGGTGTATCAGGGCAGCACAAGTTTGAGGTGGGGACAATTTCGGTATGGGGTCCATCCTTCGATATAAGGATACTTTGCAGCGAGGCCCCAGCCCAGGGCCAGCGGCCCCTGGGCACAACCTTTTTCCATTTTCCCTGGGAAAGAAAACTCAGCAGTCCAGGTTCCTGATGTCAGTTTGTAGGGCTCCCTTGGGTCTATCAGGGCAGCACAAGTTTGAGGTGGGGACAACTTTAATGTGGGGTCCATCCTTCAATATAAGGATTGTTTTCAGTCAGGGTCAGGGGCCCCTGGACATATCCTTTTTCCATTTTCCCTGGGAAAGAAAACTCAGCAGTCCAGGTTCCTGATGTCAGTTTGTAGGGCTCCCTTGGGTCTATCAGGGCAGTACAAGTTTGAGGTGGGGACAACTTCGGTGTGGGCTCCATCCTTCGATATAAGGATTTTTTGCAGTCAGGGCCAGGGGCCCAGGGCCAGGGGCCCCTGGGCACATCCTTTTTCCATTTTCCCTGGGAAAGAAAACTCAGCAGTCCAGTTTCCTGATGTCAGTTTGTAGGGCTCCCTTGGGTCTATCAGGGCAGTACAAGTTTGAGGTGGGGACAACTTCGGTGTGGGCTCCATCCTTCGATATAAGGATTTTTTGCAGTCAGGGCCAGGGGCCCCTGGGCACATCCTTTTTCCATTTTCCCTGGGAAAGAAAACTCAGCAGTCCAGGTTCCTGATGTCAGTTTGTAGGGCTCCCTTGGGTCTATCAGGGCAGCACAAGTTTGAGGTGGGGACAACTTCGGTGTGGGCTCCATCCTTTGATATAAGGATTTTTTGCAGTCAGGGCCAGGGGCCCAGGGCCAGGGGCCCCTGGGCACATCCTTTTTCCATTTTCCCTGGGAAAGAAAACTCAGCAGTCCAGGTTCCAGATGTCAGTTTGTAGGGCTCCCTTGGGTCTATCAGGGCAGCACAAGTTTGAGGTGGGGACAACTTTGGTGTGGGGTCCATCCTTCGATGTAAGGATTTTTTGCAGTCAGGGCCAGGGGCCCCAGGGCACATCCTTTTTCCATTTTCCCTGGGAAAGAAAACTCAGCAGTCTAGGTTCCTGATGTCAGTTTGTAGGGCTCCCTTGGGTCTATCAGGGCAGCACAAGTTTGAGGTGGGGACAACTTTGGTGTGGGGTCCATCCTTCGATATAAGGATTTTTTGCAGTCAGGGCCAGGGGCCCCTGGGCACATCCTTTTTCCATTTTCCCTGGGAAAGAAAACTCAGCAGTCCAGGTTCCTGATGTCAGTTTGTAGGGCTCCCTTGGGTCTATCAGGGCAGCACAAGTTTGAGGTGGGGACAACTTCGGTGTGGGCTCCATCCTTCGATATAAGGATTTTTTGCAGTCAGGCCCCAGCCCAGGTCTAGGGGCCCCTGGGCACATCCTTTTTCCATTTTCCCTGGGAAAGAAAACTCAGCAGTCCAGGTTCCTGATGTCAGTTTGTAGGGCTCCCTTGGGTCTATCAGGGCAGCACAAGTTTGAGGTGGGGACAACTTTGGTGTGGGCTCCATCCTTCGATATATGGATTTTTTCTATTGAGGCCCCAGCCCAGGGCCAGGGACCCCTGGGCACATCCTTTTTCCATTTTCCCTGGGAAAGAAAACTCAGCAGTCCAGGTTCCTGATGTCAGTTTGTAGGGCTCCCTTGGGTCTATCAGGGCAGCACAAGTTTGAGGTGGGGACAACTTTGGTGTGGGGTCCATCCTTCGATATAAGGATTTTTTGCAGTCAGGGCCAGGGGCCCCTGGGCACACCCTTTTTCCATTTTCCCTGGGAAAGAAAACTCAGCAGTCCAGGTTCCTGATGTCAGTTTGTAGGGCTCCCTTGGGTCTATCAGGGCAGCACAAGTTTGAGGTGGGGACAACTTCGGTGTGGGGTCCATCCTTCGATATAAGGATTTTTTTCAGTCAGGGTATGGGGCCCAGGTCCAGGGGCCCCTGGGCACATCCTTTTTCCATTTTCCCTGGGAAAGAAAACTCAGCAGTCCAGGTTCCTGGTGTCAGTTTGTAGGGCTCCCTTGGGTCTATCAGGGCAGCACAAGTTTGAGGTGGGGACAACTTCGGTGTGGGCTCCATCCTTCGATATAAGGATTTTTTGCAGTCAGGGCCAGGTGCCCCTGGGCACATCCTTTTTCCATTTTCCCTGGGAAAGAAAACTCAACAGTCCAGGTTCCTGATGTCAGTTTGTAGGGCTCCCTTGGGTCTATCAGGGCAGCACAAGTTTGAGGTGGGGACAACTTTGGTGTGGGCTCCATCCTTCGATATAAGGATTTTTTGCAGTCAGGCCCCAGCCCAGGTCTAGGGGCCCCTGGGCACATCCTTTTTCCATTTTCCCTGGGAAAGAAAACTCAGCAGTCCAGGTTCCTGATGTCAGTTTGTAGGGCTCCCTTGGGTCTATCAGGGCAGCACAAGTTTGAGGTGGGGACAACTTTGGTGTGGGCTCCATCCTTCGATATAAGGATTTTTTCTATTGAGGCCCCAGCCCAGGGCCAGGGACCCCTGGGCACATCCTTTTTCCATTTTCCCTGGGAAAGAAAACTCAGCAGTCCAGGTTCCTGATGTCTGTTTGTAGGGCTCCCTTGGGTCTATCAGGGCAGCACAAATTTGAGGTGCGGACAACTTTGGTGTGGGCTCCATCCTTCGATATAAGGATTTTTTGTATTGAGGCCCCAGCCCAGGGCCAGGGACCCCTGGGCACATCCTTTTTCCATTTTCCCTGGGAAAGAAAACTCAGCAGTCCAGGTTCCTGATGTCAGTTTGTAGGGCTCCCTTGGGTCTATCAGGGCAGCACAAGTTTGAGGTGGGGACAACTTTGGTGTGGGGTCCATCCTTCGATATAAGGATTTTTTGCAGTCAGGGCCAGGGGCCCCTGGGCACATCCTTCTTCCATTTTCCCTGGGAAAGAAAACTCAGCAGTCCAGGTTCCTGATGTCAGTTTGTAGGGCTCCCTTGGGTCTATCAGGGCAGCACAAGTTTGAGGTGGGGACAACTTCGGTGTGGGGTCCATCCTTCGATATAAGGATTTTTTTCAGTCAGGGTATGGGGCCCAGGGCCAGGGGCCCCTGGGCACAACCTTTTTCCATTTTCCCTGGGAAAGAAAACTCAGCAGTCCAGGTTCCTGATGTCAGTTTGTAGGGCTCCCTTGGGTCTATCAGGGCAGCACAAGTTTGAGGTGGGGACAACTTTGGTGTGGGGTCCATCCTTCGATATAAGGAGTTTTTGCAGTCAGGGCCAGGGGCCCCTGGGCACATCCTTTTTCCATTTTCCCTGGGAAAGAAAACTCAGCAGTCCAGGTTCCTGATGTCAGTTTGTAGGGCTCCCTTGGGTCTATCAGGGCAGCACAAGTTTGAGGTGGGGACAACTTCGGTGTGGGCTCCATCCTTCGATATAAGGATTTTTTGCAGTCAGGGCCAGGGGCCCCTGGGCACAACGTTTTTCCATTTTCCCTGGGAAAGAAAACTCAGCAGTCCAGGTTCCTGATGTCAGTTTGTAGGGCTCCCTTGGGTCTATCAGGGCAGCACAAGTTTGAGGTGGGGACAACTTCGGTGTGGGGTCCATCCTTCGATATAAGGATTTTTTGCAGTCAGGGCCAGGTGCCCCTGGGCACATCCTTTTTCCATTTTCCCTGGGAAAGAAAACTCAGCAGTCCAGGTTCCTGATGTCAGTTTGTAGGGCTCCCTTGGGTTTATCAGGGCAGCACAAGTTTGAGGTGGGGACAACTTCGGTGTGGGGTCCATCCTTCGATATAAGGATTTTTTGCAGTCACGGCCAGGGGCCCAGGGCCAGGGGCCCCTGGGCACATCCTTTTTCCATTTTCCCTGGGAAAGAAAACTCAGCAGTCCAGGTTCCTGATGTCAGTTTGTAGGGCTCCCTTGGGTCTATCAGGGCAGCACAAGTTTGAGGTGGGGACAACTTCGGTGTGGGCTCCATCCTTCGATATAAGGATTTTTTGCAGTCAGGGCCAGGGGCCCCTGGGCACATCCTTTTTCCATTTTCCCTGGGAAAGAAAACTCAGCAGTCCAGGTTCCTGATGTCAGTTTGTAGGGCTCCCTTGGGTCTATCAGGGCAGTACAAGTTTGAGGTGGAGACAACTTTGGTGTGGGGTCCATCCTTCGATATAAGGATTTTTTGCAGTCAGGGCCAGGGGCCCCTGGGCACAACCTTTTTCCATTTTCCCTGGGAAAGAAAACTCAGCAGTCCAGGCTTGTGATGTCAGTTTGTAGGGCTCCCTTGGGTGTATCAGGGCAGCACTAGTTTGAGGTGAGGATATCTTCGGCGCGGCGTCTATCCTTCGATATTAGGATTCTTTGCAGAGAGGCTTCAGCCCAGGGCCAGGGGCCCCTGGGCATATCCTTTTTCCATTTTCCCTGGGAAAGAAAACTCAGCAGTCCAGGTTCCTGATGTCAGTTTCTAGGGCTCCCTTGGGTCTATCAGGGCAGCACAAGTTTGAGGTGGGGACAACTTCGGTGTGGGGTCCATCCTTCGATATAAGGATACTTTGCAGCGAGGCCCCAGCCCAGGGCCAGCGGCCCCTGGGCACAACCTTTTTCCATTTTCCCTGGGAAAGAAAACTCAGCAGTCCAGGTTCCTGATGTCAGTTTGTAGGGCTCCCTTGGGTCTATCAGGGCAGCACAAGTTTGAGGTGGGGACAACTTTAATGTGGGGTCCATCCTTCAATATAAGGATTTTTTTCAGTCAGGGTCAGGGGCCCCTGGACATATCCTTTTTCCATTTTCCCTGGGAAAGAAAACTCAGCAGTCCCGGTTCCTGATGTCAGTTTGTAGGGCTCCCTTGGGTCTATCAGGGCAGTACAAGTTTGAGGTGGGGACAACTTCGGTGTGGGCTCCATCCTTCGATATAAGGATTTTTTGCAGTCAGGGCCAGGGGCCCAGGTCCAGGGGCCCCTGGGCACATCCTTTTTCCATTTTCCCTGGGAAAGAAAACTCAGCAGTCCAGGTTCCTGATGTCAGTTTGTAGGGCTCCCTTGGGTCTATCAGGGCAGTACAAGTTTGAGGTGGGGACAACTTTGGTGTGGGCTCCATCCTTCGATATAAGGATTTTTTGCAGTCAGGGCCAGGGGCCCCTGGGCACATCCTTTTTCCATTTTCCCTGGGAAAGAAAACTCAGCAGTCCAGGTTCCTGATGTCAGTTTGTAGGGCTCCCTTGGGTCTATCAGGGCAGCACAAGTTTGAGGTGGGGACAACTTCGGTGTGGGGTCCATCCTTCAATATAAGGATTTTTTGCAGTCAGGGACAGGGGCCCAGGGACAGGGTCTCCTGGGCACATCCTTTTTCCATTTCCCCTGGGATAGAAAACTCAGCAGTCCAGGTTCCTGATGTCAGTTTGTAGGGCTCCCTTGGGTCTATCAGGGCAGCACAAGTTTGAGGTGGCGACAAATTCAGTGTGGGGTCCATCCTTCGATATAAGGATTTTTTGCAGTCAGGGCCAGGGGCCCCTGGGCACATCCTTTTTCCATTTTCCATGGGAAAGAAAACTCAGCAGTCCAGGTTCCTGATGTCAGTTTGTAGGGTTCCCTTGGGTCTATCAGGGCAGCACAAGTTTGAGGTGGGGACAACTTCGTTGTGGGGTCCATCCTTCGATATAAGGATTTTTTGCAGTCAGGGCCAGGGGCCCCTGGGCACATCCTTTTTCCATTTTCCCTGGGAAAGAAAACTCAGCAGTCCAGGTTCCTGATGTCAGTTTGTAGGGCTCCCTTGGGTCTATCAGGGCAGCACAAGTTTGAGGTGGGGACAACTTCGGTGTGGGCTCCATCCTTCGATATAAGGATTTTTTGTATTGAGGCCCCAGCCCAGGGCCAGGGACCCCTGGGCACATCCTTTTTCCATTTTCCCTGGGAAAGAAAACTCAGCAGTCCAGGTTCCTGATGTCAGTTTGTAGGGCTCCCTTGGGTCTATCAGGGCAGCACAAGTTTGAGGTGGGGACAACTTCGGTGTGGGGTCCATCCTTCGATATAAGGATTTTTTGCAGTCAGGGCCAGGTGCCCCTGGGCACATCCTTTTTCCATTTTCCCTGGGAAAGAAAACTCAGCAGTCCAGGTTCCTGATGTCAGTTTGTAGGGCTCCCTTGGGTTTATCAGGGCAGCACAAGTTTGAGGTGGGGACAACTTCGGTGTGGGGTCCATCCTTCGATATAAGGATTTTTTGCAGTCACGGCCAGGGGCCCAGGGCCAGGGGCCCCTGGGCACATCCTTTTTCCATTTTCCCTGGGAAAGAAAACTCAGCAGTCCAGGTTCCTGATGTCAGTTTTTAGGGCTGCCTTGGGTCTATCAGGGCAGCACAAGTTTGAGGTGGGGACAACTTTGGTGTGGGCTCCATCCTTCGATATAAGGATTTTTTGTATTGAGGCCCCAGCCCAGGGCCAGGGACCCCTGGGCACATCCTTTTTCCATTTTCCCTGGGAAAGAAAACTCAGCAGTCCAGGTTCCTGATGTCAGTTTGTAGGGCTCTCTTGGGTCTATCAGGGCAGCACAAATTTGAGGTGGGGACAACTTTGGTGTGGGCTCCATCCTTCGATATAAGGATTTTTTGTATTGAGGCCCCAGCCCAGGGCCAGGGACCCCTGGGCACATCCTTTTTCCATTTTCCCTGGGAAAGAAAACTCAGCAGTCCAGGTTCCTGATGTCAGTTTGTAGGGCTCCCTTGGGTGTATCAGGGCAGCACAAGTTTGAGGTGGGGACAATTTCGGTATGGGGTCCATCCTTCGATATAAGGATACTTTGCAGCGAGGCCCCAGCCCAGGGCCAGCGGCCCCTGGGCACAACCTTTTTCCATTTTCCCTGGGAAAGAAAACTCAGCAGTCCAGGTTCCTGATGTCAGTTTGTAGGGCTCCCTTGGGTCTATCAGGGCAGTACAAGTTTGAGGTGGGGACAACTTCGGTGTGGGCTCCATCCTTCGATATAAGGATTTTTTGCAGTCAGGTCCCAGCCCAGGTCCAGGGGCCCCTGGGCACATCCTTTTTCCATTTTCCCTGGGAAAGAAAACTCAGCAGTCCAGGTTCCTGATGTCAGTTTGTAGGGCTCCCTTGGGTCTATCAGGGCAGTACAAGTTTGAGGTGGGGACAACTTCGGTGTGGGCTCCATCCTTCGATATAAGGATTTTTTGCAGTCAGGGCCAGGGGCCCCTGGGCACATCCTTTTTCCATTTTCCCTGGGAAAGAAAACTCAGCAGTCCAGGTTCCTGATGTCAGTTTGTAGGGCTCCCTTGGGTCTATCAGGGCAGCACAAGTTTGAGGTGGGGACAACTTCGGTGTGGGCTCCATCCTTCGATATAAGGATTTTTTGCAGTCAGGGCCTGGGGCCCAGGGCCAGGGGCCCCTGGGCACATCCTTTTTCCATTTTCCCTGGGAAAGAAAACTCAGCAGTCCAGGTTCCAGATGTCAGTTTGTAGGGCTCCCTTGGGTCTATCAGGGCAGCACAAGTTTGAGGTGGGGACAACTTTGGTGTGGGCTCCATCCTTCGATATAAGGATTTTTTGCAGTCAGGGTCAGGGGCCCCTGGGTATATCCTTTTTCCATTTTCCCTGGGAAAGAAAACTCAGCAATCCAGGTTCCTGATGTCAGTTTGTAGGGCTCCCTTGGGTCTATCAGGGCAGCACAAGTTTGAGGTGGGGACAACTTCGGTGTGGGGTCCATCCTTCGATATAAGGATTTTTTTCAGTCAGGGTATGGGGCCCAGGTCCAGGGGCCCCTGGGCACATCCTTTTTCCATTTTCCCTGGGAAAGAAAACTCAGCAGTCCAGGTTCCTGATGTCAGTTTGTAGGGCTCCCTTGGGTCTATCAGGGCAGCACAAGTTTGAGGTGGGGACAACTTTGGTGTGGGGTCCATCCTTCGATATAAGGATTTTTTGCAGTCAGGGCCAGGGGCCCCTGGGCACACCCTTTTTCCATTTTCCCTGGGAAAGAAAACTCAGCAGTCCAGGTTCCTGATGTCAGTTTGTAGGGCTCCCTTGGGTCTATCAGGGCAGCACAAGTTTGAGGTGGGGACAACTTCGGTGTGGGGTCCATCCTTCGATATAAGGATTTTTTTCAGTCAGGGTATGGGGCCCAGGTCCAGGGGCCCCTGGGCACATCCTTTTTCCATTTTCCCTGGGAAAGAAAACTCAGCAGTCCAGGTTCCTGGTGTCAGTTTGTAGGGCTCCCTTGGGTCTATCAGGGCAGCACAAGTTTGAGGTGGGGACAACTTCGGTGTGGGCTCCATCCTTCGATATAAGGATTTTTTGCAGTCAGGGCCAGGTGCCCCTGGGCACATCCTTTTTCCATTTTCCCTGGGAAAGAAAACTCAACAGTCCAGGTTCCTGATGTCAGTTTGTAGGGCTCCCTTGGGTCTATCAGGGCAGCACAAGTTTGAGGTGGGGACAACTTTGGTGTGGGCTCCATCCTTCGATATAAGGATTTTTTCTATTGAGGCCCCAGCCCAGGGCCAGGGACCCCTGGGCACATCCTTTTTCCATTTTCCCTGGGAAAGAAAACTCAGCAGTCCAGGTTCCTGATGTCTGTTTGTAGGGCTCCCTTGGGTCTATCAGGGCAGCACAAATTTGAGGTGGGGACAACTTTGGTGTGGGCTCCATCCTTCGATATAAGGATTTTTTGTATTGAGGCCCCAGCCCAGGGCCAGGGACCCCTGGGCACATCCTTTTTCCATTTTCCCTGGGAAAGAAAACTCAGCAGTCCAGGTTCCTGATGTCAGTTTGTAGGGCTCCCTTGGGTCTATCAGGGCAGCACAAGTTTGAGGTGGGGACAACTTTGGTGTGGGGTCCATCCTTCGATATAAGGATTTTTTGCAGTCAGGGCCAGGGGCCCCTGGGCACACCCTTTTTCCATTTTCCCTGGGAAAGAAAACTCAGCAGTCCAGGTTCCTGATGTCAGTTTGTAGGGCTCCCTTGGGTCTATCAGGGCAGTACAAGTTTGAGGTGGAGACAACTTTGGTGTGGGGTCCATCCTTCGATATAAGGATTTTTTGCAGTCAGGGCCAGGGGCCCCTGGGCACAACCTTTTTCCATTTTCCCTGGGAAAGAAAACTCAGCAGTCCAGGTTTGTGATGTCAGTTTGTAGGGCTCCCTTGGGTGTATCAGGGCAGCACTAGTTTGAGGTGAGGATATCTTTGGCGCGGCGTCTATCCTTCGATATTAGGATTCTTTGCAGAGAGGCTTCAGCCCAGGGCCAGGGGCCCCTGGGCATATCCTTTTTCCATTTTCCCTGGGAAAGAAAACTCAGCAGTCCAGGTTCCTGATGTCAGTTTGTAGGGCTGCCTTGGGTCTATCAGGGCAGCACAAGTTTGAGGTGGGGACAACTTCGGTGTGGGGTCCATCCTTCGATATAAGGATACTTTGCAGCGAGGCCCCAGCCCAGGGCCAGCGGCCCCTGGGCACAACCTTTTTCCATTTTCCCTGGGAAAGAAAACTCAGCAGTCCAGGTTCCTGATGTCAGTTTGTAGGGCTCCCTTGGGTCTATCAGGGCAGCACAAGTTTGAGGTGGGGACAACTTTAATGTGGGGTCCATCCTTCAATATAAGGATTTTTTTCAGTCAGGGTCAGGGGCCCCTGGACATATCCTTTTTCCATTTTCCCTGGGAAAGAAAACTCAGCAGTCCCGGTTCCTGATGTCAGTTTGTAGGGCTCCCTTGGGTCTATCAGGGCAGTACAAGTTTGAGGTGGGGACAACTTCGGTGTGGGCTCCATCCTTCGATATAAGGATTTTTTGCAGTCAGGGCCAGGGGCCCAGGTCCAGGGGCCCCTGGGCACATCCTTTTTCCATTTTCCCTGGGAAAGAAAACTCAGCAGTCCCGGTTCCTGATGTCAGTTTGTAGGGCTCCCTTGGGTCTATCAGGGCAGCACAAGTTTGAGGTGGGGACAACTTCGGTGTGGGGTCCATCCTTCGATATAAGGATTTTTTTCAGTCAGGGCCAGGGGCCCAGGGCCAGGGGCCCCTGGGCACATCCTTTTTCCATTTTCCCTGGGAAAGAAAACTCAGCAGTCCAGGTTCCTGATGTCAGTTTGTAGGGCTCCCTTGGGTCTATCAGGGCAGCACAAGTTTGAGGTGGGGACAACTTCGGTGTGGGCTCCATCCTTCGATATAAGGATTTTTTGCAGTCAGGGCCAGGGACCCCTGGGCACAACCTTTTTCCATTTTACCTGGGAAAGAAAACTCAGCAGTCCAGGTTCCTGATGACAGTTTCTGGGCTCCCTTGGGTCTATCAGGGCAGCACAAGTTTGAGGTGGGGACAACTTCGGTGTGGGGTCCATCCTTCTATATATGGATTTTTTGCAGTCAGGGCCAGGTGCCCCTGGGCACATCCTTTTTCCATTTTCCCTGGGAAAGAAAACTCAGCAGTCCAGGTTCCTGATGTCAGTTTGTAGGGCTCCCTTGGGTCTATCAGGGCAGCACAAGTTTGAGGTGGGGACAACTTCGGTGTGGGGTCCATCCTTCGATATAAGGATTTTTTGCAGTCACGGCCAGGGGCCCAGGGCCAGGGGCCCCTGGGCACATCCTTTTTCCATTTTCCCTGGGAAAGAAAACTCAGCAGTCCAGGTTCCAGATGTCAGTTTGTAGGGCTCCCTTGGGTCTATCAGGGCAGTACAAGTTTGAGGTGGGGACAACTTTGGTGTGGGGTCCATCCTTCGATATAAGGATTTTTTGCAGTCAGGGCCAGGGGCCCCAGGGCACATCCTTTTTCCATTTTCCCTGGGAAAGAAAACTCAGCAGTCCAGGTTCCTGATGTCAGTTTGTAGGGCTCCCTTGTGTCTATCAGGGCAGCACAAGTTTGAGGTGGGGACAACTTCGGTGTGGGGTCCATCCTTCGATATAAGGATTCTTTGCAGCGAGGCCCCAGCCCAGGGCCAGCGGCCCCTGGGCACAACCTTTTTCCATTTTCCCTGGGAAAGAAAACTCAGCAGTCCAGGTTCCTGATGTCAGTTTGTAGGGCTCCCTTGGGTCTATCAGGGCAGCACAAGTTTGAGGTGGGGACAACTTTAATGTGGGGTCCATCCTTCAATATATGGATTTTTTTCAGTCAGGGTCAGGGGACCCTGGACATATCCTTTTTCCATTTTCCCTGGGAAAGAAAACTCAGCAGTCCAGGTTCCTGATGTCAGTTTGTAGGGCTCCCTTGGGTCTATCAGGGCAGTACAAGTTTGAGGTGGGGACAACTTCGGTGTGGGGTCCATCCTTCGATATAAGGATTTTTTGCAGTCAGGGCCAGGGACCCCTGGGCACATCCTTTTTCCATTTTCCCTGGGAAAGAAAACTCAGCAGTCCAGGTTCCTGATGACAGTTTCTGGGCTCCCTTGGGTCTATCAGGGCAGTACAAGTTTGAGGTGGGGACAACTTTGGTGTGGGGTCCATCCTTCGATATAAGGATTTTTTGCAGTCAGGGCCAGGGGCCCCAGGGCACATACTTTTTCCATTTTCCCTGGGAAAGAAAACTCAGCAGTCTAGGTTCCTGATGTCAGTTTGTAGGGCTCCCTTGGGTCTATCAGGGCAGCACAAGTTTGAGGTGGGGACAACTTTGGTGTGGGGTCCATCCTTCGATATAAGGATTTTTTGCAGTCAGGGCCAGGGGCCCCTGGGCACATCCATTTTCCATTTTCCCTGGGAAAGAAAACTCAGCAGTCCAGGTTCCTGATGTCAGTTTGTAGGGCTCCCTTGGGTATATCAGGGCAGCACAAGTTTGAGGTGGGGACAACTTCGGTGTGGGCTCCATCCTTCAATATAAGGATTTTTTGCAGTCAGGCCCCAGCCCAGGTCTAGGGGCCCCTGGGCACATCCTTTTTCCATTTTCCCTGGGAAAGAAAACTCAGCAGTCCAGGTTCCTGATGTCAGTTTGTAGGGCTCCCTTGGGTCTATCAGGGCAGTACAAGTTTGAGGTGGGGACAACTTCGGTGTGGGCTCCATCCTTCGATATAAGGATTTTTTGCAGTCAGGGCCAGGGGCCCCTGGGCATATCCTTTTTCCATTTTCCCTGGGAAAGAAAACTCAGCAATCCAGGTTCCTGATGTCAGTTTGTAGGGCTCCCTTGGGTCTATCAGGGCAGCACAAGTTTGAGGTGGGGACAACTTTGGTGTGGGGTCCATCCTTCGATATACGGATTTTTTGCAGTCAGGGCCAGGGGCCCCTGGGCACATCCTTTTTCCATTTTCCCTGGGAAAGAAAACTCAGCAGTCCAGGTTCCTGATGTCAGTTTGTAGGGCTCCCTTGGGTCTATCAGGGCAGCACAAGTTTGAGGTGGGGACAACTTCGGTGTGGGGTCCATCCTTCGATATAAGGATTTTTTGCAGTCAGGGCCAGGGGCCCCTGGGCACATGTTTTTTCCATTTTCCCTGGGAAAGAAAACTCAGCAGTCCAGGTTCCTGATGTCAGTTTGTAGGGCTCCCTTGGGTTTATCAGGACAGCACAAGTTTGAGGTGGGCACAACTTCGGTGTGGGGTCCATCCTTCGATATAAGGATTTTTTGCAGTCAGGGCCAGGGGCCCAGGGCCAGGGGCCCCTGGGCACATCCTTTTTCCATTTTCCCTGGGAAAGAAAACTCAGCAGTCCAGGTTCCTGATGTCAGTTTGTAGGGCTCCCTTGGGTCTATCAGGGCAGCACAAGTTTGAGGTGGGGACAACTTTGGTGTGGGCTCCATCCTTCTATATAAGGATTTTTTGTAGTGAGGCCCCAGCCCAGGGACAGGGACCCCTGGGCACATCCTTTTTCCATTTTCCCTGGGAAAGAAAACTCAGCAGTCCAGGTTCCTGATGTCAGTTTGTAGGGCTGCCTTGGGTCTATCAGGGCAGTACAAGTTTGAGGTGGGGACAACTTCGGTATGGGGTCCATCCTACGATATATGGATTTTTTGCAGTGAGGTCCCTACCCAGGGCCAGGGCCCCTGGGCACATCCTTTTTCCATTTTCCCTGGGAAAGAAAACTCAGCAGTCCAGGTTCCTGATGTCAGTTTGTAGGGCTCCCTTGGGTCTATCAGGGCAGCACAAGTTTGAGGTGGGGACAACTTTTTTGTGGGGTCCATCCTTCGATATAAGGATTTTTTGCAGTCAGGGCCAGGGGCCCCTGGGCACATCCTTTTTCCATTTTCCCTGGGAAAGAAAACTCAGCAGTCCAGGTTCCTGATGTCAGTTTGTAGGGCTCCCTTGGGTCTATCAGGGCAGCACAAGTTTGAGGTGGGGACAATTTCGGTGTGGGGTCCATCCTTCGATATAAGGATTTTTTGTAGTGAGGCCCCAGCCCAGGGCCAGGGACCCCTGGGCACATCCTTTTTCCATTTTCCCTGGGAAAGAAAACTCAGCAGTCCAGGTTCCTGATGTCAGTTTGTAGGGTTCCCTTGGGTCTATCAGGGCAGCACAAGTTTGAGGTGGGGACAAATTTGGTGTGGGGTCCATCCTACGATATAAGGATTTTTTGCAGTCAGGGCCAGGGGCCCCTGGGCACATCCTTTTTCCATTTTCCCTGGGAAAGAAAACTCAGCAGTCCAGGTTCCTGATGTCAGTTTGTAGGGCTCCCTTGGGTCTATCAGGGCAGCACAAGTTTGAGGTGGGGACAACTTCGGTGTGGGGTCCATCCTTCGATATAAGGATTTTTTTCAGTCAGGGTATGGGGCACAGGGCCAGGGGCCCCTGGGCACATCCTTTTTCCATTTTCCCTGGGAAAGAAAACTCAGCAGTCCAGGTTCCTGATGTCAGTTTGTAGGGCTCCCTTGGGTCTATCAGGGCAGCACAAGTTTGAGGTGGGGACAACTTCGGTGTGGGGTCCATCCTTCGATATAAGGATTTTTTGCAGTCAGGGCCAGGGGCCCCTGGGCACATCTTTTTTCCATTTTCCCTGGGAAAGAAAACTCAGCAGTCCAGGTTCCTGATGTCAGTTTGTAGGGCTCCCTTGGGTTTATCAGGACAGCACAAGTTTGAGGTGGGGACAACTTCGGTGTGGGGTCCATCCTTCGATATAAGGATTTTTTGCAGTCAGGGCCAGGGGCCCAGGGCCAGGGGCCCCTGGGCACATCCTTTTTCCATTTTCCCTGGGAAAGAAAACTCAGCAGTCCAGGTTCCTGATGTCAGTTTGTAGGGCTCCCTTGGGTCTATCAGGGCAGCACAAGTTTGAGGTGGGGACAACTTTGGTGTGGGCTCCATCCTTCTATATAAGGATTTTTTGTAGTGAGGCCCCAGCCCAGGGCCAGGGACCCCTGGGCACATCCTTTTTCCATTTTCCCTGGGAAAGAAAACTCAGCAGTCCAGGTTCCTGATGTCAGTTTGTAGGGCTGCCTTGGGTCTATCAGGGCAGTACAAGTTTGAGGTGGGGACAACTTCGGTATGGGGTCCATCCTACGATATAAGGATTTTTTGCAGTGAGGTCCCTACCCAGGGCCAGGGCCCCTGGGCACATCCTTTGGCCATTTTCCCTGGGAAAGAAAACTCAGCAGTCCAGGTTCCTGATGTCAGTTTGTAGGGCTCCCTTGTGTCTATCAGGGCAGCACAAGTTTGAGGTGGGGACAACTTTTTTGTGGGGTCCATCCTTCGATATAAGGATTTTTTGCAGTCAGGGCCAGGGGCCCCTGGGCACAACCTTTTTCCATTTTCCCTGGGAAAGAAAACTCAGCAGTCCAGGTTCCTGATGTCAGTTTGTAGGGCTCCCTTGGGTCTATCAGGGCAGCACAAGTTTGAGGTGGGGACAATTTCGGTGTGGGGTCCATCCTTCGATATAAGGATTTTTTGTAGTGAGGCCCCAGCCCAGGGCCAGGGACCCCTGGGCACATCCTTTTTCCATTTTCCCTGGGAAAGAAAACTCAGCAGTCCAGGTTCCTGATGTCAGTTTGTAGGGCTCCCTTGGGTCTATCAGGGCAGCACAAGTTTGAGGTGGGGACAACTTCGGTGTGGGGTCCATCCTTCGATATAAGGATTTTTTTCAGTCAGGGTATGGGACACAGGGCCAGGGGCCCCTGGGCACATCCTTTTTCCATTTTCCCTGGGAAAGAAAACTCAGCAGTCCAGGTTCCTGATGTCAGTTTATAGGGCTCCCTTGGGTCTATCAGGGCAGCACAAGTTTGAGGCGGGGACAACTTCGGTGTGGGCTCCATCCTTCGATATAAGGATTTTTTGCAGTCAGGGCCAGGGGCCCCTCGGCACAACCTTTTTCCATTTTCCCTGGGAAAGAAAACTCAGCAGTCCAGGTTCCTGATGTCAGTTTGTAGGGCTCCCTTGGGTCTATCAGGGCAGCACAAGTTTGAGGTGGGGACAACTTTAATGTGGGGTCCATCCTTCAATATAAGGATTTTTTTCAGTCAGGGTCAGGGGCCCCTGGACATATCCTTTTTCCATTTTCCCTGGGAAAGAAAACTCAGCAGTCCAGGTTCCTGATGTCAGTTTGTAGGGCTCCCTTGGGTCTATCAGGGCAGTACAAGTTTGAGGTGGGGACAACTTCGGTGTGGGCTCCATCCTTCGATATAAGGATTTTTTGCAGTCAGGTCCCAGCCCAGGTCCAGGGGCCCCTGGGCACATCCTTTTTCCATTTTCCCTGGGAAAGAAAACTCAGCAGTCCAGGTTCCTGATGTCAGTTTGTAGGGCTCCCTTGGGTCTATCAGGGCAGCACAAGTTTGAGGTGGGGACAACTTCGGTGTGGGGTCCATCCTTCGATATAAGGATTTTTTTCAGTCAGGGTATGGGGCACAGGGCCAGGGGCCCCTGGGCACATCCTTTTTCCATTTTCCCTGGGAAAGAAAACTCAGCAGTCCAGGTTCCTGATGTCAGTTTGTAGGGCTCCCTTGGGTCTATCAGGGCAGCACAAGTTTGAGGTGGGGACAACTTCGGTGTGGGCTCCATCCTTCGATATAAGGATTTTTTGCAGTCAGGGCCAGGGACCCCTGGGCACATCCTTTTTCCATTTTCCCTGGGAAAGAAAACTCAGCAGTCCAGGTTCCTGATGTCAGTTTGTAGGGCTCCCTTGGGTCTATCAGGGCAGCACAAGTTTGAGGTGGGGACAACTTCGGTGTGGGGTCCATCCTTCTATATATGGATTTTTTGCAGTCAGGGCCAGGTGCCCCTGGGCACATCCTTTTTCCATTTTCCCTGGGAAAGAAAACTCAGCAGTCCAGGTTCCTGATGTCAGTTTGTAGGGCTCCCTTGGGTCTATCAGGGCAGCACAAGTTTGAGGTGGGGACAACTTCGGTGTGGGGTCCATCCTTCGATATAAGGATTTTTTGCAGTCAGGGCCAGGGGCCCAGGGCCAGGGGCCCCTGGGCACATCCTTTTTCCATTTTCCCTGGGAAAGAAAACTCAGCAGTCTAGGTTCCTGATGTCAGTTTGTAGGGCTCCCTTCGGTCTATCAGGGCAGCACAAGTTTGAGGTGGGGACAACTTTGGTGTGGGGTCCATCCTTCGATATAAGGATTTTTTGCAGTCAGGGCCAGGGGCCCCTGGGCACATCCTTTTTCCATTTTCCCTGGGAAAGAAAACTCAGCAGTCCAGGTTCCTGATGTCAGTTTGTAGGGCTCCCTTGGGTCTATCAGGGCAGTACAAGTTTGAGGTGGAGACAACTTCGGTGTGGGCTCCATCCTTTGATATAAGGATTTTTTGCAGTCAGGGCCAGGGGCCCCTGGGCATATCCTTTTTCCATTTTCCCTGGGAAAGAAAACTCAGCAATCCAGGTTCCTGATGTCAGTTTGTAGGGCTCCCTTGGGTCTATCAGGGCAGCACAAGTTTGAGGTGGGGACAACTTTGGTGTGGGCTCCATCCTTCGATATAAGGATTTTTTGCAGTCAGGGCCAGGGGCCCCTGGGCACATCCTTTTTCCATTTTCCCTGGGAAAGAAAACTCAGCAGTCCAGGTTCCTGATGTCAGTTTGTAGGGCTCCCTTGGGTATATCAGGGCAGCACAAGTTTGAGGTGGGGACAACTTTTTTGTGGGGTCCATCCTTCGATATAAGGATTTTTTGCAGTCAGGGCCAGGGGCCCCTGGGCACATCCTTTTTCCATTTTCCCTGGGAAAGAAAACTCAGCAGTCCAGGTTCCTGATGTCAGTTTGTAGGGCTCCCTTGGGTCTATCAGGGCAGTACAAGTTTGAGGTGGAGACAACTTTGGTGTGGGCTCCATCCTTCGATATAAGGATTTTTTGCAGTCAGGGCCAGGGGCCCCAGGGCACATCCTTTTTCCATTTTCTCTGGGAAAGAAACCTCAGCAGTCCAGGTTCCTGATGTCAGTTTGTAGGGCTCCCTTGGGTCTATCAGGGCAGCACAAGTTTGAGGTGGGGACAACTTCGGTGTGGGGTCCATCCTTCTATATATGGATTTTTTGCAGTCAGGGCCAGGTGCCCCTGGGCACATCCTTTTTCCATTTTCCCTGGGAAAGAAAACTCAGCAGTCCAGGTTCCTGATGTCAGTTTGTAGGGCTCCCTTGGGTCTATCAGGGCAGCACAAGTTTGAGGTGGGGACAACTTTGGTGTGGGATCCATCCTTCGATATAAGGATTTTTTGCAGTCAGGGCCAGGGGCCCAGGGCCAGGGGCCCCTGGGCACATCCTTTTTCCATTTTCCCTGGGAAAGAAAACTCAGCAGTCCAGGTTCCAGATGTCAGTTTGTAGGGCTCCCTTGGGTCTATCAGGGCAGCACAAGTTTGAGGTGGGGACAACTTCGGTGTGGGGTCCATCCTTCGATATAAGGATTTTTTTCAGTCAGGGTATGGGGCACAGGGCCAGGGGCCCCTGGGCACATCCTTTTTCCATTTTCCCTGGGAAAGAAAACTCAGCAGTCCAGGTTCCTGATGTCAGTTTGTAGGGCTCCCTTGGGTCTATCAGGGCAGCACAAGTTTGAGGTGGGGACAACTTCGGTGTGGGCTCCATCCTTCGATATAAGGATTTTTTGCAGTCAGGGCCAGGGACACCTGGGCACATCCTTTTTCCATTTTCCCTGGGAAAGAAAACTCAGCAGTCCAGGTTCCTGATGTCAGTTTGTAGGGCTCCCTTGGGTCTATCAGGGCAGCACAAGTTTGAGGTGGGGACAACTTCGGTGTGGGGTCCATCCTTCTATATATGGATTTTTTGCAGTCAGGGCCAGGTGCCCCTGGGCACATCCTTTTTCCATTTTCCCTGGGAAAGAAAACTCAGCAGTCCAGGTTCCTGATGTCAGTTTGTAGGGCTCCCTTGGGTCTATCAGGGCAGCACAAGTTTGAGGTGGGGACAACTTTGGTGTGGGGTCCATCCTTCGATATAAGGATTTTTTGCAGTCAGGGCCAGGTGCCCAGGGCCAGGGGCCCCTGGGCACATCCTTTTTCTATTTTCCCTGGGAAAGAAAACTCAGCAGTCTAGGTTCCTGATGTCAGTTTGTAGGGCTCCCTTGGGTCTATCAGGGCAGCACAAGTTTGAGGTGGGGACAACTTTGGTGTGGGGTCCATCCTTCGATATAAGGATTTTTTGCAGTCAGGGCCAGGGGCCCCTGGGCACATCCTTTTTCCATTTTCCCTGGGAAAGAAAACTCAGCAGTCCAGGTTCCTGATGTCAGTTTGTAGGGCTCCCTTGGGTCTATCAGGGCAGTACAAGTTTGAGGTGGAGACAACTTCGGTGTGGGCTCCATCCTTCGATATAAGGATTTTTTGCAGTCAGGGCCAGGGGCCCAGGGCCAGGGGCCCCTGGGCACATCCTTTTTCCATTTTCCCTGGGAAAGAAAACTCAGCAGTCCAGGTTCCTGATGTCAGTTTGTAGGGCTCCCTTGGGTATATCAGGGCAGCACAAGTTTGAGGTGGGGACAACTTCGGTGTGGGGTCCATCCTTCGATATAAGGATTTTTTGCAGTCAGGGCCAGGGGCCCCTGGGCACATCCTTTTTCCATTTTCCCTGGGAAAGAAAACTCAGCAGTCCAGGTTCCTGATGTCAGTTTGTAGGGCTCCCTTGGGTCTATCAGGGCAGTACAAGTTTGAGGTGGAGACAACTTTGGTGTGGGGTCCATCCTTCGATATAAGGATTTTTTGCAGTCAGGGCCAGGGGCCCCAGGGCACATCCTTTTTCCATTTTCTCTGGGAAAGAAACCTCAGCAGTCCAGGTTCCTGATGTCAGTTTGTAGGGCTCCCTTGGGTCTATCAGGGCAGCACAAGTTTGAGGTGGGGACAACTTTGGTGTGGGATCCATCCTTCGATATAAGGATTTTTTGCAGTCAGGGCCAGGGGCCCAGGGCCAGGGGCCCCTGGGCACATCCTTTTTCCATTTTCCCTGGGAAAGAAAACTCAGCAGTCCAGGTTCCAGATGTCAGTTTGTAGGGCTCCCTTGGGTCTATCAGGGCAGCACAAGTTTGAGGTGGGGACAACTTTGGTGTGGGCTCCATCCTTCGATATAAGGATTTTTTGCAGTCAGGGTCAGGGGCCCCTGGGTATATCCTTTTTCCATTTTCCCTGGGAAAGAAAACTCAGCAATCCAGGTTCCTGATGTCAGTTTGTAGGGCTCCCTTGGGTCTATCAGGGCAGCACAAGTTTGAGGTGGGGACAACTTCGGTGTGGGCTCCATCCTTCGATATAAGGATTTTTTGCAGTCAGGCCCCAGCCCAGGTCTAGGGGCCCCTGGGCACATCCTTTTTCCATTTTCCCTGGGAAAGAAAACTCAGCAGTCCAGGTTCCTGATGTCAGTTTGTAGGGCTCCCTTGGGTCTATCAGGGCAGCACACGTTTGAGGTGGGGACAACTTTGGTGTGGGGTCCATCCTTCGATATAAGGATTTTTTGCAGTCAGGGCCAGGGGCCCCAGGGCACATCCTTTTTCCATTTTCCCTGGGAAAGAAAACTCAGCAGTCCAGGTTCCTGATGTCAGTTTGTAGGGTTCCCTTGGGTCTATCAGGGCAGCACAAGTTTGAGGTGGGGACAACTTCGGTGTGGGGTCCATCCTTCGATATAAGGATTTTTTGCAGTCAGGGCCAGGTGCCCCTGGGCACATCTTTTTTCCATTTTCCCTGGGAAAGAAAACTCAGCACTCCAGGTTCCTGATGTCAGTTTGTAGGGCTCCCTTGGGTTTATCAGGGCAGCACAAGTTTGAGGTGGGGACAACTTTGGTGTGGGCTCCATCCTTCGATATAAGGATTTTTTGCAGTCAGGGCCAGGGGCCCAGGGCCAGGGGCCCCTGGGCACATCCTTTTTCCATTTTCCCTGGGAAAGAAAACTCAGCAGTCCAGGTTCCTGATGTCAGTTTGTAGGGCTCCCTTGGGTCTATCAGGGCAGCACAAGTTTGAGGTGGGGACAATTTTGGTGTGGGCTCCATCCTTCGATATAAGGATTTTTTGTAGTGAGGCCCCAGCCCAGGGCCAGGGACCCCTGGGCACATCCTTTTTCCATTTTCCCTGGGAAAGAAAACTCAGCAGTCCAGGTTCCTGATATCAGTTTGTAGGGCTCCCTTGGGTCTATCAGGGCAGCACAAGTTTGAGGTGGGGACAACTTTGGTGTGGGGTCCATCCTTCGATATAAGGATTTTTTGCAGTCAGGGCCAGGGGCCCCTGGGCACATCCTTTTTCCATTTTCCCTGGGAAAGAAAACTCAGCAGTCCAGGTTCCTGATGTCAGTTTGTAGGGCTCCCTTGGGTCTATCAGGGCAGTACAAGTTTGAGGTGGAGACAACTTTGGTGTGGGGTCCATCCTTCGATATAAGGATTTTTTGCAGTCAGGGCCAGGGGCCCCTGGGCACATCCTTTTTCCATTTTCTCTGGGAAAGAAAACTCAGCAGTCCAGGTTCCTGATGTCAGTTTGTAGGGCTCCCTTGGGTCTATCAGGGCAGCACAAGTTTGAGGTGGGGACAACTTCGGTGTGGGCTCCATCCTTCGATATAAGGATTTTTTGCAGTCAGGGCCAGGGGCCCCTGGGCACATCCTTTTTCCATTTTCCCTGGGAAAGAAAACTCAGCAGTCCAGGTTCCTGATGTCAGTTTGTAGGGCTCCCTTGGGTCTATCAGGGCAGCACAAGTTTGAGGTGGGGACAACTTTGGTGTGGGATCCATCCTTCGATATAAGGATTTTTTGCAGTCAGGGCCAGGGGCCCAGGGCCAGGGGCCCCTGGGCACATCCTTTTTCCATTTTCCCTGGGAAAGAAAACTCAGCAGTCCAGGTTCCAGATGTCAGTTTGTAGGGCTCCCTTGGGTCTATCAGGGCAGCACAAGTTTGAGGTGGGGACAACTTCGGTGTGGGGTCCATCCTTCGATATAAGGATTTTTTTCAGTCAGGGTATGGGGCACAGGGCCAGGGGCCCCTGGGCACATCCTTTTTCCATTTTCCCTGGGAAAGAAAACTCAGCAGTCCAGGTTCCTGATGTCAGTTTGTAGGGCTCCCTTGGGTCTATCAGGGCAGCACAAGTTTGAGGTGGGGACAACTTCGGTGTGGGCTCCATCCTTCGATATAAGGATTTTTTGCAGTCAGGCCCCAGCCCAGGTCTAGGGGCCCCTGGGCACATCCTTTTTCCATTTTCCCTGGGAAAGAAAACTCAGCAGTCCAGGTTCCTGATGTCAGTTTGTAGGGCTCCCTTGGGTCTATCAGGGCAGCACACGTTTGAGGTGGGGACAACTTTGGTGTGGGGTCCATCCTTCGATATAAGGATTTTTTGCAGTCAGGGCCAGGGGCCCCTGGGCACATCCTTTTTCCATTTTCCCTGGGAAAGAAAACTCAGCAGTCCAGGTTCCTGATGTCAGTTTGTAGGGTTCCCTTGGGTCTATCAGGGCAGCACAAGTTTGAGGTGGGGACAACTTCGGTGTGGGGTCCATCCTTCGATATAAGGATTTTTTGCAGTCAGGGCCAGGTGCCCCTGGGCACATCTTTTTTCCATTTTCCCTGGGAAAGAAAACTCAGCACTCCAGGTTCCTGATGTCAGTTTGTAGGGCTCCCTTGGGTTTATCAGGGCAGCACAAGTTTGAGGTGGGGACAACTTTGGTGTGGGCTCCATCCTTCGATATAAGGATTTTTTGCAGTCAGGGCCAGGGGCCCAGGGCCAGGGGCCCCTGGGCACATCCTTTTTCCATTTTCCCTGGGAAAGAAAACTCAGCAGTCCAGGTTCCTGATGTCAGTTTGTAGGGCTCCCTTGGGTCTATCAGGGCAGCACAAGTTTGAGGTGGGGACAATTTTGGTGTGGGCTCCATCCTTCGATATAAGGATTTTTTGTAGTGAGGCCCCAGCCCAGGGCCAGGGACCCCTGGGCACATCCTTTTTCCATTTTCCCTGGGAAAGAAAACTCAGCAGTCCAGGTTCCTGATATCAGTTTGTAGGGCTCCCTTGGGTCTATCAGGGCAGCACAAGTTTGAGGTGGGGACAACTTTGGTGTGGGGTCCATCCTTCGATATAAGGATTTTTTGCAGTCAGGGCCAGGGGCCCCTGGGCACATCCTTTTTCCATTTTCCCTGGGAAAGAAAACTCAGCAGTCCAGGTTCCTGATGTCAGTTTGTAGGGCTCCCTTGGGTCTATCAGGGCAGTACAAGTTTGAGGTGGAGACAACTTTGGTGTGGGGTCCATCCTTCGATATAAGGATTTTTTGCAGTCAGGGCCAGGGGCCCCTGGGCACATCCTTTTTCCATTTTCTCTGGGAAAGAAAACTCAGCAGTCCAGGTTCCTGATGTCAGTTTGTAGGGCTCCCTTGGGTCTATCAGGGCAGCACAAGTTTGAGGTGGGGACAACTTCGGTGTGGGCTCCATCCTTCGATATAAGGATTTTTTGCAGTCAGGGCCAGGGGCCCCTGGGCACATCCTTTTTCCATTTTCCCTGGGAAAGAAAACTCAGCAGTCCAGGTTCCTGATGTCAGTTTGTAGGGCTCCCTTGGGTCTATCAGGGCAGCACAAGTTTGAGGTGGAGACAACTTCGGTGTGGGCTCCATCCTTCGATATAAGGATTTTTTGCAGTCAGGGCCAGGGGCCCCTGGGCACATCCTTTTTCCATTTTCCCTGGGAAAGAAAACTCAGCAGTCCAGGTTCCTGATGTCAGTTTGTAGGGCTCCCTTGGGTCTATCAGGGCAGCACACGTTTGAGGTGGGGACAACTTTGGTGTGGGGTCCATCCTTCGATATAAGGATTTTTTGCAGTCAGGGCCAGGGGCCCCAGGGCACATCCTTTTTCCATTTTCCCTGGGAAAGAAAACTCAGCAGTCCAGGTTCCTGATGTCAGTTTGTAGGGTTCCCTTGGGTCTATCAGGGCAGCACAAGTTTGAGGTGGGGACAACTTCGGTGTGGGGTCCATCCTTCGATATAAGGATTTTTTGCAGTCAGGGCCAGGTGCCCCTGGGCACATCTTTTTTCCATTTTCCCTGGGAAAGAAAACTCAGCACTCCAGGTTCCTGATGTCAGTTTGTAGGGCTCCCTTGGGTTTATCAGGGCAGCACAAGTTTGAGGTGGGGACAACTTTGGTGTGGGCTCCATCCTTCGATATAAGGATTTTTTGCAGTCAGGGCCAGGGGCCCAGGGCCAGGGGCCCCTGGGCACATCCTTTTTCCATTTTCCCTGGGAAAGAAAACTCAGCAGTCCAGGTTCCTGATGTCAGTTTGTAGGGCTCCCTTGGGTCTATCAGGGCAGCACAAGTTTGAGGTGGGGACAATTTTGGTGTGGGCTCCATCCTTCGATATAAGGATTTTTTGTAGTGAGGCCCCAGCCCAGGGCCAGGGACCCCTGGGCACCTCCTTTTTCCATTTTCCCTGGGAAAGAAAACTCAGCAGTCCAGGTTCCTGATATCAGTTTGTAGGGCTCCCTTGGGTCTATCAGGGCAGCACAAGTTTGAGGTGGGGACAACTTTGGTGTGGGGTCCATCCTTCGATATAAGGATTTTTTGCAGTCAGGGCCAGGGGCCCCTGGGCACATCCTTTTTCCATTTTCCCTGGGAAAGAAAACTCAGCAGTCCAGGTTCCTGATGTCAGTTTGTAGGGCTCCCTTGGGTCTATCAGGGCAGTACAAGTTTGAGGTGGAGACAACTTTGGTGTGGGGTCCATCCTTCGATATAAGGATTTTTTGCAGTCAGGGCCATGGGCCCCAGGGCACATCCTTTTTCCATTTTCTCTGGGAAAGAAAACTCAGCAGTCCAGGTTCCTGATGTCAGTTTGTAGGGCTCCCTTGGGTCTATCAGGGCAGCACAAGTTTGAGGTGGGGACAACTTCGGTGTGGGCTCCATCCTTCGATATAAGGATTTTTTGCAGTCAGGGCCAGGGGCCCCTGGGCACATCCTTTTTCCATTTTCCCTGGGAAAGAAAACTCAGCAGTCCAGGTTCCTGATGTCAGTTTGTAGGGCTGCCTTGGGTCTATCAGGGCAGCACAAGTTTGAGGTGGGGACAACTTCGGTATGGGGTCCATCCTTCGATATAAAGATTTTTTGCAGTGAGGTCCCTACCCAGGGCCAGGGCCCCTGGGCACATCCTTTGGCCATTTTCCCTGGGAAAGAAAACTCAGCACTCCAGGTTCCTGATGTCAGTTTGTAGGGCTCCCTTGGGTTTATCAGGGCAGCACAAGTTTGAGGTGGGGACAACTTCGGTGTGGGGTCCATCCTTCGATATAAGGATTTTTTGCAGTCAGGGCCAGGGGCCCAGGGCCAGGGGCCCCTGGGCACATCCTTTTTCCATTTTCCCTGGGAAAGAAAACTCAGCAGTCCAGGTTCCTGATGTCAGTTTGTAGGGCTCCCTTGGGTCTATCAGGGCAGCACAAGTTTGAGGTGGGGACAATTTTGGTGTGGGCTCCATCCTTCGATATAAGGATTTTTTGTAGTGAGGCCCCAGCCCAGGGCCAGGGACCCCTGGGCACATCCTTTTTCCATTTTCCCTGGGAAAGAAAACTCAGCAGTCCAGGTTCCTGATATCAGTTTGTAGGGCTCCCTTGGGTCTATCAGGGCAGCACAAGTTTGAGGTGGGGACAACTTTGGTGTGGGGTCCATCCTTCGATATAAGGATTTTTTGCAGTCAGGGCCAGGGGCCCCTGGGCACATCCTTTTTCCATTTTCCCTGGGAAAGAAAACTCAGCAGTCCAGGTTCCTGATGTCAGTTTGTAGGGCTCCCTTGGGTCTATCAGGGCAGTACAAGTTTGAGGTGGAGACAACTTTGGTGTGGGGTCCATCCTTCGATATAAGGATTTTTTGCAGTCAGGGCCAGGGGCCCCAGGGCACATCCTTTTTCCATTTTCTCTGGGAAAGAAAACTCAGCAGTCCAGGTTCCTGATGTCAGTTTGTAGGGCTCCCTTGGGTCTATCAGGGCAGCACAAGTTTGAGGTGTGGACAACTTAGGTGTGGGCTCCATCCTTCGATATAAGGATTTTTTGCAGTCAGGGCCAGGGGCCCCTGGGCACAACCTTTTTCCATTTTCCCTGGGAAAGAAAAGTCAGCAGTCCAGGTTCCTGATGTCAGTTTGTAGGGCTGCCTTGGGTCTATCAGGGCAGCACAAGTTTGAGGTGGGGACAACTTCGGTATGGGGTCCATCCTTCGATATAAAGATTTTTTGCAGTGAGGTCCCTACCCAGGGCCAGGGCCCCTGGGCACATCCTTTGGCCATTTTCCCTGGGAAAGAAAACTCAGCAGTCCAGGTTCCTGATGTCAGTTTGTAGGGCTCCCTTGGGTCTATCAGGGCAGCACAAGTTTGAGGTGGGGACAACTTTTTTGTGGGGTCCATCCTTCGATATAAGGATTTTTTGCAGTCAGGGCCAGGGGCCCCTGGGCACAACCTTTTTCCATTTTCCCTGGGAAAGAAAACTCAGCAGTCCAGGTTCCTGATGTCAGTTTGTAGGGCTCCCTTGGGTGTATCAGGGCAGCACAAGTTTGAGGTGGGGACAATTTCGGTGTGGGGTCCATCCTTCGATATATGGATTTTTTTTAGTGAGGCCCCAGCCCAGGGCCAGGGGCCCCTGGGCACATCCTTTTTCCATTTTCCCTGGGAAAGAAAACTCAGCAGTCCAGGTTCCTGATGTCAGTTTGTAGGGCTCCCTTGGGTCTATCAGGGCAGCACAAGTTTGAGGTGGGGACAACTTTAATGTGGGGTCCATCCTTCGATATAAGGATTTTTTTCAGTCAGGGTCAGGGGCCCCTGGACATATCCTTTTTCCATTTTCCCTGGGAAAGAAAACTCAGCAGTCCAGGTTCCTGATGTCAGTTTGTAGGGCTCCCTTGGGTCTATCAGGGCAGTACAAGTTTGAGGTGGGGACAACTTCGGTGTGGGCTCCATCCTTCGATATAAGGATTTTTTGCAGTGAGGCCCCAGCCCAGGTCCAGGGGCCCCTGGGCACATCCTTTTTCCATTTTCCCTGGGAAAGAAAACTCAGCAGTCCAGGTTCCTGATGTCAGTTTGTAGGGCTCCCTTGGGTCTACCAGGGCAGTACAAGTTTGAGGTGGGGACAACTTCGGTGTGGGCTCCATCCTTCGATATAAGGATTTTTTGCAGTCAGGGCCAGGGGCCCCTGGGCACATCCTTTTTCCATTTTCCCTGGGAAAGAAAACTCAGCAGTCCAGGTTCCTGATGTCAGTTTGTAGGGCTCCCTTGGGTCTATCAGGGCAGCACAAGTTTGAGGCGGGGACAACTTCGGTGTGGGCTCCATCCTTCGATATAAGGATTTTTTGCAGTCAGGGCCAGGGGCCCCTGGGCACAACCTTTTTCCATTTTCCCTGGGAAAGAAAACTCAGCAGTCCAGGTTCCTGATGTCAGTTTGTAGGGCTCCCTTGGGTCTATCAGGGCAGCACAAGTTTGAGGTGGGGACAACTTCGGTGTGGGCTCCATCCTTCGATATAAGGATTTTTTGCAGTCAGGGCCAGGGACCCCTGGGCACATCCTTTTTCCATTTTCCCTGGGAAAGAAAACTCAGCAGTCCAGGTTCCTGATGACAGTTTGTAGGGCTCCCTTGGGTCTATCAGGGCAGCACAAGTTTGAGGTGGGGACAACTTCGGTGTGGGGTCCATCCTTCTATATATGGATTTTTTGCAGTCAGGGCCAGGGGCCCCTGGGCACATCCTTTTTCCATTTTCCCTGGGAAAGAAAACTCAGCAGTCCAGGTTCCTGATGTCAGTTTGTAGGGCTCCCTTGGGTTTATCAGGGCAGCACAAGTTTGAGGTGGGGACAACTTCGGTGTGGGGTCCATCCTTCGATATAAGGATTTTTTGCAGTCAGGGCCAGGGGCCCAGTGCCAGGGGCCCCTGGGCACATCCTTTTTCCATTTTCCCTGGGAAAGAAAACTCAGCAGTCCAGGTTCCTGATGTCAGTTTGTAGGGCTCCCTTGGGTCTATCAGGGCAGCACAAGTTTGAGGTGGGGACAACTTCGGTGTGGGCTCCATCCTTCGATATAAGGATTTTTTGCAGTCAGGGCCAGGGGCCCCTGGGCACATCCTTTTTCCATTTTCCCTGGGAAAGAAAACTCAGCAGTCCAGGTTCCTGATGTCAGTTTGTAGGGCTCCCTTGGGTCTATCAGGGCAGCACAAGTTTGAGGTGGGGACAACTTCGGTGTGGGCTCCATCCTTCGATATAAGGATTTTTTGCAGTCAGGGCCAGGGACACCTGGGCACATCCTTTTTCCATTTTCCCTGGGAAAGAAAACTCAGCAGTCCAGGTTCCTGATGTCAGTTTGTAGGGCTCCCTTGGGTCTATCAGGGCAGCACAAGTTTGAGGTGGGGACAACTTCGGTGTGGGGTCCATCCTTCTATATATGGATTTTTTGCAGTCAGGGCCAGGTGCCCCTGGGCACATCCTTTTTCCATTTTCCCTGGGAAAGAAAACTCAGCAGTCCAGGTTCCTGATGTCAGTTTGTAGGGCTCCCTTGGGTCTATCAGGGCAGCACAAGTTTGAGGTGGGGACAACTTTGGTGTGGGGTCCATCCTTCGATATAAGGATTTTTTGCAGTCAGGGCCAGGTGCCCAGGGCCAGGGGCCCCTGGGCACATCCTTTTTCTATTTTCCCTGGGAAAGAAAACTCAGCAGTCTAGGTTCCTGATGTCAGTTTGTAGGGCTCCCTTGGGTCTATCAGGGCAGCACAAGTTTGAGGTGGGGACAACTTTGGTGTGGGGTCCATCCTTCGATATAAGGATTTTTTGCAGTCAGGGCCAGGGGCCCCTGGGCACATCCTTTTTCCATTTTCCCTGGGAAAGAAAACTCAGCAGTCCAGGTTCCTGATGTCAGTTTGTAGGGCTCCCTTGGGTCTATCAGGGCAGTACAAGTTTGAGGTGGAGACAACTTCGGTGTGGGCTCCATCCTTCGATATAAGGATTTTTTGCAGTCAGGGCCAGGGGCCCAGGGCCAGGGGCCCCTGGGCACATCCTTTTTCCATTTTCCCTGGGAAAGAAAACTCAGCAGTCCAGGTTCCTGATGTCAGTTTGTAGGGCTCCCTTGGGTATATCAGGGCAGCACAAGTTTGAGGTGGGGACAACTTCGGTGTGGGGTCCATCCTTCGATATAAGGATTTTTTGCAGTCAGGGCCAGGGGCCCCTGGGCACATCCTTTTTCCATTTTCCCTGGGAAAGAAAACTCAGCAGTCCAGGTTCCTGATGTCAGTTTGTAGGGCTCCCTTGGGTCTATCAGGGCAGTACAAGTTTGAGGTGGAGACAACTTTGGTGTGGGGTCCATCCTTCGATATAAGGATTTTTTGCAGTCAGGGCCAGGGGCCCCAGGGCACATCCTTTTTCCATTTTCTCTGGGAAAGAAACCTCAGCAGTCCAGGTTCCTGATGTCAGTTTGTAGGGCTCCCTTGGGTCTATCAGGGCAGCACAAGTTTGAGGTGGGGACAACTTTGGTGTGGGATCCATCCTTCGATATAAGGATTTTTTGCAGTCAGGGCCAGGGGCCCAGGGCCAGGGGCCCCTGGGCACATCCTTTTTCCATTTTCCCTGGGAAAGAAAACTCAGCAGTCCAGGTTCCAGATGTCAGTTTGTAGGGCTCCCTTGGGTCTATCAGGGCAGCACAAGTTTGAGGTGGGGACAACTTTGGTGTGGGCTCCATCCTTCGATATAAGGATTTTTTGCAGTCAGGGTCAGGGGCCCCTGGGTATATCCTTTTTCCATTTTCCCTGGGAAAGAAAACTCAGCAATCCAGGTTCCTGATGTCAGTTTGTAGGGCTCCCTTGGGTCTATCAGGGCAGCACAAGTTTGAGGTGGGGACAACTTCGGTGTGGGCTCCATCCTTCGATATAAGGATTTTTTGCAGTCAGGCCCCAGCCCAGGTCTAGGGGCCCCTGGGCACATCCTTTTTCCATTTTCCCTGGGAAAGAAAACTCAGCAGTCCAGGTTCCTGATGTCAGTTTGTAGGGCTCCCTTGGGTCTATCAGGGCAGCACACGTTTGAGGTGGGGACAACTTTGGTGTGGGGTCCATCCTTCGATATAAGGATTTTTTGCAGTCAGGGCCAGGGGCCCCAGGGCACATCCTTTTTCCATTTTCCCTGGGAAAGAAAACTCAGCAGTCCAGGTTCCTGATGTCAGTTTGTAGGGTTCCCTTGGGTCTATCAGGGCAGCACAAGTTTGAGGTGGGGACAACTTCGGTGTGGGGTCCATCCTTCGATATAAGGATTTTTTGCAGTCAGGGCCAGGTGCCCCTGGGCACATCTTTTTTCCATTTTCCCTGGGAAAGAAAACTCAGCACTCCAGGTTCCTGATGTCAGTTTGTAGGGCTCCCTTGGGTTTATCAGGGCAGCACAAGTTTGAGGTGGGGACAACTTTGGTGTGGGCTCCATCCTTCGATATAAGGATTTTTTGCAGTCAGGGCCAGGGGCCCAGGGCCAGGGGCCTCTGGGCACATCCTTTTTCCATTTTCCCTGGGAAAGAAAACTCAGCAGTCCAGGTTCCTGATGTCAGTTTGTAGGGCTCCCTTGGGTCTATCAGGGCAGCACAAGTTTGAGGTGGGGACAATTTTGGTGTGGGCTCCATCCTTCGATATAAGGATTTTTTGTAGTGAGGCCCCAGCCCAGGGCCAGGGACCCCTGGGCACATCCTTTTTCCATTTTCCCTGGGAAAGAAAACTCAGCAGTCCAGGTTCCTGATATCAGTTTGTAGGGCTCCCTTGGGTCTATCAGGGCAGCACAAGTTTGAGGTGGGGACAACTTTGGTGTGGGGTCCATCCTTCGATATAAGGATTTTTTGCAGTCAGGGCCAGGGGCCCCTGGGCACATCCTTTTTCCATTTTCCCTGGGAAAGAAAACTCAGCAGTCCAGGTTCCTGATGTCAGTTTGTAGGGCTCCCTTGGGTCTATCAGGGCAGTACAAGTTTGAGGTGGAGACAACTTTGGTGTGGGGTCCATCCTTCGATATAAGGATTTTTTGCAGTCAGGGCCAGGGGCCCCTGGGCACATCCTTTTTCCATTTTCTCTGGGAAAGAAAACTCAGCAGTCCAGGTTCCTGATGTCAGTTTGTAGGGCTCCCTTGGGTCTATCAGGGCAGCACAAGTTTGAGGTGGGGACAACTTCGGTGTGGGCTCCATCCTTCGATATAAGGATTTTTTGCAGTCAGGGCCAGGGGCCCCTGGGCACATCCTTTTTCCATTTTCCCTGGGAAAGAAAACTCAGCAGTCCAGGTTCCTGATGTCAGTTTGTAGGGCTCCCTTGGGTCTATCAGGGCAGCACAAGTTTGAGGTGGGGACAACTTTGGTGTGGGATCCATCCTTCGATATAAGGATTTTTTGCAGTCAGGGCCAGGGGCCCAGGGCCAGGGGCCCCTGGGCACATCCTTTTTCCATTTTCCCTGGGAAAGAAAACTCAGCAGTCCAGGTTCCAGATGTCAGTTTGTAGGGCTCCCTTGGGTCTATCAGGGCAGCACAAGTTTGAGGTGGGGACAACTTCGGTGTGGGGTCCATCCTTCGATATAAGGATTTTTTTCAGTCAGGGTATGGGGCACAGGGCCAGGGGCCCCTGGGCACATCCTTTTTCCATTTTCCCTGGGAAAGAAAACTCAGCAGTCCAGGTTCCTGATGTCAGTTTGTAGGGCTCCCTTGGGTCTATCAGGGCAGCACAAGTTTGAGGTGGGGACAACTTCGGTGTGGGCTCCATCCTTCGATATAAGGATTTTTTGCAGTCAGGCCCCAGCCCAGGTCTAGGGGCCCCTGGGCACATCCTTTTTCCATTTTCCCTGGGAAAGAAAACTCAGCAGTCCAGGTTCCTGATGTCAGTTTGTAGGGCTCCCTTGGGTCTATCAGGGCAGCACACGTTTGAGGTGGGGACAACTTTGGTGTGGGGTCCATCCTTCGATATAAGGATTTTTTGCAGTCAGGGCCAGGGGCCCCTGGGCACATCCTTTTTCCATTTTCCCTGGGAAAGAAAACTCAGCAGTCCAGGTTCCTGATGTCAGTTTGTAGGGTTCCCTTGGGTCTATCAGGGCAGCACAAGTTTGAGGTGGGGACAACTTCGGTGTGGGGTCCATCCTTCGATATAAGGATTTTTTGCAGTCAGGGCCAGGTGCCCCTGGGCACATCTTTTTTCCATTTTCCCTGGGAAAGAAAACTCAGCACTCCAGGTTCCTGATGTCAGTTTGTAGGGCTCCCTTGGGTTTATCAGGGCAGCACAAGTTTGAGGTGGGGACAACTTTGGTGTGGGCTCCATCCTTCGATATAAGGATTTTTTGCAGTCAGGGCCAGGGGCCCAGGGCCAGGGGCCCCTGGGCACATCCTTTTTCCATTTTCCCTGGGAAAGAAAACTCAGCAGTCCAGGTTCCTGATGTCAGTTTGTAGGGCTCCCTTGGGTCTATCAGGGCAGCACAAGTTTGAGGTGGGGACAATTTTGGTGTGGGCTCCATCCTTCGATATAAGGATTTTTTGTAGTGAGGCCCCAGCCCAGGGCCAGGGACCCCTGGGCACATCCTTTTTCCATTTTCCCTGGGAAAGAAAACTCAGCAGTCCAGGTTCCTGATATCAGTTTGTAGGGCTCCCTTGGGTCTATCAGGGCAGCACAAGTTTGAGGTGGGGACAACTTTGGTGTGGGGTCCATCCTTCGATATAAGGATTTTTTGCAGTCAGGGCCAGGGGCCCCTGGGCACATCCTTTTTCCATTTTCCCTGGGAAAGAAAACTCAGCAGTCCAGGTTCCTGATGTCAGTTTGTAGGGCTCCCTTGGGTCTATCAGGGCAGTACAAGTTTGAGGTGGAGACAACTTTGGTGTGGGCTCCATCCTTCGATATAAGGATTTTTTGCAGTCAGGGCCAGGGGCCCCTGGGCACATCCTTTTTCCATTTTCTCTGGGAAAGAAAACTCAGCAGTCCAGGTTCCTGATGTCAGTTTGTAGGGCTCCCTTGGGTCTATCAGGGCAGCACAAGTTTGAGGTGGGGACAACTTCGGTGTGGGCTCCATCCTTCGATATAAGGATTTTTTGCAGTCAGGGCCAGGGGCCCCTGGGCACATCCTTTTTCCATTTTCCCTGGGAAAGAAAACTCAGCAGTCCAGGTTCCTGATGTCAGTTTGTAGGGCTCCCTTGGGTCTATCAGGGCAGCACAAGTTTGAGGTGGAGACAACTTCGGTGTGGGCTCCATCCTTCGATATAAGGATTTTTTGCAGTCAGGGCCAGGGGCCCCTGGGCACATCCTTTTTCCATTTTCCCTGGGAAAGAAAACTCAGCAGTCCAGGTTCCTGATGTCAGTTTGTAGGGCTCCCTTGGGTCTATCAGGGCAGCACACGTTTGAGGTGGGGACAACTTTGGTGTGGGGTCCATCCTTCGATATAAGGATTTTTTGCAGTCAGGGCCAGGGGCCCCAGGGCACATCCTTTTTCCATTTTCCCTGGGAAAGAAAACTCAGCAGTCCAGGTTCCTGATGTCAGTTTGTAGGGTTCCCTTGGGTCTATCAGGGCAGCACAAGTTTGAGGTGGGGACAACTTCGGTGTGGGGTCCATCCTTCGATATAAGGATTTTTTGCAGTCAGGGCCAGGTGCCCCTGGGCACATCTTTTTTCCATTTTCCCTGGGAAAGAAAACTCAGCACTCCAGGTTCCTGATGTCAGTTTGTAGGGCTCCCTTGGGTTTATCAGGGCAGCACAAGTTTGAGGTGGGGACAACTTTGGTGTGGGCTCCATCCTTCGATATAAGGATTTTTTGCAGTCAGGGCCAGGGGCCCAGGGCCAGGGGCCCCTGGGCACATCCTTTTTCCATTTTCCCTGGGAAAGAAAACTCAGCAGTCCAGGTTCCTGATGTCAGTTTGTAGGGCTCCCTTGGGTCTATCAGGGCAGCACAAGTTTGAGGTGGGGACAATTTTGGTGTGGGCTCCATCCTTCGATATAAGGATTTTTTGTAGTGAGGCCCCAGCCCAGGGCCAGGGACCCCTGGGCACCTCCTTTTTCCATTTTCCCTGGGAAAGAAAACTCAGCAGTCCAGGTTCCTGATATCAGTTTGTAGGGCTCCCTTGGGTCTATCAGGGCAGCACAAGTTTGAGGTGGGGACAACTTTGGTGTGGGGTCCATCCTTCGATATAAGGATTTTTTGCAGTCAGGGCCAGGGGCCCCTGGGCACATCCTTTTTCCATTTTCCCTGGGAAAGAAAACTCAGCAGTCCAGGTTCCTGATGTCAGTTTGTAGGGCTCCCTTGGGTCTATCAGGGCAGTACAAGTTTGAGGTGGAGACAACTTTGGTGTGGGGTCCATCCTTCGATATAAGGATTTTTTGCAGTCAGGGCCATGGGCCCCAGGGCACATCCTTTTTCCATTTTCTCTGGGAAAGAAAACTCAGCAGTCCAGGTTCCTGATGTCAGTTTGTAGGGCTCCCTTGGGTCTATCAGGGCAGCACAAGTTTGAGGTGGGGACAACTTCGGTGTGGGCTCCATCCTTCGATATAAGGATTTTTTGCAGTCAGGGCCAGGGGCCCCTGGGCACATCCTTTTTCCATTTTCCCTGGGAAAGAAAACTCAGCAGTCCAGGTTCCTGATGTCAGTTTGTAGGGCTGCCTTGGGTCTATCAGGGCAGCACAAGTTTGAGGTGGGGACAACTTCGGTATGGGGTCCATCCTTCGATATAAAGATTTTTTGCAGTGAGGTCCCTACCCAGGGCCAGGGCCCCTGGGCACATCCTTTGGCCATTTTCCCTGGGAAAGAAAACTCAGCACTCCAGGTTCCTGATGTCAGTTTGTAGGGCTCCCTTGGGTTTATCAGGGCAGCACAAGTTTGAGGTGGGGACAACTTCGGTGTGGGGTCCATCCTTCGATATAAGGATTTTTTGCAGTCAGGGCCAGGGGCCCAGGGCCAGGGGCCCCTGGGCACATCCTTTTTCCATTTTCCCTGGGAAAGAAAACTCAGCAGTCCAGGTTCCTGATGTCAGTTTGTAGGGCTCCCTTGGGTCTATCAGGGCAGCACAAGTTTGAGGTGGGGACAATTTTGGTGTGGGCTCCATCCTTCGATATAAGGATTTTTTGTAGTGAGGCCCCAGCCCAGGGCCAGGGACCCCTGGGCACATACTTTTTCCATTTTCCCTGGGAAAGAAAACTCAGCAGTCCAGGTTCCTGATATCAGTTTGTAGGGCTCCCTTGGGTCTATCAGGGCAGCACAAGTTTGAGGTGGGGACAACTTTGGTGTGGGGTCCATCCTTCGATATAAGGATTTTTTGCAGTCAGGGCCAGGGGCCCCTGGGCACATCCTTTTTCCATTTTCCCTGGGAAAGAAAACTCAGCAGTCCAGGTTCCTGATGTCAGTTTGTAGGGCTCCCTTGGGTCTATCAGGGCAGTACAAGTTTGAGGTGGAGACAACTTTGGTGTGGGGTCCATCCTTCGATATAAGGATTTTTTGCAGTCAGGGCCAGGGGCCCCAGGGCACATCCTTTTTCCATTTTCTCTGGGAAAGAAAACTCAGCAGTCCAGGTTCCTGATGTCAGTTTGTAGGGCTCCCTTGGGTCTATCAGGGCAGCACAAGTTTGAGGTGTGGACAACTTAGGTGTGGGCTCCATCCTTCGATATAAGGATTTTTTGCAGTCAGGGCCAGGGGCCCCTGGGCACAACCTTTTTCCATTTTCCCTGGGAAAGAAAAGTCAGCAGTCCAGGTTCCTGATGTCAGTTTGTAGGGCTGCCTTGGGTCTATCAGGGCAGCACAAGTTTGAGGTGGGGACAACTTCGGTATGGGGTCCATCCTTCGATATAAAGATTTTTTGCAGTGAGGTCCCTACCCAGGGCCAGGGCCCCTGGGCACATCCTTTGGCCATTTTCCCTGGGAAAGAAAACTCAGCAGTCCAGGTTCCTGATGTCAGTTTGTAGGGCTCCCTTGGGTCTATCAGGGCAGCACAAGTTTGAGGTGGGGACAACTTTTTTGTGGGGTCCATCCTTCGATATAAGGATTTTTTGCAGTCAGGGCCAGGGGCCCCTGGGCACAACCTTTTTCCATTTTCCCTGGGAAAGAAAACTCAGCAGTCCAGGTTCCTGATGTCAGTTTGTAGGGCTCCCTTGGGTGTATCAGGGCAGCACAAGTTTGAGGTGGGGACAATTTCGGTGTGGGGTCCATCCTTCGATATATGGATTTTTTTTAGTGAGGCCCCAGCCCAGGGCCAGGGGCCCCTGGGCACATCCTTTTTCCATTTTCCCTGGGAAAGAAAACTCAGCAGTCCAGGTTCCTGATGTCAGTTTGTAGGGCTCCCTTGGGTCTATCAGGGCAGCACAAGTTTGAGGTGGGGACAACTTTAATGTGGGGTCCATCCTTCGATATAAGGATTTTTTTCAGTCAGGGTCAGGGGCCCCTGGACATATCCTTTTTCCATTTTCCCTGGGAAAGAAAACTCAGCAGTCCAGGTTCCTGATGTCAGTTTGTAGGGCTCCCTTGGGTCTATCAGGGCAGTACAAGTTTGAGGTGGGGACAACTTCGGTGTGGGCTCCATCCTTCGATATAAGGATTTTTTGCAGTGAGGCCCCAGCCCAGGTCCAGGGGCCCCTGGGCACATCCTTTTTCCATTTTCCCTGGGAAAGAAAACTCAGCAGTCCAGGTTCCTGATGTCAGTTTGTAGGGCTCCCTTGGGTCTACCAGGGCAGTACAAGTTTGAGGTGGGGACAACTTCGGTGTGGGCTCCATCCTTCGATATAAGGATTTTTTGCAGTCAGGGCCAGGGGCCCCTGGGCACATCCTTTTTCCATTTTCCCTGGGAAAGAAAACTCAGCAGTCCAGGTTCCTGATGTCAGTTTGTAGGGCTCCCTTGGGTCTATCAGGGCAGCACAAGTTTGAGGCGGGGACAACTTCGGTGTGGGCTCCATCCTTCGATATAAGGATTTTTTGCAGTCAGGGCCAGGGGCCCCTGGGCACAACCTTTTTCCATTTTCCCTGGGAAAGAAAACTCAGCAGTCCAGGTTCCTGATGTCAGTTTGTAGGGCTCCCTTGGGTCTATCAGGGCAGCACAAGTTTGAGGTGGGGACAACTTCGGTGTGGGGTCCATCCTTCTATATATGGATTTTTTGCAGTCAGGGCCAGGGGCCCCTGGGCACATCCTTTTTCCATTTTCCCTGGGAAAGAAAACTCAGCAGTCCAGGTTCCTGATGTCAGTTTGTAGGGCTCCCTTGGGTTTATCAGGGCAGCACAAGTTTGAGGTGGGGACAACTTCGGTGTGGGGTCCATCCTTCGATATAAGGATTTTTTGCAGTCAGGGCCAGGGGCCCAGTGCCAGGGGCCCCTGGGCACATCCTTTTTCCATTTTCCCTGGGAAAGAAAACTCAGCAGTCCAGGTTCCTGATGTCAGTTTGTAGGGCTCCCTTGGGTCTATCAGGGCAGCACAAGTTTGAGGTGGGGACAACTTCGGTGTGGGCTCCATCCTTCGATATAAGGATTTTTTGCAGTCAGGGCCAGGGGCCCCTGGGCACATCCTTTTTCCATTTTCCCTGGGAAAGAAAACTCAGCAGTCCAGGTTCCTGATGTCAGTTTGTAGGGCTCCCTTGGGTCTATCAGGGCAGTACAAGTTTGAGGTGGAGACAACTTTGGTGTGGGCTCCATCCTTCGATATAAGGATTTTTTGCAGTCAGGGCCAGGGGCCCCAGGGCACATCCTTTTTCCATTTTCTCTGGGAAAGAAACCTCAGCAGTCCAGGTTCCTGATGTCAGTTTGTAGGGCTCCCTTGGGTCTATCAGGGCAGCACAAGTTTGAGGTGGGGACAACTTCGGTGTGGGGTCCATCCTTCTATATATGGATTTTTTGCAGTCAGGGCCAGGTGCCCCTGGGCACATCCTTTTTCCATTTTCCCTGGGAAAGAAAACTCAGCAGTCCAGGTTCCTGATGTCAGTTTGTAGGGCTCCCTTGGGTCTATCAGGGCAGCACAAGTTTGAGGTGGGGACAACTTTGGTGTGGGATCCATCCTTCGATATAAGGATTTTTTGCAGTCAGGGCCAGGGGCCCAGGGCCAGGGGCCCCTGGGCACATCCTTTTTCCATTTTCCCTGGGAAAGAAAACTCAGCAGTCCAGGTTCCTGATGTCAGTTTGTAGGGCTCCCTTGGGTCTATCAGGGCAGCACAAGTTTGAGGTGGGGACAACTTTGGTGTGGGCTCCATCCTTCGATATAAGGATTTTTTGCAGTCAGGGTCAGGGGCCCCTGGGTATATCCTTTTTCCATTTTCCCTGGGAAAGAAAACTCAGCAATCCAGGTTCCTGATGTCAGTTTGTAGGGCTCCCTTGGGTCTATCAGGGCAGTACAAGTTTGAGGTGGGGACAACTTTGGTGTGGGGTCCATCCTTCGATATAAGGATTTTTTGCAGTCAGGGCCAGGGGCCCCAGGGCACATCCTTTGGCCATTTTCCCTGGGAAAGAAAACTCAGCAGTCTAGGTTCCTGATGTCAGTTTGTAGGGCTCCCTTGGGTCTATCAGGGCAGCACAAGTTTGAGGTGGGGACAACTTTGGTGTCGGGTCCATCCTTCGATATAAGGATTTTTTGCAGTCAGGGCCAGGGGCCCCTGGGCACATCCTTTTTCCATTTTCCCTGGGAAAGAAAACTCAGCAGTCCAGGTTCCTGATGTCAGTTTGTAGGGCTCCCTTGGGTCTATCAGGGCAGCACAAGTTTGAGGTGGGGACAATTTTGGTGTGGGCTCCATCCTTCGATATAAGGATTTTTTGTAGTGAGGCCCCAGCCCAGGGCCAGGGACCCCTGGGCACATCCTTTTTCCATTTTCCCTGGGAAAGAAAACTCAGCAGTCCAGGTTCCTGATGTCAGTTTGTAGGGCTCCCTTGGGTCTATCAGGGCAGTACAAGTTTGAGGTGGAGACAACTTTGGTGTGGGGTCCATCCTTCGATATAAGGATTTTTTGCAGTCAGGGCCAGGGGCCCCAGGGCACATCCTTTTTCCATTTTCTCTGGGAAAGAAAACTCAGCAGTCCAGGTTCCTGATGTCAGTTTGTAGGGCTCCCTTGGGTCTATCAGGGCAGCACAAGTTTGAGGTGGGGACAACTTCGGTGTGGGCTCCATCCTTCGATATAAGGATTTTTTGCAGTCAGGGCCAGGGGCCCCTGGGCACATCCTTTTTCCATTTTCCCTGGGAAAGAAAAGTCAGCAGTCCAGGTTCCTGATGTCAGTTTGTAGGGCTCCCTTGGGTCTATCAGGGCAGCACAAGTTTGAGGTGGGGACAACTTCGGTATGGGGTCCATCCTTCGATATAAGGATTTTTTGCAGTGAGGTCCCTACCCAGGGCCAGGGCCCCTGGGCACATCCTTTGGCCATTTTCCCTGGGAAAGAAAACTCAGCAGTCCAGGTTCCTGATGTCAGTTTGTAGGGCTCCCTTGGGTCTATCAGGGCAGCACAAGTTTGAGGTGGGGACAACTTTTTTGTGGGGTCCATCCTTCGATATAAGGATTTTTTGCAGTCAGGGCCAGGGGCCCCTGGGCACATCCTTTTTCCATTTTCCCTGGGAAAGAAAACTCAGCAGTCCAGGTTCCTGATGTCAGTTTGTAGGGCTCCCTTGGGTCTATCAGGGCAGTACAAGTTTGAGGTGGAGACAACTTTGGTGTGGGGTCCATCCTTCGATATAAGGATTTTTTGCAGTCAGGGCCAGGGGCCCCTGGGCACATCCTTTTTCCATTTTCTCTGGGAAAGAAAACTCAGCAGTCCAGGTTCCTGATGTCAGTTTGTAGGGCTCCCTTGGGTCTATCAGGGCAGCACAAGTTTGAGGTGGGGACAACTTCGGTGTGGGCTCCATCCTTCGATATAAGGATTTTTTGCAGTCAGGGCCAGGGGCCCCTGGGCACATCCTTTTTCCATTTTCCCTGGGAAAGAAAACTCAGCAGTCCAGGTTCCTGATGTCAGTTTGTAGGGCTCCCTTGGGTCTATCAGGGCAGCACAAGTTTGAGGTGGGGACAACTTTGGTGTGGGATCCATCCTTCGATATAAGGATTTTTTGCAGTCAGGGCCAGGGGCCCAGGGCCAGGGGCCCCTGGGCACATCCTTTTTCCATTTTCCCTGGGAAAGAAAACTCAGCAGTCCAGGTTCCAGATGTCAGTTTGTAGGGCTCCCTTGGGTCTATCAGGGCAGCACAAGTTTGAGGTGGGGACAACTTCGGTGTGGGGTCCATCCTTCGATATAAGGATTTTTTTCAGTCAGGGTATGGGGCACAGGGCCAGGGGCCCCTGGGCACATCCTTTTTCCATTTTCCCTGGGAAAGAAAACTCAGCAGTCCAGGTTCCTGATGTCAGTTTGTAGGGCTCCCTTGGGTCTATCAGGGCAGCACAAGTTTGAGGTGGGGACAACTTCGGTGTGGGCTCCATCCTTCGATATAAGGATTTTTTGCAGTCAGGCCCCAGCCCAGGTCTAGGGGCCCCTGGGCACATCCTTTTTCCATTTTCCCTGGGAAAGAAAACTCAGCAGTCCAGGTTCCTGATGTCAGTTTGTAGGGCTCCCTTGGGTCTATCAGGGCAGCACACGTTTGAGGTGGGGACAACTTTGGTGTGGGGTCCATCCTTCGATATAAGGATTTTTTGCAGTCAGGGCCAGGGGCCCCTGGGCACATCCTTTTTCCATTTTCCCTGGGAAAGAAAACTCAGCAGTCCAGGTTCCTGATGTCAGTTTGTAGGGTTCCCTTGGGTCTATCAGGGCAGCACAAGTTTGAGGTGGGGACAACTTCGGTGTGGGGTCCATCCTTCGATATAAGGATTTTTTGCAGTCAGGGCCAGGTGCCCCTGGGCACATCTTTTTTCCATTTTCCCTGGGAAAGAAAACTCAGCACTCCAGGTTCCTGATGTCAGTTTGTAGGGCTCCCTTGGGTTTATCAGGGCAGCACAAGTTTGAGGTGGGGACAACTTTGGTGTGGGCTCCATCCTTCGATATAAGGATTTTTTGCAGTCAGGGCCAGGGGCCCAGGGCCAGGGGCCCCTGGGCACATCCTTTTTCCATTTTCCCTGGGAAAGAAAACTCAGCAGTCCAGGTTCCTGATGTCAGTTTGTAGGGCTCCCTTGGGTCTATCAGGGCAGCACAAGTTTGAGGTGGGGACAATTTTGGTGTGGGCTCCATCCTTCGATATAAGGATTTTTTGTAGTGAGGCCCCAGCCCAGGGCCAGGGACCCCTGGGCACATCCTTTTTCCATTTTCCCTGGGAAAGAAAACTCAGCAGTCCAGGTTCCTGATATCAGTTTGTAGGGCTCCCTTGGGTCTATCAGGGCAGCACAAGTTTGAGGTGGGGACAACTTTGGTGTGGGGTCCATCCTTCGATATAAGGATTTTTTGCAGTCAGGGCCAGGGGCCCCTGGGCACATCCTTTTTCCATTTTCCCTGGGAAAGAAAACTCAGCAGTCCAGGTTCCTGATGTCAGTTTGTAGGGCTCCCTTGGGTCTATCAGGGCAGTACAAGTTTGAGGTGGAGACAACTTTGGTGTGGGCTCCATCCTTCGATATAAGGATTTTTTGCAGTCAGGGCCAGGGGCCCCTGGGCACATCCTTTTTCCATTTTCTCTGGGAAAGAAAACTCAGCAGTCCAGGTTCCTGATGTCAGTTTGTAGGGCTCCCTTGGGTCTATCAGGGCAGCACAAGTTTGAGGTGGGGACAACTTCGGTGTGGGCTCCATCCTTCGATATAAGGATTTTTTGCAGTCAGGGCCAGGGGCCCCTGGGCACATCCTTTTTCCATTTTCCCTGGGAAAGAAAACTCAGCAGTCCAGGTTCCTGATGTCAGTTTGTAGGGCTCCCTTGGGTCTATCAGGGCAGCACAAGTTTGAGGTGGAGACAACTTCGGTGTGGGCTCCATCCTTCGATATAAGGATTTTTTGCAGTCAGGGCCAGGGGCCCCTGGGCACATCCTTTTTCCATTTTCCCTGGGAAAGAAAACTCAGCAGTCCAGGTTCCTGATGTCAGTTTGTAGGGCTCCCTTGGGTCTATCAGGGCAGCACACGTTTGAGGTGGGGACAACTTTGGTGTGGGGTCCATCCTTCGATATAAGGATTTTTTGCAGTCAGGGCCAGGGGCCCCAGGGCACATCCTTTTTCCATTTTCCCTGGGAAAGAAAACTCAGCAGTCCAGGTTCCTGATGTCAGTTTGTAGGGTTCCCTTGGGTCTATCAGGGCAGCACAAGTTTGAGGTGGGGACAACTTCGGTGTGGGGTCCATCCTTCGATATAAGGATTTTTTGCAGTCAGGGCCAGGTGCCCCTGGGCACATCTTTTTTCCATTTTCCCTGGGAAAGAAAACTCAGCACTCCAGGTTCCTGATGTCAGTTTGTAGGGCTCCCTTGGGTTTATCAGGGCAGCACAAGTTTGAGGTGGGGACAACTTTGGTGTGGGCTCCATCCTTCGATATAAGGATTTTTTGCAGTCAGGGCCAGGGGCCCAGGGCCAGGGGCCCCTGGGCACATCCTTTTTCCATTTTCCCTGGGAAAGAAAACTCAGCAGTCCAGGTTCCTGATGTCAGTTTGTAGGGCTCCCTTGGGTCTATCAGGGCAGCACAAGTTTGAGGTGGGGACAATTTTGGTGTGGGCTCCATCCTTCGATATAAGGATTTTTTGTAGTGAGGCCCCAGCCCAGGGCCAGGGACCCCTGGGCACCTCCTTTTTCCATTTTCCCTGGGAAAGAAAACTCAGCAGTCCAGGTTCCTGATATCAGTTTGTAGGGCTCCCTTGGGTCTATCAGGGCAGCACAAGTTTGAGGTGGGGACAACTTTGGTGTGGGGTCCATCCTTCGATATAAGGATTTTTTGCAGTCAGGGCCAGGGGCCCCTGGGCACATCCTTTTTCCATTTTCCCTGGGAAAGAAAACTCAGCAGTCCAGGTTCCTGATGTCAGTTTGTAGGGCTCCCTTGGGTCTATCAGGGCAGTACAAGTTTGAGGTGGAGACAACTTTGGTGTGGGGTCCATCCTTCGATATAAGGATTTTTTGCAGTCAGGGCCATGGGCCCCAGGGCACATCCTTTTTCCATTTTCTCTGGGAAAGAAAACTCAGCAGTCCAGGTTCCTGATGTCAGTTTGTAGGGCTCCCTTGGGTCTATCAGGGCAGCACAAGTTTGAGGTGGGGACAACTTCGGTGTGGGCTCCATCCTTCGATATAAGGATTTTTTGCAGTCAGGGCCAGGGGCCCCTGGGCACATCCTTTTTCCATTTTCCCTGGGAAAGAAAACTCAGCAGTCCAGGTTCCTGATGTCAGTTTGTAGGGCTGCCTTGGGTCTATCAGGGCAGCACAAGTTTGAGGTGGGGACAACTT
Organism: Lonchura striata; assembly: GCF_050655825.1. Lineage (NCBI taxonomy): Eukaryota > Metazoa > Chordata > Aves > Passeriformes > Estrildidae > Lonchura > Lonchura striata. The sequence continues at coordinate 8,620,201 of NC_140734.1, read as the reverse complement.
CGGTATGGGGTCCATCCTTCGATATAAAGATTTTTTGCAGTGAGGTCCCTACCCAGGGCCAGGGCCCCTGGGCACATCCTTTGGCCATTTTCCCTGGGAAAGAAAACTCAGCACTCCAGGTTCCTGATGTCAGTTTGTAGGGCTCCCTTGGGTTTATCAGGGCAGCACAAGTTTGAGGTGGGGACAATTTCGGTGTGGGGTCCATCCTTCGATATAAGGATTTTTTGCAGTCAGGGCCAGGGGCCCAGGGCCAGGGGCCCCTGGGCACATCCTTTTTCCATTTTCCCTGGGAAAGAAAACTCAGCAGTCCAGGTTCCTGATGTCAGTTTGTAGGGCTCCCTTGGGTCTATCAGGGCAGCACAAGTTTGAGGTGGGGACAATTTTGGTGTGGGCTCCATCCTTCGATATAAGGATTTTTTGTAGTGAGGCCCCAGCCCAGGGCCAGGGACCCCTGGGCACATCCTTTTTCCATTTTCCCTGGGAAAGAAAACTCAGCAGTCCAGGTTCCTGATATCAGTTTGTAGGGCTCCCTTGGGTCTATCAGGGCAGCACAAGTTTGAGGTGGGGACAACTTTGGTGTGGGGTCCATCCTTCGATATAAGGATTTTTTGCAGTCAGGGCCAGGGGCCCCTGGGCACATCCTTTTTCCATTTTCCCTGGGAAAGAAAACTCAGCAGTCCAGGTTCCTGATGTCAGTTTGTAGGGCTCCCTTGGGTCTATCAGGGCAGTACAAGTTTGAGGTGGAGACAACTTTGGTGTGGGGTCCATCCTTCGATATAAGGATTTTTTGCAGTCAGGGCCAGGGGCCCCAGGGCACATCCTTTTTCCATTTTCTCTGGGAAAGAAAACTCAGCAGTCCAGGTTCCTGATGTCAGTTTGTAGGGCTCCCTTGGGTCTATCAGGGCAGCACAAGTTTGAGGTGTGGACAACTTAGGTGTGGGCTCCATCCTTCGATATAAGGATTTTTTGCAGTCAGGGCCAGGGGCCCCTGGGCACAACCTTTTTCCATTTTCCCTGGGAAAGAAAAGTCAGCAGTCCAGGTTCCTGATGTCAGTTTGTAGGGCTGCCTTGGGTCTATCAGGGCAGCACAAGTTTGAGGTGGGGACAACTTCGGTATGGGGTCCATCCTTCGATATAAAGATTTTTTGCAGTGAGGTCCCTACCCAGGGCCAGGGCCCCTGGGCACATCCTTTGGCCATTTTCCCTGGGAAAGAAAACTCAGCAGTCCAGGTTCCTGATGTCAGTTTGTAGGGCTCCCTTGGGTCTATCAGGGCAGCACAAGTTTGAGGTGGGGACAACTTTTTTGTGGGGTCCATCCTTCGATATAAGGATTTTTTGCAGTCAGGGCCAGGGGCCCCTGGGCACAACCTTTTTCCATTTTCCCTGGGAAAGAAAACTCAGCAGTCCAGGTTCCTGATGTCAGTTTGTAGGGCTCCCTTGGGTGTATCAGGGCAGCACAAGTTTGAGGTGGGGACAATTTCGGTGTGGGGTCCATCCTTCGATATATGGATTTTTTTTAGTGAGGCCCCAGCCCAGGGCCAGGGGCCCCTGGGCACATCCTTTTTCCATTTTCCCTGGGAAAGAAAACTCAGCAGTCCAGGTTCCTGATGTCAGTTTGTAGGGCTCCCTTGGGTCTATCAGGGCAGCACAAGTTTGAGGTGGGGACAACTTTAATGTGGGGTCCATCCTTCGATATAAGGATTTTTTTCAGTCAGGGTCAGGGGCCCCTGGACATATCCTTTTTCCATTTTCCCTGGGAAAGAAAACTCAGCAGTCCAGGTTCCTGATGTCAGTTTGTAGGGCTCCCTTGGGTCTATCAGGGCAGTACAAGTTTGAGGTGGGGACAACTTCGGTGTGGGCTCCATCCTTCGATATAAGGATTTTTTGCAGTGAGGCCCCAGCCCAGGTCCAGGGGCCCCTGGGCACATCCTTTTTCCATTTTCCCTGGGAAAGAAAACTCAGCAGTCCAGGTTCCTGATGTCAGTTTGTAGGGCTCCCTTGGGTCTACCAGGGCAGTACAAGTTTGAGGTGGGGACAACTTCGGTGTGGGCTCCATCCTTCGATATAAGGATTTTTTGCAGTCAGGGCCAGGGGCCCCTGGGCACATCCTTTTTCCATTTTCCCTGGGAAAGAAAACTCAGCAGTCCAGGTTCCTGATGTCAGTTTGTAGGGCTCCCTTGGGTCTATCAGGGCAGCACAAGTTTGAGGCGGGGACAACTTCGGTGTGGGCTCCATCCTTCGATATAAGGATTTTTTGCAGTCAGGGCCAGGGGCCCCTGGGCACAACCTTTTTCCATTTTCCCTGGGAAAGAAAACTCAGCAGTCCAGGTTCCTGATGTCAGTTTGTAGGGCTCCCTTGGGTCTATCAGGGCAGCACAAGTTTGAGGTGGGGACAACTTCGGTGTGGGGTCCATCCTTCTATATATGGATTTTTTGCAGTCAGGGCCAGGGGCCCCTGGGCACATCCTTTTTCCATTTTCCCTGGGAAAGAAAACTCAGCAGTCCAGGTTCCTGATGTCAGTTTGTAGGGCTCCCTTGGGTTTATCAGGGCAGCACAAGTTTGAGGTGGGGACAACTTCGGTGTGGGGTCCATCCTTCGATATAAGGATTTTTTGCAGTCAGGGCCAGGGGCCCAGTGCCAGGGGCCCCTGGGCACATCCTTTTTCCATTTTCCCTGGGAAAGAAAACTCAGCAGTCCAGGTTCCTGATGTCAGTTTGTAGGGCTCCCTTGGGTCTATCAGGGCAGCACAAGTTTGAGGTGGGGACAACTTCGGTGTGGGCTCCATCCTTCGATATAAGGATTTTTTGCAGTCAGGGCCAGGGGCCCCTGGGCACATCCTTTTTCCATTTTCCCTGGGAAAGAAAACTCAGCAGTCCAGGTTCCTGATGTCAGTTTGTAGGGCTCCCTTGGGTCTATCAGGGCAGTACAAGTTTGAGGTGGAGACAACTTTGGTGTGGGCTCCATCCTTCGATATAAGGATTTTTTGCAGTCAGGGCCAGGGGCCCCAGGGCACATCCTTTTTCCATTTTCTCTGGGAAAGAAACCTCAGCAGTCCAGGTTCCTGATGTCAGTTTGTAGGGCTCCCTTGGGTCTATCAGGGCAGCACAAGTTTGAGGTGGGGACAACTTCGGTGTGGGGTCCATCCTTCTATATATGGATTTTTTGCAGTCAGGGCCAGGTGCCCCTGGGCACATCCTTTTTCCATTTTCCCTGGGAAAGAAAACTCAGCAGTCCAGGTTCCTGATGTCAGTTTGTAGGGCTCCCTTGGGTCTATCAGGGCAGCACAAGTTTGAGGTGGGGACAACTTTGGTGTGGGATCCATCCTTCGATATAAGGATTTTTTGCAGTCAGGGCCAGGGGCCCAGGGCCAGGGGCCCCTGGGCACATCCTTTTTCCATTTTCCCTGGGAAAGAAAACTCAGCAGTCCAGGTTCCTGATGTCAGTTTGTAGGGCTCCCTTGGGTCTATCAGGGCAGCACAAGTTTGAGGTGGGGACAACTTTGGTGTGGGCTCCATCCTTCGATATAAGGATTTTTTGCAGTCAGGGTCAGGGGCCCCTGGGTATATCCTTTTTCCATTTTCCCTGGGAAAGAAAACTCAGCAATCCAGGTTCCTGATGTCAGTTTGTAGGGCTCCCTTGGGTCTATCAGGGCAGTACAAGTTTGAGGTGGGGACAACTTTGGTGTGGGGTCCATCCTTCGATATAAGGATTTTTTGCAGTCAGGGCCAGGGGCCCCAGGGCACATCCTTTGGCCATTTTCCCTGGGAAAGAAAACTCAGCAGTCTAGGTTCCTGATGTCAGTTTGTAGGGCTCCCTTGGGTCTATCAGGGCAGCACAAGTTTGAGGTGGGGACAACTTTGGTGTCGGGTCCATCCTTCGATATAAGGATTTTTTGCAGTCAGGGCCAGGGGCCCCTGGGCACATCCTTTTTCCATTTTCCCTGGGAAAGAAAACTCAGCAGTCCAGGTTCCTGATGTCAGTTTGTAGGGCTCCCTTGGGTCTATCAGGGCAGCACAAGTTTGAGGTGGGGACAATTTTGGTGTGGGCTCCATCCTTCGATATAAGGATTTTTTGTAGTGAGGCCCCAGCCCAGGGCCAGGGACCCCTGGGCACATCCTTTTTCCATTTTCCCTGGGAAAGAAAACTCAGCAGTCCAGGTTCCTGATGTCAGTTTGTAGGGCTCCCTTGGGTCTATCAGGGCAGTACAAGTTTGAGGTGGAGACAACTTTGGTGTGGGGTCCATCCTTCGATATAAGGATTTTTTGCAGTCAGGGCCAGGGGCCCCAGGGCACATCCTTTTTCCATTTTCTCTGGGAAAGAAAACTCAGCAGTCCAGGTTCCTGATGTCAGTTTGTAGGGCTCCCTTGGGTCTATCAGGGCAGCACAAGTTTGAGGTGGGGACAACTTCGGTGTGGGCTCCATCCTTCGATATAAGGATTTTTTGCAGTCAGGGCCAGGGGCCCCTGGGCACATCCTTTTTCCATTTTCCCTGGGAAAGAAAAGTCAGCAGTCCAGGTTCCTGATGTCAGTTTGTAGGGCTCCCTTGGGTCTATCAGGGCAGCACAAGTTTGAGGTGGGGACAACTTCGGTATGGGGTCCATCCTTCGATATAAGGATTTTTTGCAGTGAGGTCCCTACCCAGGGCCAGGGCCCCTGGGCACATCCTTTGGCCATTTTCTCTGGGAAAGAAAACTCAGCAGTCCAGGTTCCTGATGTCAGTTTGTAGGGCTCCCTTGGGTCTATCAGGGCAGCACAAGTTTGAGGTGGGGACAACTTTTTTGTGGGGTCCATCCTTCGATATAAGGATTTTTTGCAGTCAGGGCCAGGGGCCCCTGGGCACAACCTTTTTCCATTTTCCCTGGGAAAGAAAACTCAGCAGTCCAGGTTCCTGATGTCAGTTTGTAGGGCTCCCTTGGGTGTATCAGGGCAGCACAAGTTTGAGGTGGGGACAATTTCGGTGTGGGGTCCATCCTTCGATATAAGGATTTTTTGTAGTGAGGCCCCAGCCCAGGGCCAGGGGCCCCTGGGCACATCCTTTTTCCATTTTCCCTGGGAAAGAAAACTCAGCAGTCCAGGTTCCTGATGTCAGTTTGTAGGGCTCCCTTGGGTCTATCAGGGCAGCACAAGTTTGAGGTGGGGACAACTTTAATGTGGGGTCCATCCTTCGATATAAGGATTTTTTTCAGTCAGGGTCAGGGGCCCCTGGACATATCCTTTTTCCATTATCCCTGGGAAAGAAAACTCAGCAGTCCAGGTTCCTGATGTCAGTTTGTAGGGCTCCCTTGGGTCTATCAGGGCAGTACAAGTTTGAGGTGGGGACAACTTCGGTGTGGGCTCCATCCTTCGATATAAGGATTTTTTGCAGTGAGGCCCCAGCCCAGGTCCAGGGGCCCCTGGGCACATCCTTTTTCCATTTTCCCTGGGAAAGAAAACTCAGCAGTCCAGGTTCCTGATGTCAGTTTGTAGGGCTCCCTTGGGTCTATCAGGGCAGCACAAGTTTGAGGTGGGGACAACTTTGGTGTGGGGTCCATCCTTCGATATAAGGATTTTTTGCAGTCAGGGCCAGGGGCCCCTGGGCACATCCTTTTTCCATTTTCCCTGGGAAAGAAAACTCAGCAGTCCAGGTTCCTGATGTCAGTTTGTAGGGCTCCCTTGGGTCTATCAGGGCAGTACAAGTTTGAGGTGGAGACAACTTTGGTGTGGGGTCCATCCTTCGATATAAGGATTTTTTGCAGTCAGGGCCAGGGGCCCCAGGGCACATCCTTTTTCCATTTTCTCTGGGAAAGAAAACTCAGCAGTCCAGGTTCCTGATGTCAGTTTGTAGGGCTCCCTTGGGTCTATCAGGGCAGCACAAGTTTGAGGTGTGGACAACTTCGGTGTGGGCTCCATCCTTCGATATAAGGATTTTTTGCAGTCAGGGCCAGGGGCCCCTGGGCACAACCTTTTTCCATTTTCCCTGGGAAAGAAAAGTCAGCAGTCCAGGTTCCTGATGTCAGTTTGTAGGGCTGCCTTGGGTCTATCAGGGCAGCACAAGTTTGAGGTGGGGACAACTTCGGTATGGGGTCCATCCTTCGATATAAAGATTTTTTGCAGTGAGGTCCCTACCCAGGGCCAGGGCCCCTGGGCACATCCTTTGGCCATTTTCCCTGGGAAAGAAAACTCAGCAGTCCAGGTTCCTGATGTCAGTTTGTAGGGCTCCCTTGGGTCTATCAGGGCAGCACAAGTTTGAGGTGGGGACAACTTTAATGTGGGGTCCATCCTTCGATATAAGGATTTTTTTCAGTCAGGGTCAGGGGCCCCTGGACATATCCTTTTTCCATTTTCCCTGGGAAAGAAAACTCAGCAGTCCAGGTTCCTGATGTCAGTTTGTAGGGCTCCCTTGGGTCTATCAGGGCAGTACAAGTTTGAGGTGGGGACAACTTCGGTGTGGGCTCCATCCTTCGATATAAGGATTTTTTGCAGTGAGGCCCCAGCCCAGGTCCAGGGGCCCCTGGGCACATCCTTTTTCCATTTTCCCTGGGAAAGAAAACTCAGCAGTCCAGGTTCCTGATGTCAGTTTGTAGGGCTCCCTTGGGTCTATCAGGGCAGTACAAGTTTGAGGTGGGGACAACTTCGGTGTGGGCTCCATCCTTCGATATAAGGATTTTTTGCAGTCAGGGCCAGGGGCCCCTGGGCACATCCTTTTTCCATTTTCCCTGGGAAAGAAAACTCAGCAGTCCAGGTTCCTGATGTCAGTTTGTAGGGCTCCCTTGGGTCTATCAGGGCAGCACAAGTTTGAGGCGGGGACAACTTCGGTGTGGGCTCCATCCTTCGATATAAGGATTTTTTGCAGTCAGGGCCAGGGGCCCCTGGGCACAACCTTTTTCCATTTTCCCTGGGAAAGAAAACTCAGCAGTCCAGGTTCCTGATGTCAGTTTGTAGGGCTCCCTTGGGTCTATCAGGGCAGCACAAGTTTGAGGTGGGGACAACTTCGGTGTGGGCTCCATCCTTCGATATAAGGATTTTTTGCAGTCAGGGCCAGGGACCCCTGGGCACATCCTTTTTCCATTTTCCCTGGGAAAGAAAACTCAGCAGTCCAGGTTCCTGATGTCAGTTTGTAGGGCTCCCTTGGGTCTATCAGGGCAGCACAAGTTTGAGGTGGAGACAACTTTGGTGTGGGGTCCATCCTTCGATATAAGGATTTTTTGCAGTCAGGGCCAGGGGCCCCAGGGCACATCCTTTTTCCATTTTCTCTGGGAAAGAAAACTCAGCAGTCCAGGTTCCTGATGTCAGTTTGTAGGGCTCCCTTGGGTCTATCAGGGCAGCACAAGTTTGAGGTGGGGACAACTTCGGTGTGGGGTCCATCCTTCGATATAAGGATTTTTTGCAGTCAGGGCCAGGGGCCCCTGGGCACATCCTTTTTCCATTTTCCCTGGGAAAGAAAAGTCAGCAGTCCAGGTTCCTGATGTCAGTTTGTAGGGCTCCCTTGGGTCTATCAGGGCAGCACAAGTTTGAGGTGGGGACAACTTCGGTATGGGGTCCATCCTTCGATATAAGGATTTTTTGCAGTGAGGTCCCTACCCAGGGCCAGGGCCCCTGGGCACATCCTTTGGCCATTTTCCCTGGGAAAGAAAACTCAGCAGTCCAGGTTCCTGATGTCAGTTTGTAGGGCTCCCTTGGGTCTATCAGGGCAGCACAAGTTTGAGGTGGGGACAACTTTTTTGTGGGGTCCATCCTTCGATATAAGGATTTTTTGCAGTCAGGGCCAGGGGCCCCTGGGCACAACCTTTTTCCATTTTCCCTGGGAAAGAAAACTCAGCAGTCCAGGTTCCTGATGTCAGTTTGTAGGGCTCCCTTGGGTGTATCAGGGCAGCACAAGTTTGAGGTGGGGACAATTTCGGTGTGGGGTCCATCCTTCGATATAAGGATTTTTTGTAGTGAGGCCCCAGCCCAGGGCCAGGGGCCCCTGGGCACATCCTTTTTCCATTTTCCCTGGGAAAGAAAACTCAGCAGTCCAGGTTCCTGATGTCAGTTTGTAGGGCTCCCTTGGGTCTATCAGGGCAGCACAAGTTTGAGGTGGGGACAACTTTAATGAGGGGTCCATCCTTCGATATAAGGATTTTTTTCAGTCAGGGTCAGGGGCCCCTGGACATATCCTTTTTCCATTATCCCTGGGAAAGAAAACTCAGCAGTCCAGGTTCCTGATGTCAGTTTGTAGGGCTCCCTTGGGTCTATCAGGGCAGCACAAGTTTGAGGTGGGGACAACTTCGGTGTGGGCTCCATCCTTCGATATAAGGATTTTTTGCAGTCAGGGCCAGGGACCCCTGGGCACATCCTTTTTCCATTTTCCCTGGGAAAGAAAACTCAGCAGTCCAGGTTCCTGATGACAGTTTGTAGGGCTCCCTTGGGTCTATCAGGGCAGCACAAGTTTGAGGTGGGGACAACTTCGGTGTGGGGTCCATCCTTCTATATATGGATTTTTTGCAGTCAGGGCCAGGGGCCCCTGGGCACATCCTTTTTCCATTTTCCCTGGGAAAGAAAACTCAGCAGTCCAGGTTCCTGATGTCAGTTTGTAGGGCTCCCTTGGGTCTATCAGGGCAGCACAAGTTTGAGGTGGGGACAACTTTGGTGTGGGGTCCATCCTTCGATATAAGGAATTTTGCAGTCAGGGCCAGGGGCCCAGGGCCAGGGGCCCCTGGGTACATCCTTTTTCCATTTTCCCTGGGAAAGAAAACTCAGCAGTCCAGGTTCCTGATGTCAGTTTGTAGGGCTCCCTTGGGTCTATCAGGGCAGCACAAGTTTGAGGTGGGGACAACTTTGGTGTGGGCTCCATCCTTCGATATAAGGATTTTTTGCAGTCAGGGTCAGGGGCCCCTGGGTATATCCTTTTTCCATTTTCCCTGGGAAAGAAAACTCAGCAATCCAGGTTCCTGATGTCAGTTTGTAGGGCTCCCTTGGGTCTATCAGGGCAGTACAAGTTTGAGGTGGGGACAACTTTGGTGTGGGGTCCATCCTTCGATATAAGGATTTTTTGCAGTCAGGGCCAGGGGCCCCAGGGCACATCCTTTTTCCATTTTCCCTGGGAAAGAAAACTCAGCAGTCTAGGTTCCTGATGTCAGTTTGTAGGGCTCCCTTGGGTCTATCAGGGCAGCACAAGTTTGAGGCGGGGACAACTTTGGTGTGGGGTCCATCCTTCGATATAAGGATTTTTTGCAGTCAGGGCCAGGGGCCCCTGGGCACAACCTTTTTCCATTTTCCCTGGGAAAGAAAACTCAGCAGTCCAGGTTCCTGATGTCAGTTTGTAGGGCTGCCTTGGGTCTATCAGGGCAGCACAAGTTTGAGGTGGGGACAACTTCGGTATGGGGTCCATCCTTCGATATAAAGATTTTTTGCAGTGAGGTCCCTACCCAGGGCCAGGGCCCCTGGGCACATCCTTTGGCCATTTTCCCTGGGAAAGAAAACTCAGCAGTCCAGGTTCCTGATGTCAGTTTGTAGGGCTCCCTTGGGTCTATCAGGGCAGCACAAGTTTGAGGTGGGGACAACTTTTTTGTGGGGTCCATCCTTCGATATAAGGATTTTTTGCAGTCAGGGCCAGGGGCCCCTGGGCACAACCTTTTTCCATTTTCCCTGGGAAAGAAAACTCAGCAGTCCAGGTTCCTGATGTCAGTTTGTAGGGCTCCCTTGGGTCTATCAGGGCAGCACAAGTTTGAGGTGGGGACAACTTCGGTGTGGGCTCCATCCTTCGATATAAGGATTTTTTGCAGTCAGGGCCAGGGACCCCTGGGCACATCCTTTTTCCATTTTCCCTGGGAAAGAAAACTCAGCAGTCCAGGTTCCTGATGACAGTTTGTAGGGCTCCCTTGGGTCTATCAGGGCAGCACAAGTTTGAGGTGGGGACAACTTCGGTGTGGGGTCCATCCTTCTATATATGGATTTTTTGCACTCAGGGCCAGGGGCCCCTGGGCACATCCTTTTTCCATTTTCCCTGGGAAAGAAAACTCAGCAGTCCAGGTTCCTGATGTCAGTTTGTAGGGCTCCCTTGGGTTTATCAGGGCAGCACAAGTTTGAGGTGGGGACAACTTCGGTGTGGGGTCCATCCTTCGATATAAGGATTTTTTGCAGTCAGGGCCAGGGGCCCAGGGCCAGGGGCCCCTGGGCACATCCTTTTTCCATTTTCCCTGGGAAAGAAAACTCAGCAGTCCAGGTTCCTGATGTCAGTTTGTAGGGCTCCCTTGGGTCTATCAGGGCAGCACAAGTTTGAGGTGGGGACAACTTCGGTGTGGGCTCCATCCTTCGATATAAGGATTTTTTGCAGTCAGGGCCAGGGGCCCCTGGGCACATCCTTTTTCCATTTTCCCTGGGAAAGAAAACTCAGCAGTCCAGGTTCCTGATGTCAGTTTGTAGGGCTCCCTTGGGTCTATCAGGGCAGTACAAGTTTGAGGTGGAGACAACTTTGGTGTGGGGTCCATCCTTCGATATAAGGATTTTTTGCAGTCAGGGCCAGGGGCCTCAGGGCACATCCTTTTTCCATTTTCTCTGGGAAAGAAACCTCAGCAGTCCAGGTTCCTGATGTCAGTTTGTAGGGCTCCCTTGGGTCTATCAGGGCAGCACAAGTTTGAGGTGGGGACAACTTCGGTGTGGGGTCCATCCTTCTATATATGGATTTTTTGCAGTCAGGGCCAGGTGCCCCTGGGCACATCCTTTTTCCATTTTCCCTGGGAAAGAAAACTCAGCAGTCCAGGTTCCTGATGTCAGTTTGTAGGGCTCCCTTGGGTCTATCAGGGCAGCACAAGTTTGAGGTGGGGACAACTTTGGTGTGGGATCCATCCTTCGATATAAGGATTTTTTGCAGTCAGGGCCAGGGGCCCAGGGCCAGGGGCCCCTGGGCACATCCTTTTTCCATTTTCCCTGGGAAAGAAAACTCAGCAGTCCAGGTTCCTGATGTCAGTTTGTAGGGCTCCCTTGGGTCTATCAGGGCAGCACAAGTTTGAGGTGGGGACAACTTCGGTGTGGGGTCCATCCTTCGATATAAGGATTTTTTGCAGTCAGGGCCAGGGGCCCCTGGGCACATCCTTTTTCCATTTTCCCTGGGAAAGAAAACTCAGCAGTCCAGGTTCCTGATGTCAGTTTGTAGGGCTCCCTTGGGTCTATCAGGGCAGTACAAGTTTGAGGTGGAGACAACTTTGGTGTGGGGTCCATCCTTCGATATAAGGATTTTTTGCAGTCAGGGCCAGGGGCCCCAGGGCACATCCTTTTTCCATTTTCTCTGGGAAAGAAAACTCAGCAGTCCAGGTTCCTGATGTCAGTTTGTAGGGCTCCCTTGGGTCTATCAGGGCAGCACAAGTTTGAGGTGGGGACAACTTCGGTGTGGGCTCCATCCTTCGATATAAGGATTTTTTGCAGTCAGGGCCAGGGGCCCCTGGGCACATCCTTTTTCCATTTTCCCTGGGAAAGAAAAGTCAGCAGTCCAGGTTCCTGATGTCAGTTTGTAGGGCTCCCTTGGGTCTATCAGGGCAGTACAAGTTTGAGGTGGGGACAACTTCGGTATGGGGTCCATCCTTCGATATAAGGATTTTTTGCAGTGAGGTCCCTACCCAGGGCCAGGGCCCCTGGGCACATCCTTTGGCCATTTTCCCTGGGAAAGAAAACTCAGCAGTCCAGGTTCCTGATGTCAGTTTGTAGGGCTCCCTTGGGTCTATCAGGGCAGCACAAGTTTGAGGTGGGGACAACTTCGGTGTGGGGTCCATCCTTCGATATAAGGATTTTTTGCAGTCAGGGCCAGGGGCCCCTGGGCACAACCTTTTTCCATTTTCCCTGGGAAAGAAAACTCAGCAGTCCAGGTTCCTGATGTCAGTTTGTAGGGCTCCCTTGGGTCTATCAGGGCAGCACAAGTTTGAGGTGGGGACAACTTTAATGTGGGGTCCATCCTTCGATATAAGGATTTTTTTCAGTCAGGGTCAGGGGCCCCTGGACATATCCTTTTTCCATTATCCCTGGGAAAGAAAACTCAGCAGTCCAGGTTCCTGATGTCAGTTTGTAGGGCTCCCTTGGGTCTATCAGGGCAGTACAAGTTTGAGGTGGGGACAACTTCGGTGTGGGCTCCATCCTTCGATATAAGGATTTTTTGCAGTCAGGGCCAGGGGCCCCTGGGCACATCCTTTTTCCATTTTCCCTGGGAAAGAAAACTCAGCAGTCCAGGTTCCTGATGTCAGTTTGTAGGGCTCCCTTGGGTCTATCAGGGCAGCACAAGTTTGAGACGGGGACAACTTCGGTGTGGGCTCCATCCTTCGATATAAGGATTTTTTGCAGTCAGGGCCAGGGGCCCCTGGGCACAACCTTTTTCCATTTTCCCTGGGAAAGAAAACTCAGCAGTCCAGGTTCCTGATGTCAGTTTGTAGGGCTCCCTTGGGTCTATCAGGGCAGCACAAGTTTGAGGTGGGGACAACTTTGGTGTGGGGTCCATCCTTCGATATAAGGATTTTTTGCAGTCAGGGCCAGGGACCCCTGGGCACATCCTTTTTCCATTTTCCCTGGGAAAGAAAACTCAGCAGTCCAGGTTCCTGATGACAGTTTGTAGGGCTCCCTTGGGTCTATCAGGGCAGCACAAGTTTGAGGTGGGGACAACTTCGGTGTGGGCTCCATCCTTCGATATAAGGATTTTTTGCAGTCAGGCCCCAGCCCAGGTCTAGGGGCCCCTGGGCACATCCTTTTTCCATTTTCCCTGGGAAAGAAAACTCAGCAGTCCAGGTTCCTGATGTCAGTTTGTAGGGCTCCCTTGGGTCTATCAGGGCAGTACAAGTTTGAGGTGGAGACAACTTCGGTGTGGGGTCCATCCTTCGATATAAGGATTTTTTTCAGTCAGGGCCAGGGGCCCCTGGGCATATCCTTTTTCCATTTTCCCTGGGAAAGAAAACTCAGCAATCCAGGTTCCTGATGTCAGTTTGTAGGGCTCCCTTGGGTCTATCAGGGCAGCACAAGTTTGAGGTGGGGACAACTTTGGTGTGGGGTCCATCCTTCGATATAAGGATTTTTTGCAGTCAGGGCCAGGGGCCCCTGGGCACATCCTTTTTCCATTTTCCCTGGGAAAGAAAACTCAGCAGTCCAGGTTCCTGATGTCAGTTTGTAGGGCTCCCTTGGGTCTATCAGGGCAGCACAAGTTTGAGGTGGGGACAACTTTAATGTGGGGTCCATCCTTCGATATAAGGATTTTTTTCAGTCAGGGTCAGGGGCCCCTGGACATATCCTTTTTCCATTTTCCCTGGGAAAGAAAACTCAGCAGTCCAGGTTCCTGATGTCAGTTTGTAGGGTTCCCTTGGGTCTATCAGGGCAGCACAAGTTTGAGGTGGGGACAAATTCGGTGTGGGCTCCATCCTACGATATAAGGATTTTTTGCAGTCAGGGCCAGGGGCCCCTGGGCACATCCTTTTTCCATTTTCCCTGGGAAAGAAAACTCAGCAGTCCAGGTTCCTGATGTCAGTTTGTAGGGCTCCCTTGGGTCTATCAGGGCAGCACAAGTTTGAGGTGGGGACAACTTTGGTGTGGGCTCCATCCTTCGATATAAGGATTTTTTGCAGTCAGGGCCAGGGGCCCCTGGGCACATCCTTTTTCCATTTTCCCTGGGAAAGAAAACTCAGCAGTCCAGGTTCCTGATGTCAGTTTGTAGGGCTCCCTTGGGTCTATCAGGGCAGCACAAGTTTGAGGTGGGGACAACTTCGGTATGGGGTCCATCCTTCGATATAAGGATTTTTTGCAGTGAGGTCCCTACCAAGGGCCAGGGCCCCTGGGCACATCCTTTGGCCATTTTCCCTGGGAAAGAAAACTCAGCAGTCCAGGTTCCTGATGTCAGTTTGTAGGGCTCCCTTGGGTCTATCAGGGCAGCACAAGTTTGAGGTGGGGACAACTTTTTTGTGGGGTCCATCCTTCGATATAAGGATTTTTTGCAGTCAGGGCCAGGGGCCCCTGGGCACAACCTTTTTCCATTTTCCCTGGGAAAGAAAACTCAGCAGTCCAGGTTCCTGATGTCAGTTTGTAGGGCTCCCTTGGGTCTATCAGGGCAGCACAAGTTTGAGGTGGGGACAATTTTGGTGTGGGGTCCATCCTTCGATATAAGGATTTTTTGTAGTGAGGCCCCAGCCCAGGGCCAGGGACCCCTGGGCACATCCTTTTTCCATTTTCCCTGGGAAAGAAAACTCAGCAGTCCAGGTTTGTGATGTCAGTTTGTAGGGCTCCCTTGGGTGTATCAGGGCAGCACTAGTTTGAGGTGAGGATATCTTCGGCGCGGCGTCTATCCTTCGATATTAGGATTCTTTGCAGAGAGGCTCCAGCCCAGGGCCAGGGGCCCCTGGGCACATCCTTTTTCCATTTTCCCTGGGAAAGAAAACTCAGCAGTCCAGGTTCCTGATGTCAGTTTGTAGGGCTCCCTTGGGTCTATCAGGGCAGCACAAGTTTGAGGTGGGGACAACTTTGGTGTGGGCTCCATCCTTCGATATAAGGATTTTTTGTAGTGAGGCCCCAGCCCAGGGCAAGGGACCCCTGGGCACATCCTTTTTCCATTTTCCCTGGGAAAGAAAACTCAGCAGTCCAGGTTCCTGATGACAGTTTGTAGGGCTCCCTTGGGTCTATCAGGGCAGCACAAGTTTGAGGTGGGGACAACTTCGGTGTGGGCTCCATCCTTCGATATAAGGATTTTTTGCAGTCAGGTTCCAGCCCAGGTCCAGGGGCCCCTGGGCACATCCTTTTTCCATTTTCCCTGGGAAAGAAAACTCAGCAGTCCAGGTTCCTGATCTCAGTTTGTAGGGCTCCCTTGGGTCTATCAGGGCAGTACAAGTTTGAGGTGGGGACAACTTCGGTGTGGGCTCCATCCTTCGATATAAGGATTTTTTGCTGTCAGGGCCAGGGGCCCCTGGGCACATCCTTTTTCCATTTTCCCTGGGAAAGAAAACTCAGCAGTCCAGGTTCCTGATGTCAGTTTGTAGGGCTCCCTTGAGTCTATCAGGGCAGCACAAGTTTGAGGTGGGGACAACTTCGGTGTGGGGTCCATCCTTCGATATAAGGATTTTTTTCAGTCAGGGTATGGGGCCCAGGGCCAGGGGCCCCTGGGCACATCCTTTTTCCATTTTCCCTGGGAAAGAAAACTCAGCAGTCCAGGTTCCTGATGTCAGTTTGTAGGGCTCCCTTGGGTCTATCAGGGCAGCACAAGTTTGAGGTGGGGACAACTTCGGTGTGGGCTCCATCCATCGATATAAGGATTTTTTGCAGTCAGGGCCAGGGGCCCCTGGGCACAACCTTTTTCCATTTTCCCTGGGAAAGAAAACTCAGCAGTCCAGGTTCCTGATGTCAGTTTGTAGGGCTCCCTTGGGTCTATCAGGGCAGTACAAGTTTGAGGTGGAGACAACTTTGGTGTGGGGTCCATCCTTCGATATAAGGATTTTTTGCAGTCAGGGCCAGGGGCCCCAGGGCACATCCTTTTCCATTTTCTCTGGGAAAGAAAACTCAGCAGTCCAGGTTCCTGATGTCAGTTTGTAGGGCTCCCTTGGGTCTATCAGGGCAGCACAAGTTTGAGGCGGGGACAACTTCGGTGTGGGCTCCATCCTTCGATATAAGGATTTTTTGCAGTCAGGGCCAGGGGTCCCTGGGCACATCCTTTTTCTATTTTCCCTGGGAAAGAAAACTCAGCAGTCCAGGTTCCTGATGTCAGTTTGTAGGGCTGCCTTGGGTCTATCAGGGCAGCACAAGTTTGAGGTGGGGACAACTTCGGTATGGGGTCCATCCTTCGATATAAGGATTTTTTGCAGTGAGGTCCCTACCCAGGGCCAGGGCCCCTGGGCACATCCTTTGGCCATTTTCCCTGGGAAAGAAAACTCAGCAGTCCAGGTTCCTGATGTCGGTTTGTAGGGCTCCCTTGGGTCTATCAGGGCAGCACAAGTTTGAGGTGGGGACAACTTCGGTGTGGGCTCCATCCTTCGATATACGGATTTTTTGCAGTGAGGCCCCAGCCCAGGGCCAGCGGCCCCTGGGCACAACCTTTTTCCATTTTCCCTGGGAAAGAAAACTCAGCAGTCCAGGTTCCTGATGTCAGTTTGTAGGGCTCCCTTGGGTCTATCAGGGCAGCACAAGTTTGAGGTGGGGACAATTTCGGTGTGGGGTCCATCCTTCGATATAAGGATTTTTTGTAGTGAGGCCCCAGCCCAGGGCCAGGGACCCCTGGGCACATCCTTTTTCCATTTTCCCTGGGAAAGAAAACTCAGCAGTCCAGGTTCCTGATGTCAGTTTGTAGGGCTCCCTTAGGTCTATCAGGGCAGCACAAGTTTGAGGTGGGGACAACTTTGGTGTGGGCTCCATCCTTCGATATAAGGATTTTTTGTAGTGAGGCCCCAGCCCAGGGCCAGGGACCCCTGGGCACATCCTTTTTCCATTTTCCCTGGGAAAGAAAACTCAGCAGTCCAGGTTCCTGATGTCAGTTTGTAGGGCTCCCTTGGGTCTATCAGGGCAGCACAAGTTTGAGGTGGGGACAACTTCGGTGTGGGCTCCATCCTTCGATATAAGGATTTTTTGCAGTCAGGGCCAGGGGCCCCTGGGCACAACCTTTTTCCATTTTCCCTGGGAAAGAAAACTCAGCAGTCCAGGTTCCTGATGTCAGTTTGTAGAGCTCCCTTGGGTCTATCAGGGCAGCACAAGTTTGAGGTGGGGACATCTTCGGTGTGGGGTCCATCCTTCGATATAAGGATTCTTTGCAGAGAGGCCCCAGCCCAGGGCCAGCGGCCCCTGGGCACAACCTTTTTCCATTTTCCCTGGGAAAGAAAGCTCAGCAGTCCAGGTTCCTGATGTCAGTTTGTAGGGCTCCCTTGGGTCTATCAGGGCAGCACAAGTTTGAGGTGGGGACAACTTTAATGTGGGGTCCATCCTTCGATATAAGGATTTTTTGCAGTCAGGGCCAGGGTCCCCTGGACATATCCTTTTTCCATTTTCCCTGGGAAAGAAAACTCAGCAGTCCAGGTTCCTGATGTCAGTTTGTAGGGCTCCCTTGGGTCTATCAGGGCAGTACAAGTTTGAGGTGGGGACATCTTCGGTGTGGGCTCCATCCTTCGATATAAGGATTTTTTGCAGTCAGGTCCCAGCCCAGGTCCAGGGGCCCCTGGGCACATCCTTTTTCCATTTTCCCTGGGAAAGAAAACTCAGCAGTCCAGGTTCCTGATGTCAGTTTGTAGGGCTCCCTTGGGTCTATCAGGGCAGTACAAGTTTGAGGTGGAGACAACTTTGGTGTGGGGTCCATCCTTCGATATAAGGATTTTTTGCAGTCAGGGCCAGGGGCCCCAGGGCACATCCTTTTTCCATTTTCTCTGGGAAAGAAAACTCAGCAGTCCAGGTTCCTGATGTCAGTTTGTAGGGCTCCCTTGGGTCTATCAGGGCAGCACAAGTTTGAGGTGGGGACAACTTCGGTGTGGGGTCCATCCTTCGATATAAGGATTTTTTGCAGTCAGGGCCAGGGGCCCCTGGGCACATCCTTTTTCTATTTTCCCTGGGAAAGAAAACTCAGCAGTCCAGGTTCCTGATGTCAGTTTGTAGGGCTGCCTTGGGTCTATCAGGGCAGCACAAGTTTGAGGTGGGGACAACTTCGGTGTGGGCTCCATCCTTCGATATACGGATTTTTTGCAGTGAGGCCCCAGCCCAGGGCCAGCGGCCCCTGGGCACAACCTTTTTCCATTTTCCCTGGGAAAGAAAACTCAGCAGTCCAGGTTCCTGATGTCAGTTTGTAGGGCTCCCTTGGGTCTATCAGGGCAGCACAAGTTTGAGGTGGGGACAACTTCGGTGTGGGCTCCATCCTTCGATATAAGGATTTTTTGCAGTCAGGGCCAGGGGCCCCTGGGCACATCCTTTTTCCATTTTCCCTGGGAAAGAAAACTCAGCAGTCCAGGTTCCTGATGTCAGTTTGTAGGGCTCCCTTGGGTCTATCAGGGCAGCACAAGTTTGAGGTGGGGACAACTTCGGTGTGGGCTCCATCCTTCGATATAAGGATTTTTTGCAGTCAGGTCCCAGCCCAGGTCCAGGGGCCCCTGGGCACATCCTTTTTCCATTTTCCCTGGGAAAGAAAACTCAGCAGTCCAGGTTCCTGATGTCAGTTTGTAGGGCTCCCTTGGGTCTATCAGGGCAGCACAAGTTTGAGGTGGGGACAACTTCGGTGTGGGCTCCATCCTTCGATATAAGGATTTTTTGCAGTCAGGGCCAGGGGCCCCTGGGCACATCCTTTTTCCATTTTCCCTGGGAAAGAAAACTCAGCAGTCCAGGTTCCTGATGTCAGTTTGTAGGGCTCCCTTGGGTCTATCAGGGCAGCACAAGTTTGAGGTGGGGACAACTTCGGTGTGGGGTCCATCCTTCGATATAAGGATTTTTTGCAGTCAGGGCCAGGGGCCCCTGGGCACATCCTTTGGCCATTTTCCCTGGGAAAGAAAACTCAGCAGTCCAGGTTCCTGATGTCAGTTTGTAGGGCTCCCTTGGGTCTATCAGGGCAGCACAAGTTTGAGGTGGGGACAACTTCGGTGTGGGCTCCATCCTTCGATATAAGGATTTTTTGCAGTCAGGGCCAGGGGCCCCTGGGCACAACCTTTTTCCATTTTCCCTGGGAAAGAAAACTCAGCAGTCCAGGTTCCTGATGTCAGTTTGTAGGGCTCCCTTGGGTCTATCAGGGCAGCACAAGTTTGAGGTGGGGACAATTTCGGTGTGGGGTCCATCCTTCGATATAAGGATTTTTTGTAGTGAGGCCCCAGCCCAGGGCCTGGGACCCCTGGGCACATCCTTTTTCCATTTTCCCTGGGAAAGAAAACTCAGCAGTCCAGGTTTGTGATGTCAGTTTGTAGGGCTCCCTTGGGTGTATCAGGGCAGCACTAGTTTGAGGTGACGATATCTTCGGCGCGGCGTCTATCCTTCGATATTAGGATTCTTTGCAGAGAGGCCCCAGCCCAGGGCCAGGGGACCCTGGGCACATCCTTTTTCCATTTTCCCTGGGAAAGAAAACTCAGCAGTCCAGGTTCCTGATGTCAGTTTGTAGAGCTCCCTTGGGTCTATCAGGGCAGCACAAGTTTGAGGTGGGGACATCTTCGGTGTGGGGTCCATCCTTCGATATAAGGATTCTTTGCAGAGAGGCCCCAGCCCAGGGCCAGCGGCCCCTGGGCACAACCTTTTTCCATTTTCCCTGGGAAAGAAAGCTCAGCAGTCCAGGTTCCTGATGTCAGTTTGTAGGGCTCCCTTGGGTCTATCAGGGCAGCACAAGTTTGAGGTGGGGACAACTTCGGTGTGGGCTCCATCCATCGATATAAGGATTTTTTGCAGTCAGGGCCAGGGGCCCCTGGGCACAACCTTTTTCCATTTTCCCTGGGAAAGAAAACTCAGCAGTCCAGGTTCCTGATGTCAGTTTGTAGGGCTCCCTTGGGTCTATCAGGGCAGTACAAGTTTGAGGTGGAGACAACTTTGGTGTGGGGTCCATCCTTCGATATAAGGATTTTTTGCAGTCAGGGCCAGGGGCCCCAGGGCACATCCTTTTTCCATTTTCTCTGGGAAAGAAAACTCAGCAGTCCAGGTTCCTGATGTCAGTTTGTAGGGCTCCCTTGGGTCTATCAGGGCAGCACAAGTTTGAGGTGGGGACAACTTCGGTGTGGGCTCCATCCTTCGATATAAGGATTTTTTGCAGTCAGGGCCAGGGGCCCCTGGGCACATCCTTTTTCTATTTTCCCTGGGAAAGAAAACTCAGCAGTCCAGGTTCCTGATGTCAGTTTGTAGGGCTGCCTTGGGTCTATCAGGGCAGCACAAGTTTGAGGTGGGGACAACTTCGGTATGGGGTCCATCCTTCGATATAAGGATTTTTTGTAGTGAGGTCCCTACCCAGGGCCAGGGCCCCTGGGCACATCCTTTGGCCATTTTCCCTGGGAAAGAAAACTCAGCAGTCCAGGTTCCTGATGTCAGTTTGTAGGGCTCCCTTGGGTCTATCAGGGCAGCACAAGTTTGAGGTGGGGACAACTTCGGTGTGGGCTCCATCCTTCGATATACGGATTTTTTGCAGTGAGGCCCCAGCCCAGGGCCAGCGGCCCCTGGGCACAACCTTTTTCCATTTTCCCTGGGAAAGAAAACTCAGCAGTCCAGGTTCCTGATGTCAGTTTGTAGGGCTCCCTTGGGTCTATCAGGGCAGCACAAGTTTGAGGTGGGGACAACTTCGGTGTGGGCTCCATCCTTCGATATAAGGATTTTTTGCAGTCAGGGCCAGGGGCCCCTGGGCACATCCTTTTTCCATTTTCCCTGGGAAAGAAAACTCAGCAGTCCAGGTTCCTGATGTCAGTTTGTAGGGCTCCCTTGGGTGTATCAGGGCAGCACAAGTTTGAGGTGGGGACAACTTCGGTGTGGGCTCCATCCTTCGATATACGGATTTTTTGCAGTCAGGGCCAGGGGCCCCTGGGCACATCCTTTTTCCATTTTCCCTGGGAAAGAAAACTCAGCAGTCCAGGTTCCTGATGTCAGTTTGTAGGGCTCCCTTGGGTGTATCAGGGCAGCACTAGTTTGAGGTGACGATATCTTCGGCGCGGCGTCTATCCTTCGATATTAGGATTCTTTGCAGAGAGGCCCCAGCCCAGGGCCAGGGGACCCTGGGCACATCCTTTTTCCATTTTCCCTGGGAAAGAAAACTCAGCAGTCCAGGTTCCTGATGTCAGTTTGTAGGGTTCCCTTGGGTCTATCAGGGCAGCACAAGTTTGAGGTGGGGACAAATTCGGTGTGGGGTCCATCCTTCGATATAAGGATTTTTTGCAGTCAGGGCCAGGGGCCCCTGGGCACATCCTTTTTCCATTTTCCCTGGGAAAGAAAACTCAGCAGTCCAGGTTCCTGATGTCAGTTTGTAGGGCTCCCTTGGGTCTATCAGGGCAGCACAAGTTTGAGGCGGGGACAACTTCGGTGTGGGCTCCATCCTTCGATATAAGGATTTTTTGCAGTCAGGGCCAGGGGCCCCTGGGCACATCCTTTTTCCATTTTCCCTGGGAAAGAAAACTCAGCAGTCCAGGTTCCTGATGTCAGTTTGTAGGGCTCCCTTGGGTCTATCAGGGCAGCACAAGTTTGAGGTGGGGACAACTTTGGTGTGGGGTCCATCCTTCGATATAAGGATTTTTTGCAGTCAGGGCCAGGGGCCCCTGGGCACAACCTTTTTCCATTTTCCCTGGGAAAGAAAACTCAGCAGTCCAGGTTCCTGATGTCAGTTTGTAGGGCTCCCTTGGGTCTATCAGGGCAGCACAAGTTTGAGGTGGGGACAACTTCGGTGTGGGCTCCATCCTTCGATATAAGGATTTTTTGCAGTCAGGCCCCAGCCCAGGTCTAGGGGCCCCTGGGCACATCCTTTTTCCATTTTCCCTGGGAAAGAAAACTCAGCAGTCCAGGTTCCTGATGTCAGTTTGTAGGGCTCCCTTGGGTCTATCAGGGCAGTACAAGTTTGAGGTGGAGACAACTTCGGTGTGGGGTCCATCCTTCGATATAAGGATTTTTTTCAGTCAGGGCCAGGGGCCCCTGGGCATATCCTTTTTCCATTTTCCCTGGGAAAGAAAACTCAGCAATCCAGGTTCCTGATGTCAGTTTGTAGGGCTCCCTTGGGTCTATCAGGGCAGCACAAGTTTGAGGTGGGGACAACTTCGGTGTGGGCTCCATCCTTCGATATAAGGATTTTTTGCAGTCAGGGCCAGGGGCCCCTGGGCACATCCTTTTTCCATTTTCCCTGGGAAAGAAAACTCAGCAGTCCAGGTTCCTGATGTCAGTTTGTAGGGCTCCCTTGGGTCTATCAGGGCAGCACAAGTTTGAGGTGGGGACAACTTTAATGTGGGGTCCATCCTTCGATATAAGGATTTTTTTCAGTCAGGGTCAGGGGCCCCTGGACATATCCTTTTTCCATTTTCCCTGGGAAAGAAAACTCAGCAGTCCAGGTTCCTGATGTCAGTTTGTAGGGTTCCCTTGGGTCTATCAGGGCAGCACAAGTTTGAGGTGGGGACAAATTCGGTGTGGGCTCCATCCTACGATATAAGGATTTTTTGCAGTCAGGGCCTGGGACCCCTGGGCACATCCTTTTTCCATTTTCCCTGGGAAAGAAAACTCAGCAGTCCAGGTTCCTGATGTCAGTTTGTAGGGCTCCCTTGGGTCTATCAGGGCAGCACAAGTTTGAGGTGGGGACAACTTTGGTGTG
The DNA here is from genome assembly GCF_050655825.1 of Lonchura striata. Classification (NCBI taxonomy): domain Eukaryota; kingdom Metazoa; phylum Chordata; class Aves; order Passeriformes; family Estrildidae; genus Lonchura; species Lonchura striata. The sequence goes on along the minus strand of NC_140734.1, from coordinate 8,598,017 downwards.
GGCTCCATCCTTCGATATAAGGATTTTTTGCAGTCAGGGCCAGGGGCCCCTGGGCACATCCTTTTTCCATTTTCCCTGGGAAAGAAAACTCAGCAGTCCAGGTTCCTGATGTCAGTTTGTAGGGCTCCCTTGGGTCTATCAGGGCAGCACAAGTTTGAGGTGGGGACAACTTCGGTATGGGGTCCATCCTTCGATATAAGGATTTTTTGCAGTGAGGTCCCTACCAAGGGCCAGGGCCCCTGGGCACATCCTTTTTCCATTTTCCCTGGGAAAGAAAACTCAGCAGTCCAGGTTCCTGATGTCAGTTTGTAGGGCTCCCTTGGGTCTATCAGGGCAGCACAAGTTTGAGGTGGGGACAACTTTTTTGTGGGGTCCATCCTTCGATATAAGGATTTTTTGCAGTCAGGGCCAGGGGCCCCTGGGCACAACCTTTTTCCATTTTCCCTGGGAAAGAAAACTCAGCAGTCCAGGTTCCTGATGTCAGTTTGTAGGGCTCCCTTGGGTGTATCAGGGCAGCACAAGTTTGAGGTGGGGACAATTTCGGTGTGGGGTCCATCCTTCGATATAAGGATTTTTTGTAGTGAGGCCCCAGCCCAGGGCCAGGGACCCCTGGGCACATCCTTTTTCCATTTTCCCTGGGAAAGAAAACTCAGCAGTCCAGGTTTGTGATGTCAGTTTGTAGGGCTCCCTTGGGTGTATCAGGGCAGCACTAGTTTGAGGTGAGGATATCTTCGGCGCGGCGTCTATCCTTCGATATTAGGATTCTTTGCAGAGAGGCTCCAGCCCAGGGCCAGGGGCCCCTGGGCATATCCTTTTTCCATTTTCCCTGGGAAAGAAAACTCAGCAGTCCAGGTTCCTGATGTCAGTTTGTAGGGCTCCCTTGGGTCTATCAGGGCAGTACAAGTTTGAGGTGGGGACAACTTCGGTGTGGGCTCCATCCTTCGATATAAGGATTTTTTGCTGTCAGGGCCAGGAGCCCCTGGGCACATCCTTTTTCCATTTTCCCTGGGAAAGAAAACTCAGCAGTCCAGGTTCCTGATGTCAGTTTGTAGGGCTCCCTTGGGTCTATCAGGGCAGCACAAGTTTGCGGTGGGGACAACTTCGGTGTGGGGTCCATCCTTCGATATAAGGATTTTTTTCAGTCAGGGTATGGGGCCCAGGGCCAGGGGCCCCTGGGCACATCCTTTTTCCATTTTCCCTGGGAAAGAAAACTCAGCAGTCCAGGTTCCTGATGTCAGTTTGTAGGGCTCCCTTGGGTCTATCAGGGCAGCACAAGTTTGAGGTGGGGACAACTTCGGTGTGGGCTCCATCCTTCGATATAAGGATTTTTTGCAGTCAGGGCCAGGGGCCCCTGGGCACAACCTTTTTCCATTTTCCCTGGGAAAGAAAACTCAGCAGTCCAGGTTCCTGATGTCAGTTTGTAGGGCTCCCTTGGGTCTATCAGGGCAGTACAAGTTTGAGGTGGAGACAACTTTGGTGTGGGGTCCATCCTTCGATATAAGGATTTTTTGCAGTCAGGGCCAGGGGCCCCAGGGCACATCCTTTTCCATTTTCTCTGGGAAAGAAAACTCAGCAGTCCAGGTTCCTGATGTCAGTTTGTAGGGCTCCCTTGGGTCTATCAGGGCAGCACAAGTTTGAGGCGGGGACAACTTCGGTGTGGGCTCCATCCTTCGATATAAGGATTTTTTGCAGTCAGGGCCAGGGGCCCCTGGGCACATCCTTTTTCTATTTTCCCTGGGAAAGAAAACTCAGCAGTCCAGGTTCCTGATGTCAGTTTGTAGGGCTGCCTTGGGTCTATCAGGGCAGCACAAGTTTGAGGTGGGGACAACTTCGGTATGGGGTCCATCCTTCGATATAAGGATTTTTTGCAGTGAGGTCCCTACCCAGGGCCAGGGCCCCTGGGCACATCCTTTGGCCATTTTCCCTGGGAAAGAAAACTCAGCAGTCCAGGTTCCTGATGTCAGTTTGTAGGGCTCCCTTGGGTCTATCAGGGCAGCACAAGTTTGAGGTGGGGACAACTTCGGTGTGGGCTCCATCCTTCGATATACGGATTTTTTGCAGTGAGGCCCCAGCCCAGGGCCAGCGGCCCCTGGGCACAACCTTTTTCCATTTTCCCTGGGAAAGAAAACTCAGCAGTCCAGGTTCCTGATGTCAGTTTGTAGGGCTCCCTTGGGTCTATCAGGGCAGCACAAGTTTGAGGTGGGGACAATTTCGGTGTGGGGTCCATCATCGATATAAGGATTTTTTGTAGTGAGGCCCCAGCCCAGGGCCAGGGACCCCTGGGCACATCCTTTTTCCATTTTCCCTGGGAAAGAAAACTCAGCAGTCCAGGTTTGTGATGTCAGTTTGTAGGGCTCCCTTGGGTCTATCAGGGCAGCACTAGTTTGAGGTGAGGATATCTTCGGCGCGGCGTCTATCCTTCAATATTAGGATTCTTTGCAGAGAGGCTCCAGCCCAGGGCCAGGGGCCCCTGGGCACATCCTTTTTCCATTTTCCCTGGGAAAGAAAACTCAGCAGTCCAGGTTCCTGATGTCAGTTTGTAGGGCTCCCTTGGGTCTATCAGGGCAGCACAAGTTTGAGGTGGGGACAACTTTGGTGTGGGCTCCATCCTTCGATATAAGGATTTTTTGTAGTGAGGCCCCAGCCCAGGGCCAGAGACCCCTGGGCACATCCTTTTTCCATTTTCCCTGGGAAAGAAAACTCAGCAGTCCAGGTTCCTGATGTCAGTTTGTAGGGCTCCCTTGGGTCTATCAGGGCAGCACAAGTTTGAGGTGGGGACAACTTCGGTGTGGGCTCCATCCTTCGATATAAGGATTTTTTGCAGTCAGGGCCAGGGGCCCCTGGGCACAACCTTTTTCCATTTTCCCTGGGAAAGAAAACTCAGCAGTCCAGGTTCCTGATGTCAGTTTGTAGAGCTCCCTTGGGTCTATCAGGGCAGCACAAGTTTGAGGTGGGGACATCTTCGGTGTGGGGTCCATCCTTCGATATAAGGATTCTTTGCAGAGAGGCCCCAGCCCAGGGCCAGCGGCCCCTGGGCACAACCTTTTTCCATTTTCCCTGGGAAAGAAAGCTCAGCAGTCCAGGTTCCTGATGTCAGTTTGTAGGGCTCCCTTGGGTCTATCAGGGCAGCACAAGTTTGAGGTGGGGACAACTTTAATGTGGGGTCCATCCTTCGATATAAGGATTTTTTGCAGTCAGGGCCAGGGTCCCCTGGACATATCCTATTTCCATTTTCCCTGGGAAAGAAAACTCAGCAGTCCAGGTTCCTGATGTCAGTTTGTAGGGCTCCCTTGGGTCTATCAGGGCAGTACAAGTTTGAGGTGGGGACAACTTCGGTGTGGGCTCCATCCTTCGATATAAGGATTTTTTGCAGTCAGGTCCCAGCCCAGGTCCAGGGGCCCCTGGGCACATCCTTTTTCCATTTTCCCTGGGAAAGAAAACTCAGCAGTCCAGGTTCCTGATGTCAGTTTGTAGGGCTCCCTTGGGTCTATCAGGGCAGCACAAGTTTGAGGTGGGGACAACTTCGGTGTGGGATCCATCCATCGATATAAGGATTTTTTGCAGTCAGGGCCAGGGGCCCCTGGGCACAACCTTTTTCCATTTTCCCTGGGAAAGAAAACTCAGCAGTCCAGGTTCCTGATGTCAGTTTGTAGGGCTCCCTTGGGTCTATCAGGGCAGTACAAGTTTGAGGTGGAGACAACTTTGGTGTGGGGTCCATCCTTCGATATAAGGATTTTTTGCAGTCAGGGCCAGGGGCCCCTGGGCACATCCTTTTTCCATTTTCCCTGGGAAAGAAAACTCAGCAGTCCAGGTTCCTGATGTCAGTTTGTAGGGCTCCCTTGGGTCTATCAGGGCAGCACAAGTTTGAGGTGGGGACAACTTCGGTGTGGGCTCCATCCTTCGATATAAGGATTTTTTGCAGTCAGGGCCAGGGGCCCCTGGGCACATCCTTTTTCTATTTTCCCTGGGAAAGAAAACTCAGCAGTCCAGGTTCCTGATGTCAGTTTGTAGGGCTGCCTTGGGTCTATCAGGGCAGCACAAGTTTGAGGTGGGGACAACTTCGGTATGGGGTCCATCCTTCGATATAAGGATTTTTTGTAGTGAGGTCCCTACCCAGGGCCAGGGCCCCTGGGCACATCCTTTGGCCATTTTCCCTGGGAAAGAAAACTCAGCAGTCCAGGTTCCTGATGTCAGTTTGTAGGGCTCCCTTGGGTCTATCAGGGCAGCACAAGTTTGAGGTGGGGACAACTTCGGTGTGGGCTCCATCCTTCGATATACGGATTTTTTGCAGTGAGGCCCCAGCCCAGGGCCAGCGGCCCCTGGGCACAACCTTTTTCCATTTTCCCTGGGAAAGAAAACTCAGCAGTCCAGGTTCCTGATGTCAGTTTGTAGGGCTCCCTTGGGTCTATCAGGGCAGCACAAGTTTGAGGTGGGGACAACTTCGGTGTGGGCTCCATCCTTCGATATAAGGATTTTTTGCAGTCAGGGCCAGGGGCCCCTGGGCACATCCTTTTTCCATTTTCCCTGGGAAAGAAAACTCAGCAGTCCAGGTTCCTGATGTCAGTTTGTAGGGCTCCCTTGGGTGTATCAGGGCAGCACAAGTTTGAGGTGGGGACAACTTCGGTGTGGGCTCCATCCTTCGATATACGGATTTTTTGCAGTCAGGGCCAGGGGCCCCTGGGCACATCCTTTTTCCATTTTCCCTGGGAAAGAAAACTCAGCAGTCCAGGTTCCTGATGTCAGTTTGTAGGGCTCCCTTGGGTCTATCAGGGCAGCACAAGTTTGAGGTGGGGACAACTTCGGTGTGGGCTCCATCCTTCGATATAAGGATTTTTTGCGGTCAGGTCCCAGCCCAGGTCCAGGGGCCCCTGGGCACATCCTTTTTCCATTTTCCCTGGGAAAGAAAACTCAGCAGTCCAGGTTCCTGATGTCAGTTTGCAGGGCTCCATTGGGTCTATCAGGGCAGTACAAGTTTGAGGTGGGGACAACTTCGGTGTGGGCTCCATCCTTCGATATAAGGATTTTTTGCAGTCAGGGCCAGGGGCCCCTGGGCACATCCTTTTTCCATTTTCCCTGGGAAAGAAAACTCAGCAGTCCAGGTTCCTGATGTCAGTTTGTAGGGCTCCCTTGGGTCTATCAGGGCAGCACAAGTTTGAGGTGGGGACAACTTCGGTGTGGGGTCCATCCTTCGATATAAGGATTTTTTGCAGTCAGGGCCAGGGGCCCCTGGGCACATCCTTTGGCCATTTTCCCTGGGAAAGAAAACTCAGCAGTCCAGGTTCCTGATGTCAGTTTGTAGGGCTCCCTTGGGTCTATCAGGGCAGCACAAGTTTGAGGTGGGGACAACTTTTTTGTGGGGTCCATCCTTCGATATAAGGATTTTTTGCAGTCAGGGCCAGGGGCCCCTGGGCACAACCTTTTTCCATTTTCCCTGGGAAAGAAAACTCAGCAGTCCAGGTTCCTGATGTCAGTTTGTAGGGCTCCCTTGGGTCTATCAGGGCAGCACAAGTTTGAGGTGGGGACAACTTCGGTATGGGGTCCATCCTTCGATATAAGGATTTTTTGTAGTGAGGTCCCTACCCAGGGCCAGGGCCCCTGGGCACATCCTTTGGCCATTTTCCCTGGGAAAGAAAACTCAGCAGTCCAGGTTCCTGATGTCAGTTTGTAGGGCTCCCTTGGGTCTATCAGGGCAGCACAAGTTTGAGGTGGGGACAACTTCGGTGTGGGCTCCATCCTTCGATATACGGATTTTTTGCAGTGAGGCCCCAGCCCAGGGCCAGCGGCCCCTGGGCACAACCTTTTTCCATTTTCCCTGGGAAAGAAAACTCAGCAGTCCAGGTTCCTGATGTCAGTTTGTAGGGCTCCCTTGGGTCTATCAGGGCAGCACAAGTTTGAGGTGGGGACAACTTCGGCGTGGGCTCCATCCTTCGATATAAGGATTTTTTGCAGTCAGGGCCAGGGGCCCCTGGGCACATCCTTTTTCCATTTTCCCTGGGAAAGAAAACTCAGCAGTCCAGGTTCCTGATGTCAGTTTGTAGGGCTCCCTTGGGTGTATCAGGGCAGCACAAGTTTGAGGTGGGGACAACTTCGGTGTGGGCTCCATCCTTCGATATACGGATTTTTTGCAGTCAGGGCCAGGGGCCCCTGGGCACATCCTTTTTCCATTTTCCCTGGGAAAGAAAACTCAGCAGTCCAGGTTCCTGATGTCAGTTTGTAGGGCTCCATTGAGTCTATCAGGGCAGCACAAGTTTGAGGTGGGGACAACTTCGGTGTGGGCTCCATCCTTCGATATAAGGATTTTTTGCAGCAAGGTCCCAGCCCAGGTCCAGGGGCCCCTGGGCACATCCTTTTTATATTTTCCCTGGGAAAGAAAACTCAGCAGTCCAGGTTCCTGATGTCAGTTTGCAGGGCTCCATTGGGTCTATCAGGGCAGTACAAGTTTGAGGTGGGGACAACTTCGGTGTGGGCTCCATCCTTCGATATAAGGATTTTTTGCAGTCAGGGCCAGGGGCCCCTGGGCATATCCTTTTTCCATTTTCCCTGGGAAAGAAAACTCAGCAATCCAGGTTCCTGATGTCAGTTTGTAGGGCTCCCTTGGGTCTATCAGGGCAGCACAAGTTTGAGGTGGGGACAACTTCGGTGTGGGCTCCATCCTTCGATATAAGGATTTTTTGCAGTCAGGGCCAGGGGCCCCTGGGCACATCCTTTTTCCATTTTCCCTGGGAAAGAAAACTCAGCAGTCCAGGTTCCTGATGTCAGTTTGTAGGGCTCCCTTGGGTCTATCAGGGCAGCACAAGTTTGAGGTGGGGACAACTTTAATGTGGGGTCCATCCTTCGATATAAGGATTTTTTTCAGTCAGGGTCAGGGGCCCCTGGACATATCCTTTTTCCATTTTCCCTGGGAAAGAAAACTCAGCAGTCCAGGTTCCTGATGTCAGTTTGTAGGGTTCCCTTGGGTCTATCAGGGCAGCACAAGTTTGAGGTGGGGACAAATTCGGTGTGGGCTCCATCCTACGATATAAGGATTTTTTGCAGTCAGGGCCAGGGGCCCCTGGGCACATCCTTTTTCCATTTTCCCTGGGAAAGAAAACTCAGCAGTCCAGGTTCCTGATGTCAGTTTGTAGGGCTCCCTTGGGTCTATCAGGGCAGCACAAGTTTGAGGTGGGGACAACTTTGGTGTGGGCTCCATCCTTCGATATAAGGATTTTTTGCAGTCAGGGCCAGGGGCCCCTGGGCACATCCTTTTTCCATTTTCCCTGGGAAAGAAAACTCAGCAGTCCAGGTTCCTGATGTCAGTTTGTAGGGCTCCCTTGGGTCTATCAGGGCAGCACAAGTTTGAGGTGGGGACAACTTCGGTATGGGGTCCATCCTTCGATATAAGGATTTTTTGCAGTGAGGTCCCTACCAAGGGCCAGGGCCCCTGGGCACATCCTTTTTCCATTTTCCCTGGGAAAGAAAACTCAGCAGTCCAGGTTCCTGATGTCAGTTTGTAGGGCTCCCTTGGGTCTATCAGGGCAGCACAAGTTTGAGGTGGGGACAACTTTTTTGTGGGGTCCATCCTTCGATATAAGGATTTTTTGCAGTCAGGGCCAGGGGCCCCTGGGCACAACCTTTTTCCATTTTCCCTGGGAAAGAAAACTCAGCAGTCCAGGTTCCTGATGTCAGTTTGTAGGGCTCCCTTGGGTGTATCAGGGCAGCACAAGTTTGAGGTGGGGACAATTTCGGTGTGGGGTCCATCCTTCGATATAAGGATTTTTTGTAGTGAGGCCCCAGCCCAGGGCCAGGGACCCCTGGGCACATCCTTTTTCCATTTTCCCTGGGAAAGAAAACTCAGCAGTCCAGGTTTGTGATGTCAGTTTGTAGGGCTCCCTTGGGTGTATCAGGGCAGCACTAGTTTGAGGTGAGGATATCTTCGGCGCGGCGTCTATCCTTCGATATTAGGATTCTTTGCAGAGAGGCTCCAGCCCAGGGCCAGGGGCCCCTGGGCACATCCTTTTTCCATTTTCCCTGGGAAAGAAAACTCAGCAGTCCAGGTTCCTGATGTCAGTTTGTAGGGCTCCCTTGGGTCTATCAGGGCAGCACAAGTTTGAGGTGGGGACAACTTTGGTGTGGGCTCCATCCTTCGATATAAGGATTTTTTGTAGTGAGGCCCCAGCCCAGGGCCAGGGACCCCTGGGCACATCCTTTTTCCATTTTCCCTGGGAAAGAAAACTCAGCAGTCCAGGTTCCTGATGTCAGTTTGTAGGGCTCCCTTGGGTCTATCAGGGCAGCACAAGTTTGAGGTGGGGACAACTTCGGTGTGGGCTCCATCCTTCGATATAAGGATTTTTTGCAGTCAGGTTCCAGCCCAGGTCCAGGGGCCCCTGGGCACATCCTTTTTCCATTTTCCCTGGGAAAGAAAACTCAGCAGTCCAGGTTCCTGATGTCAGTTTGTAGGGCTCCCTTGGGTCTATCAGGGCAGTACAAGTTTGAGGTGGGGACAACTTCGGTGTGGGCTCCATCCTTCGATATAAGGATTTTTTGCTGTCAGGGCCAGGGGCCCCTGGGCACATCCTTTTTCCATTTTCCCTGGGAAAGAAAACTCAGCAGTCCAGGTTCCTGATGTCAGTTTGTAGGGCTCCCTTGGGTCTATCAGGGCAGCACAAGTTTGAGGTGGGGACAACTTTTTTGTGGGGTCCATCCTTCGATATAAGGATTTTTTGCAGTCAGGGCCAGGGGCCCCTGGGCACAACCTTTTTCCATTTTCCCTGGGAAAGAAAACTCAGCAGTCCAGGTTCCTGATGTCAGTTTGTAGGGCTCCCTTGGGTCTATCAGGGCAGCACAAGTTTGAGGTGGGGACAACTTCGGTATGGGGTCCATCCTTCGATATAAGGATTTTTTGTAGTGAGGTCCCTACCCAGGGCCAGGGCCCCTGGGCACATCCTTTGGCCATTTTCCCTGGGAAAGAAAACTCAGCAGTCCAGGTTCCTGATGTCAGTTTGTAGGGCTCCCTTGGGTCTATCAGGGCAGCACAAGTTTGAGGTGGGGACAACTTCGGTGTGGGCTCCATCCTTCGATATACGGATTTTTTGCAGTGAGGCCCCAGCCCAGGGCCAGCGGCCCCTGGGCACAACCTTTTTCCATTTTCCCTGGGAAAGAAAACTCAGCAGTCCAGGTTCCTGATGTCAGTTTGTAGGGCTCCCTTGGGTCTATCAGGGCAGCACAAGTTTGAGGTGGGGACAACTTCGGTGTGGGCTCCATCCTTCGATATAAGGATTTTTTGCAGTCAGGGCCAGGGGCCCCTGGGCACATCCTTTTTCCATTTTCCCTGGGAAAGAAAACTCAGCAGTCCAGGTTCCTGATGTCAGTTTGTAGGGCTCCCTTGGGTGTATCAGGGCAGCACAAGTTTGAGGTGGGGACAACTTCGGTGTGGGCTCCATCCTTCGATATACGGATTTTTTGCAGTCAGGGCCAGGGGCCCCTGGGCACATCCTTTTTCCATTTTCCCTGGGAAAGAAAACTCAGCAGTCCAGGTTCCTGATGTCAGTTTGTAGGGCTCCCTTGGGTCTATCAGGGCAGCACAAGTTTGAGGTGGGGACAACTTCGGTGTGGGCTCCATCCTTCGATATACGGATTTTTTGCAGTGAGGCCCCAGCCCAGGTCCAGGGGCCCCTGGGCACATCCTTTTTATATTTTCCCTGGGAAAGAAAACTCAGCAGTCCAGGTTCCTGATGTCAGTTTGCAGGGCTCCATTGGGTCTATCAGGGCAGTACAAGTTTGAGGTGGGGACAACTTCGGTGTGGGCTCCATCCTTCGATATAAGGATTTTTTGCAGTCAGGGCCAGGGGCCCCTGGGCATATCCTTTTTCCATTTTCCCTGGGAAAGAAAACTCAGCAATCCAGGTTCCTGATGTCAGTTTGTAGGGCTCCCTTGGGTCTATCAGGGCAGCACAAGTTTGAGGTGGGGACAACTTCGGTGTGGGCTCCATCCTTCGATATAAGGATTTTTTGCAGTCAGGGCCAGGGGCCCCTGGGCACATCCTTTTTCCATTTTCCCTGGGAAAGAAAACTCAGCAGTCCAGGTTCCTGATGTCAGTTTGTAGGGCTCCCTTGGGTCTATCAGGGCAGCACAAGTTTGAGGTGGGGACAACTTTAATGTGGGGTCCATCCTTCGATATAAGGATTTTTTTCAGTCAGGGTCAGGGGCCCCTGGACATATCCTTTTTCCATTTTCCCTGGGAAAGAAAACTCAGCAGTCCAGGTTCCTGATGTCAGTTTGTAGGGTTCCCTTGGGTCTATCAGGGCAGCACAAGTTTGAGGTGGGGACAAATTCGGTGTGGGCTCCATCCTACGATATAAGGATTTTTTGCAGTCAGGGCCAGGGGCCCCTGGGCACATCCTTTTTCCATTTTCCCTGGGAAAGAAAACTCAGCAGTCCAGGTTCCTGATGTCAGTTTGTAGGGCTCCCTTGGGTCTATCAGGGCAGCACAAGTTTGAGGTGGGGACAACTTTGGTGTGGGCTCCATCCTTCGATATAAGGATTTTTTGCAGTCAGGGCCAGGGGCCCCTGGGCACATCCTTTTTCCATTTTCCCTGGGAAAGAAAACTCAGCAGTCCAGGTTCCTGATGTCAGTTTGTAGGGCTCCCTTGGGTCTATCAGGGCAGCACAAGTTTGAGGTGGGGACAACTTCGGTATGGGGTCCATCCTTCGATATAAGGATTTTTTGCAGTGAGGTCCCTACCAAGGGCCAGGGCCCCTGGGCACATCCTTTTTCCATTTTCCCTGGGAAAGAAAACTCAGCAGTCCAGGTTCCTGATGTCAGTTTGTAGGGCTCCCTTGGGTCTATCAGGGCAGCACAAGTTTGAGGTGGGGACAACTTTTTTGTGGGGTCCATCCTTCGATATAAGGATTTTTTGCAGTCAGGGCCAGGGGCCCCTGGGCACAACCTTTTTCCATTTTCCCTGGGAAAGAAAACTCAGCAGTCCAGGTTCCTGATGTCAGTTTGTAGGGCTCCCTTGGGTGTATCAGGGCAGCACAAGTTTGAGGTGGGGACAATTTCGGTGTGGGGTCCATCCTTCGATATAAGGATTTTTTGTAGTGAGGCCCCAGCCCAGGGCCAGGGACCCCTGGGCACATCCTTTTTCCATTTTCCCTGGGAAAGAAAACTCAGCAGTCCAGGTTTGTGATGTCAGTTTGTAGGGCTCCCTTGGGTGTATCAGGGCAGCACTAGTTTGAGGTGAGGATATCTTCGGCGCGGCGTCTATCCTTCGATATTAGGATTCTTTGCAGAGAGGCTCCAGCCCAGGGCCAGGGGCCCCTGGGCACATCCTTTTTCCATTTTCCCTGGGAAAGAAAACTCAGCAGTCCAGGTTCCTGATGTCAGTTTGTAGGGCTCCCTTGGGTCTATCAGGGCAGCACAAGTTTGAGGTGGGGACAACTTTGGTGTGGGCTCCATCCTTCGATATAAGGATTTTTTGTAGTGAGGCCCCAGCCCAGGGCCAGGGACCCCTGGGCACATCCTTTTTCCATTTTCCCTGGGAAAGAAAACTCAGCAGTCCAGGTTCCTGATGTCAGTTTGTAGGGCTCCCTTGGGTCTATCAGGGCAGCACAAGTTTGAGGTGGGGACAACTTCGGTGTGGGCTCCATCCTTCGATATAAGGATTTTTTGCAGTCAGGTTCCAGCCCAGGTCCAGGGGCCCCTGGGCACATCCTTTTTCCATTTTCCCTGGGAAAGAAAACTCAGCAGTCCAGGTTCCTGATGTCAGTTTGTAGGGCTCCCTTGGGTCTATCAGGGCAGTACAAGTTTGAGGTGGGGACAACTTCGGTGTGGGCTCCATCCTTCGATATAAGGATTTTTTGCTGTCAGGGCCAGGGGCCCCTGGGCACATCCTTTTTCCATTTTCCCTGGGAAAGAAAACTCAGCAGTCCAGGTTCCTGATGTCAGTTTGTAGGGCTCCCTTGGGTCTATCAGGGCAGCACAAGTTTGAGGTGGGGACAACTTCGGTGTGGGGTCCATCCTTCGATATAAGGATTTTTTTCAGTCAGGGTATGGGGCCCAGGGCCAGGGGCCCCTGGGCACATCCTTTGGCCATTTTCCCTGGGAAAGAAAACTCAGCAGTCCAGGTTCCTGATGTCAGTTTGTAGGGCTCCCTTGGGTCTATCAGGGCAGCACAAGTTTGAGGTGGGGACAACTTCGGTGTGGGCTCCATCCATCGATATAAGGATTTTTTGCAGTCAGGGCCAGGGGCCCCTGGGCACAACCTTTTTCCATTTTCCCTGGGAAAGAAAACTCAGCAGTCCAGGTTCCTGATGTCAGTTTGTAGGGCTCCCTTGGGTCTATCAGGGCAGTACAAGTTTGAGGTGGAGACAACTTTGGTGTGGGGTCCATCCTTCGATATAAGGATTTTTTGCAGTCAGGGCCAGGGGCCCCAGGGCACATCCTTTTCCATTTTCTCTGGGAAAGAAAACTCAGCAGTCCAGGTTCCTGATGTCAGTTTGTAGGGCTCCCTTGGGTCTATCAGGGCAGCACAAGTTTGAGGCGGGGACAACTTCGGTGTGGGCTCCATCCTTCGATATAAGGATTTTTTGCAGTCAGGGCCAGGGGCCCCTGGGCACATCCTTTTTCTATTTTCCCTGGGAAAGAAAACTCAGCAGTCCAGGTTCCTGATGTCAGTTTGTAGGGCTGCCTTGGGTCTATCAGGGCAGCACAAGTTTGAGGTGGGGACAACTTCGGTATGGGGTCCATCCTTCGATATAAGGATTTTTTGCAGTGAGGTCCCTACCCAGGGCGAGGGCCCCTGGGCACATCCTTTGGCCATTTTCCCTGGGAAAGAAAACTCAGCAGTCCAGGTTCCTGATGTCAGTTTGTAGGGCTCCCTTGGGTCTATCAGGGCAGCACAAGTTTGAGGTGGGGACAACTTCGGTGTGGGCTCCATCCTTCGATATACGGATTTTTTGCAGTGAGGCCCCAGCCCAGGGCCAGCGGCCCCTGGGCACAACCTTTTTCCATTTTCCCTGGGAAAGAAAACTCAGCAGTCCAGGTTCCTGATGTCAGTTTGTAGGGCTCCCTTGGGTCTATCAGGGCAGCACAAGTTTGAGGTGGGGACAACTTTGGTGTGGGGTCCATCCTTCGATATAAGGATTTTTTGTAGTGAGGCCCCAGCCCAGGGCCAGAGACCCCTGGGCACATCCTTTTTCCATTTTCCCTGGGAAAGAAAACTCAGCAGTCCAGGTTCCTGATGTCAGTTTGTAGGGCTCCCTTGGGTCTATCAGGGCAGCACAAGTTTGAGGTGGGGACAACTTCGGTGTGGGCTCCATCCTTCGATATAAGGATTTTTTGCAGTCAGGGCCAGGGGCCCCTGGGCACAACCTTTTTCCATTTTCCCTGGGAAAGAAAACTCAGCAGTCCAGGTTCCTGATGTCAGTTTGTAGAGCTCCCTTGGGTCTATCAGGGCAGCACAAGTTTGAGGTGGGGACATCTTCGGTGTGGGGTCCATCCTTCGATATAAGGATTCTTTGCAGAGAGGCCCCAGCCCAGGGCCAGCGGCCCCTGGGCACAACGTTTTTCCATTTTCCCTGGGAAAGAAAGCTCAGCAGTCCAGGTTCCTGATGTCAGTTTGTAGGGCTCCCTTGGGTCTATCAGGGCAGCACAAGTTTGAGGTGGGGACAACTTTAATGTGGGGTCCATCCTTCGATATAAGGATTTTTTGCAGTCAGGGCCAGGGTCCCCTGGACATATCCTTTTTCCATTTTCCCTGGGAAAGAAAACTCAGCAGTCCAGGTTCCTGATGTCAGTTTGTAGGGCTCCCTTGGGTCTATCAGGGCAGCACAAGTTTGAGGTGGGGACAACTTCGGTGTGGGCTCCATCCATCGATATAAGGATTTTTTGCAGTCAGGGCCAGGGGCCCCTGGGCACAACCTTTTTCCATTTTCCCTGGGAAAGAAAACTCAGCAGTCCAGGTTCCTGATGTCAGTTTGTAGGGCTCCCTTGGGTCTATCAGGGCAGTACAAGTTTGAGGTGGAGACAACTTTGGTGTGGGGTCCATCCTTCGATATAAGGATTTTTTGCAGTCAGGGCCAGGGGCCCCAGGGCACATCCTTTTCCATTTTCTCTGGGAAAGAAAACTCAGCAGTCCAGGTTCCTGATGTCAGTTTGTAGGGCTCCCTTGGGTCTATCAGGGCAGCACAAGTTTGAGGCGGGGACAACTTCGGTGTGGGCTCCATCCTTCGATATAAGGATTTTTTGCAGTCAGGGCCAGGGGCCCCTGGGCACATCCTTTTTCTATTTTCCCTGGGAAAGAAAACTCAGCAGTCCAGGTTCCTGATGTCAGTTTGTAGGGCTGCCTTGGGTCTATCAGGGCAGCACAAGTTTGAGGTGGGGACAACTTCGGTATGGGGTCCATCCTTCGATATAAGGATTTTTTGCAGTGAGGTCCCTACCCAGGGCGAGGGCCCCTGGGCACATCCTTTGGCCATTTTCCCTGGGAAAGAAAACTCAGCAGTCCAGGTTCCTGATGTCAGTTTGTAGGGCTCCCTTGGGTCTATCAGGGCAGCACAAGTTTGAGGTGGGGACAACTTCGGTGTGGGCTCCATCCTTCGATATACGGATTTTTTGCAGTGAGGCCCCAGCCCAGGGCCAGCGGCCCCTGGGCACAACCTTTTTCCATTTTCCCTGGGAAAGAAAACTCAGCAGTCCAGGTTCCTGATGTCAGTTTGTAGGGCTCCCTTGGGTCTATCAGGGCAGCACAAGTTTGAGGTGGGGACAACTTTGGTGTGGGGTCCATCCTTCGATATAAGGATTTTTTGTAGTGAGGCCCCAGCCCAGGGCCAGAGACCCCTGGGCACATCCTTTTTCCATTTTCCCTGGGAAAGAAAACTCAGCAGTCCAGGTTCCTGATGTCAGTTTGTAGGGCTCCCTTGGGTCTATCAGGGCAGCACAAGTTTGAGGTGGGGACAACTTCGGTGTGGGCTCCATCCTTCGATATAAGGATTTTTTGCAGTCAGGGCCAGGGGCCCCTGGGCACAACCTTTTTCCATTTTCCCTGGGAAAGAAAACTCAGCAGTCCAGGTTCCTGATGTCAGTTTGTAGAGCTCCCTTGGGTCTATCAGGGCAGCACAAGTTTGAGGTGGGGACATCTTCGGTGTGGGGTCCATCCTTCGATATAAGGATTCTTTGCAGAGAGGCCCCAGCCCAGGGCCAGCGGCCCCTGGGCACAACCTTTTTCCATTTTCCCTGGGAAAGAAAGCTCAGCAGTCCAGGTTCCTGATGTCAGTTTGTAGGGCTCCCTTGGGTCTATCAGGGCAGCACAAGTTTGAGGTGGGGACAACTTTAATGTGGGGTCCATCCTTCGATATAAGGATTTTTTGCAGTCAGGGCCAGGGTCCCCTGGACATATCCTTTTTCCATTTTCCCTGGGAAAGAAAACTCAGCAGTCCAGGTTCCTGATGTCAGTTTGTAGGGCTCCCTTGGGTCTATCAGGGCAGTACAAGTTTGAGGTGGGGACAACTTCGGTGTGGGCTCCATCCTTCGATATAAGGATTTTTTGCAGTCAGGTCCCAGCCCAGGTCCAGGGGCCCCTGGGCACATCCTTTTTCCATTTTCCCTGGGAAAGAAAACTCAGCAGTCCAGGTTCCTGATGTCAGTTTGTAGGGCTGCCTTGGGTCTATCAGGGCAGCACAAGTTTGAGGTGGGGACAACTTCGGTGTGGGATCCATCCATCGATATAAGGATTTTTTGCAGTCAGGGCCAGGGGCCCCTGGGCACAACCTTTTTCCATTTTCCCTGGGAAAGAAAACTCAGCAGTCCAGGTTCCTGATGTCAGTTTGTAGGGCTCCCTTGGGTCTATCAGGGCAGTACAAGTTAGAGGTGGAGACAACTTTGGTGTGGGGTCCATCCTTCGATATAAGGATTTTTTGCAGTCAGGGCCAGGGGCCCCTGGGCACATCCTTTTTCCATTTTCCCTGGGAAAGAAAACTCAGCAGTCCAGGTTCCTGATGTCAGTTTGTAGGGCTCCCTTGGGTCTATCAGGGCAGCACAAGTTTGAGGTGGGGACAACTTCGGTGTGGGCTCCATCCTTCGATATAAGGATTTTTTGCAGTCAGGGCCAGGGGCCCCTGGGCACATCCTTTTTCTATTTTCCCTGGGAAAGAAAACTCAGCAGTCCAGGTTCCTGATGTCAGTTTGTAGGGCTGCCTTGGGTCTATCAGGGCAGCACAAGTTTGAGGTGGGGACAACTTCGGTATGGGGTCCATCCTTCGATATAAGGATTTTTTGTAGTGAGGTCCCTACACAGGGCCAGGGCCCCTGGGCACATCCTTTGGCCATTTTCCCTGGGAAAGAAAACTCAGCAGTCCAGGTTCCTGATGTCAGTTTGTAGGGCTCCCTTGGGTCTATCAGGGCAGCACAAGTTTGAGGTGGGGACAACTTCGGTGTGGGCTCCATCCTTCGATATACGGATTTTTTGCAGTGAGGCCCCAGCCCAGGGCCAGCGGCCCCTGGGCACAACCTTTTTCCATTTTCCCTGGGAAAGAAAACTCAGCAGTCCAGGTTCCTGATGTCAGTTTGTAGGGCTCCCTTGGGTCTATCAGGGCAGCACAAGTTTGAGGTGGGGACAACTTCGGTGTGGGCTCCATCCTTCGATATAAGGATTTTTTGCAGTCAGGGCCAGGGGCCCCTGGGCACATCCTTTTTCCATTTTCCCTGGGAAAGAAAACTCAGCAGTCCAGGTTCCTGATGTCAGTTTGTAGGGCTCCCTTGGGTCTATCAGGGCAGCACAAGTTTGAGGTGGGGACAACTTCGGTGTGGGCTCCATCCTTCGATATACGGATTTTTTGCAGTCAGGGCCAGGGGCCCCTGGGCACATCCTTTTTCCATTTTCCCTGGGAAAGAAAACTCAGCAGTCCAGGTTCCTGATGTCAGTTTGTAGGGCTCCCTTGGGTCTATCAGGGCAGCACAAGTTTGAGGTGGGGACAACTTCGGTGTGGGCTCCATCCTTCGATATAAGGATTTTTTGCAGTCAGGTCCCAGCCCAGGTCCAGGGGCCCCTGGGCACATCCTTTTTCCATTTTCCCTGGGAAAGAAAACTCAGCAGTCCAGGTTCCTGATGTCAGTTTGCAGGGCTCCATTGGGTCTATCAGGGCAGTACAAGTTTGAGGTGGGGACAACTTCGGTGTGGGCTCCATTTTTCGATATAAGGATTTTTTGCAGTCAGGGCCAGGGGCCCCTGGGCACATCCTTTTTCCATTTTCCCTGGGAAAGAAAACTCAGCAGTCCAGGTTCCTGATGTCAGTTTGTAGGGCTCCCTTGGGTCTATCAGGGCAGCACAAGTTTGAGGCGGGGACAACTTCGGTGTGGGGTCCATCCTTCGATATAAGGATTTTTTGCAGTCAGGGCCAGGGGCCCCTGGGCACATCCTTTGGCCATTTTCCCTGGGAAAGAAAACTCAGCAGTCCAGGTTCCTGATGTCAGTTTGTAGGGCTCCCTTGGGTCTATCAGGGCAGCACAAGTTTGAGGTGGGGACAACTTTTTTCTGGGGTCCATCCTTCGATATAAGGATTTTTTGCAGTCAGGGCCAGGGGCCCCTGGGCACAACCTTTTTCCATTTTCCCTGGGAAAGAAAACTCAGCAGTCCAGGTTCCTGATGTCAGTTTGTAGGGCTCCCTTGGGTGTATCAGGGCAGCACAAGTTTGAGGTGGGGACAATTTCGGTGTGGGGTCCATCCTTCGATATAAGGATTTTTTGTAGTGAGGCCCCAGCCCTGGGCCTGGGACCCCTGGGCACATCCTTTTTCCATTTTCCCTGGGAAAGAAAACTCAGCAGTCCAGGTTTGTGATGTCAGTTTGTAGGGCTCCCTTGGGTGTATCAGGGCAGCACTAGTTTGAGGTGACGATATCTTCGGCGCGGCGTCTATCCTTCGATATTAGGATTCTTTGCAGAGAGGCCCCAGCCCAGGGCCAGGGGACCCTGGGCACATCCTTTTTCCATTTTCCCTGGGAAAGAAAACTCAGCAGTCCAGGTTCCTGATGTCAGTTTGTAGGGTTCCCTTGGGTCTATCAGGGCAGCACAAGTTTGAGGTGGGGACAAATTCGGTGTGGGGTCCATCCTTCGATATAAGGATTTTTTGCAGTCAGGGCCAGGGGCCCCTGGGCACATCCTTTTTCCATTTTCCCTGGGAAAGAAAACTCAGCAGTCCAGGTTCCTGATGTCAGTTTGTAGGGCTGCCTTGGGTCTATCAGGGCAGCACAAGTTTGAGGCGGGGACAACTTCGGTGTGGGCTCCATCCTTCGATATAAGGATTTTTTGCAGTCAGGGCCAGGGGCCCCTGGGCACATCCTTTTTCCATTTTCCCTGGGAAAGAAAACTCAGCAGTCCAGGTTCCTGATGTCAGTTTGTAGGGCTCCCTTGGGTCTATCAGGGCAGCACAAGTTTGAGGTGGGGACAACTTCGGTGTGGGGTCCATCCTTCGATATAAGGATTTTTTGCAGTCAGGGCCAGGGGCCCCTGGGCACATCCTTTTTCCATTTTCCCTGGGAAAGAAAACTCAGCAGTCCAGGTTCCTGATGTCAGTTTGTAGAGCTCCCTTGGGTCTATCAGGGCAGCACAAGTTTGAGGTGGGGACATCTTCGGTGTGGGTTCCATCCTTCGATATAAGGATTCTTTGCAGAGAGGCCCCAGCCCAGGGCCAGCGGCCCCTGGGCACAACCTTTTTCCATTTTCCCTGGGAAAGAAAACTCAGCAGTCCAGGTTCCTGATGTCAGTTTGTAGGGCTCCCTTGGGTCTATCAGGGCAGCACAAGTTTGAGGTGGGGACAACTTTAATGTGGGGTCCATCCTTCGATATAAGGATTTTTTGCAGTCAGGGTCAGGGGCCCCTGGACATATCCTTTTTCCATTTTCCCTGGGAAAGAAAACTCAGCAGTCCAGGTTCCTGATGTCAGTTTGTAGGGCTCCCTTGGGTCTATCAGGGCAGTACAAGTTTGAGGTGGGGACAACTTCGGTGTGGGGTCCATCCTTCGATATAAGGATTTTTTGCAGTCAGATCCCAGCCCAGGTCCAGGGGCCCCTGGGCACATCCTTTTTCCATTTTCCCTGGGAAAGAAAACTCAGCAGTCCAGGTTCCTGATGTCAGTTTGTAGGGCTCCCTTGGGTCTATCAGGGCAGTACAAGTTTGAGGTGGGGACAACTTCGGTGTGGGCTCCATCCTTCGATATAAGGATTCTTGGCAGTCAGGGCCAGGGGCCCCCGGGCACATCCTTTTTCCATTTTCCCTGGGAAAGAAAACTCAGAAGTCCAGGTTCCTGATGTCAGTTTGTAGGGCTCCCTTGGGTCTATCAGGGCAGCACAAGTTTGAGGTGGGGACAACTTCGGTGTGGGGTCCATCCTTCGATATAAGGATTTTTTTCAGTCAAGGTATGGGGCCCAGGGCCAGGGGCCCCTGGGCACATCCTTTTTCCATTTTCCCTGGGAAAGAAAACTCAGCAGTCCAGGTTCCTGATGTCAGTTTGTAGGGTTCCCTTGGGTCTATCAGGGCAGCACAAGTTTGAGGTGGGGACAAATTCAGTGTGGGGTCCATCCTTCGATATAAGGATTTTTTGCAGTCAGGGCCAGGGGCCCCTGGGCACAACCTTTTTCCATTTTCCCTGGGAAAGAAAACTCAGCAGTCCAGGTTCCTGATGTCAGTTTGTAGGGCTGCCTTGGGTCTATCAGGGCAGCACAAGTTTGAGGTGGGGACAACTTCGGTGTGGGGTCCATCCTTCGATATAAGGATTTTTTTCAGTCAGGGCATGGGGCCCAGGGCCAGGGGCCCCTGGGCACATCCTTTTTCCATTTTCCCTGGGAAAGAAAACTCAGCAGTCCAGGTTCCTGATGTCAGTTTGTAGGGCTCCCTTGGGTCTATCAGGGCAGCACAAGTTTGAGGTGGGGACAACTTTGGTGTGGGATCCATCCTTCGATATAAGGATTTTTTGCAGTCAGGGCCAGGGGCCCCTGGGCACATCCTTTTTCCATTTTCCCTGGGAAAGAAAACTCAGCAGTCCAGGTTCCTGATGTCAGTTTGTAGGGCTCCCTTGGGTCTATCAGGGCAGCACAAGTTTGAGGTGGGGACAACTTCGGTGTGGGCTCCATCCTTCGATATACGGATTTTTTGCAGTGAGGCCCCAGCCCAGGGCCAGCGGCCCCTGGGCACAACCTTTTTCCATTTTCCCTGGGAAAGAAAACTCAGCAGTCCAGGTTCCTGATGTCAGTTTGTAGGGCTCCCTTGGGTCTATCAGGGCAGCACAAGTTTGAGGTGGGGACAACTTCGGTGTGGGCTCCATCCTTCGATATAAGGATTTTTTGCAGTCAGGGCCAGGGGCCCCTGGGCACATCCTTTTTCCATTTTCCCTGGGAAAGAAAACTCAGCAGTCCAGGTTCCTGATGTCAGTTTGTAGGGCTCCCTTGGGTCTATCAGGGCAGCACAAGTTTGAGGTGGGGACAACTTCGGTGTGGGCTCCATCCTTCGATATAAGGATTTTTTGCAGTCAGGGCCAGGGGCCCCTGGGCACATCCTTTTTCCATTTTCCCTGGGAAAGAAAACTCAGCAGTCCAGGTTCCTGATGTCAGTTTGTAGGGCTCCCTTGGGTCTATCAGGGCAGCACAAGTTTGAGGTGAGGACAACTTCGGTGTGGGGTCCATCCTTCGATATAAGGATTTTTTTCAGTCAGGGTATGGGGCCGAGGGCCAGGGGCCCCTGGGCACATCCTTTTTCCATTTTCCCTGGGAAAGAAAACTCAGCAGTCCAGGTTCCTGATGTCAGTTTGTAGGGCTCCCTTGGGTCTATCAGGGCAGCACAAGTTTGAGGTGGGGACAACTTCGGTGTGGGCTCCATCCTTCGATATAAGGATTTTTTGCAGTCAGGGCCAGGGGCCCCTGGGCACATCCTTTTTCCATTTTCCCTGGGAAAGAAAACTCAGCAGTCCAGGTTCCTGATGTCAGTTTGTAGGGCTCCCTTGGGTCTATCAGGGCAGCACAAGTTTGAGGCGGGGACAACTTCGGTGTGGGGTCCATCCTTCGATATAAGGATTTTTTGCAGTCAGGGCCAGGGGCCCCTGGGCACATCCTTTTTCCATTTTCCCTGGGAAAGAAAACTCAGCAGTCCAGGTTCCTGATGTCAGTTTGTAGGGCTCCCTTGGGTCTATCAGGGCAGCACAAGTTTGAGGTGGGGACAATTTCTGTGTGGGGTCCATCCTTCGATATAAGGATTTTTTGCAGTCAGGGCCAGGGGCCCCTGGGCACATCCTTTTTCCATTTTCCCTGGGAAAGAAAACTCAGCAGTCCAGGTTCCTGATGTCAGTTTGTAGAGCTCCCTTGGGTCTATCAGGGCAGCACAAGTTTGAGGTGGGGACATCTTCGGTGTGGGGTCCATCCTTCGATATAAGGATTCTTTGCAGAGAGGCCCCAGCCCAGGGCCAGCGGCCCCTGGGCACAACCTTTTTCCATTTTCCCTGGGAAAGAAAACTCAGCAGTCCAGGTTCCTGATGTCAGTTTGTAGGGCTCCCTTGGGTCTATCAGGGCAGCACAAGTTTGAGGTGGGGACAACTTTAATGTGGGGTCCATCCTTCGATATAAGGATTTTTTGCATTCAGGGCCAGGGGCCCCTGGACATAACCTTTTTCCATTTTCCCTGGGAAAGAAAACTCAGCAGTCCAGGTTCCTGATGTCAGTTTGTAGGGCTCCCTTGGGTCTATCAGGGCAGTACAAGTTTGAGGTGGGGACAACTTCGGTGTGGGCTCCATCCTTCGATATAAGGATTTTTTGCAGTCAGGTCCCAGCCCAGGTCCAGGGGCCACTGGGCACATCCTTTTTCCATTTTCCCTGGGAAAGAAAACTCAGCAGTCCAGGTTCCTGATGTCAGTTTGCAGGGCTCCCTTGGGTCTATCAGGGCAGTACAAGTTTGAGGTGGGGACAACTTCGGTGTGGGCTCCATCCTTCGATATAAGGATTTTTTGCAGTCAGGGCCAGGGGCCCCTGGGCACATCCTTTTTCCATTTTCCCTGGGAAAGAAAACTCAGCAGTCCAGGTTCCTGATGTCAGTTTGTAGGGCTGCCTTGGGTCTATCAGGGCAGCACAAGTTTGAGGTGGGGACAATTTCGGTATGGGGTCCATCCTTCGATATAAGGATTTTTTGCAGTGAGGTCCCTACCCAGGGCCAGGGCCCCTGGGCACATCCTTTGGCCATTTTCCCTGGGAAAGAAAACTCAGCAGTCCAGGTTCCTGATGTCAGTTTGTAGGGCTCCCTTGGGTCTATCAGGGCAGCACAAGTTTGAGGTGGGGACAACTTTTTTGTGGGGTCCATCCTTCGATATAAGGATTTTTTGCAGTCAGGGCCAGGGGCCCCTGGGCACAACCTTTTTCCATTTTCCCTGGGAAAGAAAACTCAGCAGTCCAGGTTCCTGATGTCAGTTTGTAGGGTTCCCTTGGGTCTATCAGGGCAGCACAAGTTTGAGGTGGGGACAAATTCGGTGTGGGGTCCATCCTTCGATATAAGGATTTTTTGCAGTCAGGGCCAGGGGCCCCTGGGCACATCCTTTTTCCATTTTCCCTGGGAAAGAAAACTCAGCAGTCCAGGTTCCTGATGTCAGTTTGTAGGGCTGCCTTGGGTCTATCAGGGCAGCACAAGTTTGAGGCGGGGACAACTTCGGTGTGGGGTCCATCCTTCGATATAAGGATTTTTTGCAGTCAGGGCCAGGGGCCCCTGGGCACATCCTTTTTCCATTTTCCCTGGGAAAGAAAACTCAGCAGTCCAGGTTCCTGATGTCAGTTTGTAGGGCTCCCTTGGGTCTATCAGGGCAGCACAAGTTTGAGGTGGGGACAACTTCGGTGTGGGGTCCATCCTTCGATATAAGGATTTTTTGCAGTCAGGGCCAGGGGCCCCTGGGCACATCCTTTTTCCATTTTCCCTGGGAAAGAAAACTCAGCAGTCCAGGTTCCTGATGTCAGTTTGTAGAGCTCCCTTGGGTCTATCAGGGCAGCACAAGTTTGAGGTGGGGACATCTTCGGTGTGGGGTCCATCCTTCGATATAAGGATTCTTTGCAGAGAGGCCCCTGCCCAGGGCCAGCGGCCCCTGGGCACAACCTTTTTCCATTTTCCCTGGGAAAGAAAACTCAGCAGTCCAGGTTCCTGATGTCAGTTTGTAGGGCTCCCTTGGGTCTATCAGGGCAGCACAAGTTTGAGGTGGGGACAACTTTAATGTGGGGTCCATCCTTCGATATAAGGATTTTTTGCAGTCAGGGTCAGGGGCCCCTGGACATATCCTTTTTCCATTTTCCCTGGGAAAGAAAACTCAGCAGTCCAGGTTCCTGATGTCAGTTTGTAGGGCTCCCTTGGGTCTATCAGGGCAGTACAAGTTTGAGGTGGGGACAACTTCGGTGTGGGCTCCATCCTTCGATATAAGGATTTTTTGCAGTCAGGTCCCAGCCCAGGTCCAGGGGCCCCTGGGCACATCCTTTTTCCATTTTCCCTGGGAAAGAAAACTCAGCAGTCCAGGTTCCTGATGTCAGTTTGTAGGGCTCCCTTGGGTCTATCAGGGCAGTACAAGTTTGAGGTGGAGACAACTTTGGTGTGGGGTCCATCCTTCGATATAAGGATTTTTTGCAGTCAGGGCCAGGGGCCCCTGGGCACATCCTTTTTCCATTTTCCCTGGGAAAGAAAACTCAGCAGTCCAGGTTCCTGATGTCAGTTTGTAGGGCTCCCTTGGGTCTATCAGGGCAGCACAAGTTTGAGGTGGGGACAACTTCGGTGTGGGCTCCATCCTTCGATATAAGGATTTTTTGCAGTCAGGGCCAGGGGCCCCTGGGCACATCCTTTTTCTATTTTCCCTGGGAAAGAAAACTCAGCAGTCCAGGTTCCTGATGTCAGTTTGTAGGGCTGCCTTGGGTCTATCAGGGCAGCACAAGTTTGAGGTGGGGACAACTTCGGTATGGGGTCCATCCTTCGATATAAGGATTTTTTGTAGTGAGGTCCCTACACAGGGCCAGGGCCCCTGGGCACATCCTTTGGCCATTTTCCCTGGGAAAGAAAACTCAGCAGTCCAGGTTCCTGATGTCAGTTTGTAGGGCTCCCTTGGGTCTATCAGGGCAGCACAAGTTTGAGGTGGGGACAACTTCGGTGTGGGCTCCATCCTTCGATATACGGATTTTTTGCAGTGAGGCCCCAGCCCAGGGCCAGCGGCCCCTGGGCACAACCTTTTTCCATTTTCCCTGGGAAAGAAAACTCAGCAGTCCAGGTTCCTGATGTCAGTTTGTAGGGCTCCCTTGGGTCTATCAGGGCAGCACAAGTTTGAGGTGGGGACAACTTCGGTGTGGGCTCCATCCTTCGATATAAGGATTTTTTGCAGTCAGGGCCAGGGGCCCCTGGGCACATCCTTTTTCCATTTTCCCTGGGAAAGAAAACTCAGCAGTCCAGGTTCCTGATGTCAGTTTGTAGGGCTCCCTTGGGTGTATCAGGGCAGCACAAGTTTGAGGTGGGGACAACTTCGGTGTGGGCTCCATCCTTCGATATACGGATTTTTTGCAGTCAGGGCCAGGGACCCCTGGGCACATCCTTTTTCCATTTTCCCTGGGAAAGAAAACTCAGCAGTCCAGGTTCCTGATGTCAGTTTGTAGGGCTCCCTTGGGTCTATCAGGGCAGCACAAGTTTGAGGTGGGGACAACTTCGGTGTGGGCTCCATCCTTCGATATAAGGATTTTTTGCAGTCAGGTCCCAGCCCAGGTCCAGGGGCCCCTGGGCACATCCTTTTTCCATTTTCCCTGGGAAAGAAAACTCAGCAGTCCAGGTTCCTGATGTCAGTTTGCAGGGCTCCATTGGGTCTATCAGGGCAGTACAAGTTTGAGGTGGGGACAACTTCGGTGTGGGCTCCATCCTTCGATATAAGGATTTTTTGCAGTCAGGGCCAGGGGCCCCTGGGCACATCCTTTTTCCATTTTCCCTGGGAAAGAAAACTCAGCAGTCCAGGTTCCTGATGTCAGTTTGTAGGGCTCCCTTGGGTCTATCAGGGCAGCACAAGTTTGAGGTGGGGACAACTTCGGTGTGGGGTCCATCCTTCGATATAAGGATTTTTTGCAGTCAGGGCCAGGGGCCCCTGGGCACATCCTTTGGCCATTTTCCCTGGGAAAGAAAACTCAGCAGTCCAGGTTCCTGATGTCAGTTTGTAGGGCTCTCTTGGGTCTATCAGGGCAGCACAAGTTTGAGGTGGGGACAACTTTTTTCTGGGGTCCATCCTTCGATATAAGGATTTTTTGCAGTCAGGGCCAGGGGCCCCTGGGCACAACCTTTTTCCATTTTCCCTGGGAAAGAAAACTCAGCAGTCCAGGTTCCTGATGTCAGTTTGTAGGGCTCCCTTGGGTCTATCAGGGCAGCACAAGTTTGAGGTGGGGACAATTTCGGTGTGGGGTCCATCCTTCGATATAAGGATTTTTTGTAGTGAGGCCCCAGCCCTGGGCCTGAGACCCCTGGGCACATCCTTTTTCCATTTTCCCTGGGAAAGAAAACTCAGCAGTCCAGGTTTGTGATGTCAGTTTGTAGGGCTCCCTTGGGTGTATCAGGGCAGCACTAGTTTGAGGTGACGATATCTTCGGCGCGGCGTCTATCCTTCGATATTAGGATTCTTTGCAGAGAGGCCCCAGCCCAGGGCCAGGGGACCCTGGGCACATCCTTTTTCCATTTTCCCTGGGAAAGAAAACTCAGCAGTCCAGGTTCCTGATGTCAGTTTGTAGGGTTCCCTTGGGTCTATCAGGGCAGCACAAGTTTGAGGTGGGGACAAATTCGGTGTGGGGTCCATCCTTCGATATAAGGATTTTTTGCAGTCAGGGCCAGGGGCCCCTGGGCACATCCTTTTTCCATTTTCCCTGGGAAAGAAAACTCAGCAGTCCAGGTTCCTGATGTCAGTTTGTAGGGCTGCCTTGGGTCTATCAGGGCAGCACAAGTTTGAGGCGGGGACAACTTCGGTGTGGGCTCCATCCTTCGATATAAGGATTTTTTGCAGTCAGGGCCAGGGGCCCCTGGGCACATCCTTTTTCCATTTTCCCTGGGAAAGAAAACTCAGCAGTCCAGGTTCCTGATGTCAGTTTGTAGGGCTCCCTTGGGTCTATCAGGGCAGCACAAGTTTGAGGTGGGGACAACTTCGGTGTGGGGTCCATCCTTCGATATAAGGATTTTTTGCAGTCAGGGCCAGGGGCCCCTGGGCACATCCTTTTTCCATTTTCCCTGGGAAAGAAAACTCAGCAGTCCAGGTTCCTGATGTCAGTTTGTAGAGCTCCCTTGGGTCTATCAGGGCAGCACAAGTTTGAGGTGGGGACATCTTCGGTGTGGGTTCCATCCTTCGATATAAGGATTCTTTGCAGAGAGGCCCCAGCCCAGGGCCAGCGGCCCCTGGGCACAACCTTTTTCCATTTTCCCTGGGAAAGAAAACTCAGCAGTCCAGGTTCCTGATGTCAGTTTGTAGGGCTCCCTTGGGTCTATCAGGGCAGCACAAGTTTGAGGTGGGGACAACTTTAATGTGGGGTCCATCCTTCGATATAAGGATTTTTTGCAGTCAGGGTCAGGGGCCCCTGGACATATCCTTTTTCCATTTTCCCTGGGAAAGAAAACTCAGCAGTCCAGGTTCCTGATGTCAGTTTGTAGGGCTCCCTTGGGTCTATCAGGGCAGTACAAGTTTGAGGTGGGGACAACTTCGGTGTGGGGTCCATCCTTCGATATAAGGATTTTTTGCAGTCAGATCCCAGCCCAGGTCCAGGGGCCCCTGGGCACATCCTTTTTCCATTTTCCCTGGGAAAGAAAACTCAGCAGTCCAGGTTCCTGATGTCAGTTTGTAGGGCTCCCTTGGGTCTATCAGGGCAGCACAAGTTTGAGGTGGGGACAACTTCGGTGTGGGCTCCATCCTTCGATATAAGGATTCTTGGCAGTCAGGGCCAGGGGCCCCCGGGCACATCCTTTTTCCATTTTCCCTGGGAAAGAAAACTCAGAAGTCCAGGTTCCTGATGTCAGTTTGTAGGGCTCCCTTGGGTCTATCAGGGCAGCACAAGTTTGAGGTGGGGACAACTTCGGTGTGGGGTCCATCCTTCGATATAAGGATTTTTTTCAGTCAAGGTATGGGGCCCAGGGCCAGGGGCCCCTGGGCACATCCTTTTTCCATTTTCCCTGGGAAAGAAAACTCAGCAGTCCAGGTTCCTGATGTCAGTTTGTAGGGTTCCCTTGGGTCTATCAGGGCAGCACAAGTTTGAGGTGGGGACAAATTCAGTGTGGGGTCCATCCTTCGATATAAGGATTTTTTGCAGTCAGGGCCAGGGGCCCCTGGGCACAACCTTTTTCCATTTTCCCTGGGAAAGAAAACTCAGCAGTCCAGGTTCCTGATGTCAGTTTGTAGGGCTGCCTTGGGTCTA
This sequence comes from Lonchura striata, assembly GCF_050655825.1. Taxonomy (NCBI): domain Eukaryota; kingdom Metazoa; phylum Chordata; class Aves; order Passeriformes; family Estrildidae; genus Lonchura; species Lonchura striata. Next base: position 8,570,623 of record NC_140734.1, on the reverse strand, counting down.
TCAGGGCAGCACAAGTTTGAGGTGGGGACAACTTCGGTGTGGGGTCCATCCTTCGATATAAGGATTTTTTTCAGTCAGGGCATGGGGCCCAGGGCCAGGGGCCCCTGGGCACATCCTTTTTCCATTTTCCCTGGGAAAGAAAACTCAGCAGTCCAGGTTCCTGATGTCAGTTTGTAGGGCTCCCTTGGGTCTATCAGGGCAGCACAAGTTTGAGGTGGGGACAACTTTGGTGTGGGATCCATCCTTCGATATAAGGATTTTTTGCAGTCAGGGCCAGGGGCCCCTGGGCACATCCTTTTTCCATTTTCCCTGGGAAAGAAAACTCAGCAGTCCAGGTTCCTGATGTCAGTTTGTAGGGCTCCCTTGGGTCTATCAGGGCAGCACAAGTTTGAGGTGGGGACAACTTCGGTGTGGGCTCCATCCTTCGATATACGGATTTTTTGCAGTGAGGACCCAGCCCAGGGCCAGCGGCCCCTGGGCACAACCTTTTTCCATTTTCCCTGGGAAAGAAAACTCAGCAGTCCAGGTTCCTGATGTCAGTTTGTAGGGCTCCCTTGGGTCTATCAGGGCAGCACAAGTTTGAGGTGGGGACAACTTCGGTGTGGGCTCCATCCTTCGATATAAGGATTTTTTGCAGTCAGGGCCAGGGGCCCCTGGGCACATCCTTTTTCCATTTTCCCTGGGAAAGAAAACTCAGCAGTCCAGGTTCCTGATGTCAGTTTGTAGGGCTCCCTTGGGTCTATCAGGGCAGCACAAGTTTGAGGTGGGGACAACTTCGGTGTGGGCTCCATCCTTCGATATAAGGATTTTTTGCAGTCAGGGCCAGGGGCCCCTGGGCACATCCTTTTTCCATTTTCCCTGGGAAAGAAAACTCAGCAGTCCAGGTTCCTGATGTCAGTTTGTAGGGCTCCCTTGGGTCTATCAGGGCAGCACAAGTTTGAGGTGAGGACAACTTCGGTGTGGGGTCCATCCTTCGATATAAGGATTTTTTTCAGTCAGGGTATGGGGCCGAGGGCCAGGGGCCCCTGGGCACATCCTTTTTCCATTTTCCCTGGGAAAGAAAACTCAGCAGTCCAGGTTCCTGATGTCAGTTTGTAGGGCTCCCTTGGGTCTATCAGGGCAGCACAAGTTTGAGGTGGGGACAACTTCGGTGTGGGCTCCATCCTTCGATATAAGGATTTTTTGCAGTCAGGGCCAGGGGCCCCTGGGCACATCCTTTTTCCATTTTCCCTGGGAAAGAAAACTCAGCAGTCCAGGTTCCTGATGTCAGTTTGTAGGGCTCCCTTGGGTCTATCAGGGCAGCACAAGTTTGAGGCGGGGACAACTTCGGTGTGGGGTCCATCCTTCGATATAAGGATTTTTTGCAGTCAGGGCCAGGGGCCCCTGGGCACAACCTTTTTCCATTTTCCCTGGGAAAGAAAACTCAGCAGTCCAGGTTCCTGATGTCAGTTTGTAGGGCTCCCTTGGGTCTATCAGGGCAGCACAAGTTTGAGGTGGGGACAATTTCTGTGTGGGGTCCATCCTTCGATATAAGGATTTTTTGCAGTCAGGGCCAGGGGCCCCTGGGCACATCCTTTTTCCATTTTCCCTGGGAAAGAAAACTCAGCAGTCCAGGTTCCTGATGTCAGTTTGTAGAGCTCCCTTGGGTCTATCAGGGCAGCACAAGTTTGAGGTGGGGACATCTTCGGTGTGGGGTCCATCCTTCGATATAAGGATTCTTTGCAGAGAGGCCCCAGCCCAGGGCCAGCGGCCCCTGGGCACAACCTTTTTCCATTTTCCCTGGGAAAGAAAACTCAGCAGTCCAGGTTCCTGATGTCAGTTTGTAGGGCTCCCTTGGGTCTATCAGGGCAGCACAAGTTTGAGGTGGGGACAACTTTAATGTGGGGTCCATCCTTCGATATAAGGATTTTTTGCATTCAGGGCCAGGGGCCCCTGGACATAACCTTTTTCCATTTTCCCTGGGAAAGAAAACTCAGCAGTCCAGGTTCCTGATGTCAGTTTGTAGGGCTCCCTTGGGTCTATCAGGGCAGTACAAGTTTGAGGTGGGGACAACTTCGGTGTGGGCTCCATCCTTCGATATAAGGATTTTTTGCAGTCAGGTCCCAGCCCAGGTCCAGGGGCCACTGGGCACATCCTTTTTCCATTTTCCCTGGGAAAGAAAACTCAGCAGTCCAGGTTCCTGATGTCAGTTTGCAGGGCTCCCTTGGGTCTATCAGGGCAGTACAAGTTTGAGGTGGGGACAACTTCGGTGTGGGCTCCATCCTTCGATATAAGGATTTTTTGCAGTCAGGGCCAGGGGCCCCTGGGCACATCCTTTTTCCATTTTCCCTGGGAAAGAAAACTCAGCAGTCCAGGTTCCTGATGTCAGTTTGCAGGGCTCCCTTGGGTCTATCAGGGCAGCACAAGTTTGAGGTGGGGACAACTTCGGTGTGGGGTCCATCCTTCGATATAAGGATTTTTTTCAGTCAGGGTATGGGGCCCAGGGCCAGGGGCCCCTGGGCACATCCTTTTTCCATTTTCCCTGGGAAAGAAAACTCAGCAGTCCAGGTTCCTGATGTCAGTTTGTAGGGCTGCCTTGGGTCTATCAGGGCAGCACAAGTTTGAGGTGGGGACAATTTCGGTATGGGGTCCATCCTTCGATATAAGGATTTTTTGCAGTGAGGTCCCTACCCAGGGCCAGGGCCCCTGGGCACATCCTTTGGCCATTTTCCCTGGGAAAGAAAACTCAGCAGTCCAGGTTCCTGATGTCAGTTTGTAGGGCTCCCTTGGGTCTATCAGGGCAGCACAAGTTTGAGGTGGGGACAACTTTTTTGTGGGGTCCATCCTTCGATATAAGGATTTTTTGCAGTCAGGGCCAGGGGCCCCTGGGCACAACCTTTTTCCATTTTCCCTGGGAAAGAAAACTCAGCAGTCCAGGTTCCTGATGTCAGTTTGTAGGGTTCCCTTGGGTCTATCAGGGCAGCACAAGTTTGAGGTGGGGACAAATTCGGTGTGGGGTCCATCCTTCGATATAAGGATTTTTTGCAGTCAGGGCCAGGGGCCCCTGGGCACATCCTTTTTCCATTTTCCCTGGGAAAGAAAACTCAGCAGTCCAGGTTCCTGATGTCAGTTTGTAGGGCTGCCTTGGGTCTATCAGGGCAGCACAAGTTTGAGGCGGGGACAACTTCGGTGTGGGGTCCATCCTTCGATATAAGGATTTTTTGCAGTCAGGGCCAGGGGCCCCTGGGCACATCCTTTTTCCATTTTCCCTGGGAAAGAAAACTCAGCAGTCCAGGTTCCTGATGTCAGTTTGTAGGGCTCCCTTGGGTCTATCAGGGCAGCACAAGTTTGAGGTGGGGACAACTTCGGTGTGGGGTCCATCCTTCGATATAAGGATTTTTTGCAGTCAGGGCCAGGGGCCCCTGGGCACATCCTTTTTCCATTTTCCCTGGGAAAGAAAACTCAGCAGTCCAGGTTCCTGATGTCAGTTTGTAGAGCTCCCTTGGGTCTATCAGGGCAGCACAAGTTTGAGGTGGGGACATCTTCGGTGTGGGGTCCATCCTTCGATATAAGGATTCTTTGCAGAGAGGCCCCTGCCCAGGGCCAGCGGCCCCTGGGCACAACCTTTTTCCATTTTCCCTGGGAAAGAAAACTCAGCAGTCCAGGTTCCTGATGTCAGTTTGTAGGGCTCCCTTGGGTCTATCAGGGCAGCACAAGTTTGAGGTGGGGACAACTTTAATGTGGGGTCCATCCTTCGATATAAGGATTTTTTGCAGTCAGGGTCAGGGGCCCCTGGACATATCCTTTTTCCATTTTCCCTGGGAAAGAAAACTCAGCAGTCCAGGTTCCTGATGTCAGTTTGTAGGGCTCCCTTGGGTCTATCAGGGCAGTACAAGTTTGAGGTGGGGACAACTTCGGTGTGGGCTCCATCCTTCGATATAAGGATTTTTTGCAGTCAGGTCCCAGCCCAGGTCCAGGGGCCCCTGGGCACATCCTTTTTCCATTTTCCCTGGGAAAGAAAACTCAGCAGTCCAGGTTCCTGATGTCAGTTTGTAGGGCTGCCTTGGGTCTATCAGGGCAGCACAAGTTTGAGGCGGGGACAACTTCGGTGTGGGGTCCATCCTTCGATATAAGGATTTTTTGCAGTCAGGGCCAGGGGCCCCTGGGCACATCCTTTTTCCATTTTCCCTGGGAAAGAAAACTCAGCAGTCCAGGTTCCTGATGTCAGTTTGTAGGGCTCCCTTGGGTCTATCAGGGCAGCACAAGTTTGAGGTGGGGACAACTTCGGTGTGGGGTCCATCCTTCGATATAAGGATTCTTTGCAGTCAGGGCCAGGGGCCCCTGGGCACATCCTTTTTCCATTTTCCCTGGGAAAGAAAACTCAGCAGTCCAGGTTCCTGATGTCAGTTTGTAGAGCTCCCTTGGGTCTATCAGGGCAGCACAAGTTTGAGGTGGGGACATCTTCGGTGTGGGGTCCATCCTTCGATATAAGGATTCTTTGCAGAGAGGCCCCTGCCCAGGGCCAGCGGCCCCTGGGCACAACCTTTTTCCATTTTCCCTGGGAAAGAAAACTCAGCAGTCCAGGTTCCTGATGTCAGTTTGTAGGGCTCCCTTGGGTCTATCAGGGCAGCACAAGTTTGAGGTGGGGACAACTTTAATGTGGGGTCCATCCTTCGATATAAGGATTTTTTGCAGTCAGGGTCAGGGGCCCCTGGACATATCCTTTTTCCATTTTCCCTGGGAAAGAAAACTCAGCAGTCCAGGTTCCTGATGTCAGTTTGTAGGGCTCCCTTGGGTCTATCAGGGCAGTACAAGTTTGAGGTGGGGACAACTTCGGTGTGGGCTCCATCCTTCGATATAAGGATTTTTTGCAGTCAGGTCCCAGCCCAGGTCCAGGGGCCCCTGGGCACATCCTTTTTCCATTTTCCCTGGGAAAGAAAACTCAGCAGTCCAGGTTCCTGATGTCAGTTTGTAGGGCTCCCTTGGGTCTATCAGGGCAGTACAAGTTTGAGGTGGGGACAACTTCGGTGTGGGCTCCATCCTTCGATATAAGGATTTTTTGCAGTCAGGGCCAGGGGCCCCTGGGCACATCCTTTTTCCATTTTCCCTGGGAAAGAAAACTCAGCAGTCCAGGTTCCTGATGTCAGTTTGTAGGGCTCCCTTGGGTCTATCAGGGCAGCACAAGTTTGAGGTGGGGACAACTTCGGTGTGGGGTCCATCCTTCGATATAACGATTTTTTTCAGTCAAGGTATGGGGCCCAGGGCCAGGGGCCCCTGGGCACATCCTTTTTCCATTTTCCCTGGGAAAGAAAACTCAGCAGTCAGGTTGCTGATGTCAGTTTGTAGGGCTCCCTTGGGTGTATCAGGGCAGCACAAGTTTGAGGTGGGGACAATTTCGGTGTGGGGTCCATCCTTCTATATATGGATTTTTTCAGTCAGGGCCAGGTGCCCCTGGGTACATCCTTTTTCCATTTTCTCTGGGAAAGAAAACTCAGCAGTCCAGGTTCCTGATGTCAGTTTGTAGGGCTCCCTTGGGTCTATCAGGGCAGCACAAGTTTGAGGTGGGGACAACTTTGGTGTGGGGTCCATCCTTCGATATAAGGATTTTTTGCAGTCAGGGCCAGGGGCCCAGGGCCAGGGGCCCCTGGGCACATCCTTTTTCCATTTTCCCTGGGAAAGAAAACTCAGCAGTCCAGGTTCCAGATGTCAGTTTGTAGGGCTCCCTTGGGTCTATCAGGGCAGCACAAGTTTGAGGTGGGGACAACTTTGGTGTGGGCTCCATCCTTCGATATAAGGATTTTTTGCAGTCAGGGTCAGGGGCCCCTGGGTATATCCTTTTTCCATTTTCCCTGGGAAAGAAAACTCAGCAATCCAGGTTCCTGATGTCAGTTTGTAGGGCTCCGTTGGGTCTATCAGGGCAGCACAAGTTTGAGGTGGGGACAACTTTGGTGTGGGGTCCATCCTTCGATATAAGGATTTTTTGCAGTCAGGGCCAGGGGCCCCTGGGCACATCCTTTTTCCATTTTCCCTGGGAAAGAAAACTCAGCAGTCCAGGTTCCTGACGTCAGTTTGTAGGGCTCCCTTGGGTCTATCAGGGCAGCACAAGTTTGAGGTGGGGACAACTTTGGTGTGGGCTCCATCCTTCGATATAAGGATTTTTTGCAGTCAGGGTCAGGGGCCCCTGGGCACATCCTTTTTCCATTTTCCCTGGGAAAGAAAACTCAGCAGTCCAGGTTTGTGATGTCAGTTTGTAGGGCTGCCTTGGGTCTATCAGGGCAGCACAAGTTTGAGGTGAGGATATCTTCGGTGCTGCGTCTATCCTTCGATATAAGGATTCTTTGCAGAGAGGCCCCAGCCCAGGGCCAGGGGCCCCTGGGCACATCCTTTTTCCATTTTCCCTGGGAAAGAAAACTCAGCAGTCCAGGTTCCTGATGTCAGTTTGTAGGGTTCCCTTGGGTCTATCAGGGCAGCACAAGTTTGAGTTGGGGACAAATTCAGTGTGGGGTCCATCCTTCGATATAAGGATTTTTTGCAGTCAGGGCCAGGGGCCCCTGGGCACAACCTTTTTCCATTTTCCCTGGGAAAGAAAACTCAGCAGTCCAGGTTCCTGATGTCAGTTTGTAGGGCTGCCTTGGGTCTATCAGGGCAGCACAAGTTTGAGGTGGGGACAACTTCGGTGTGGGGTCCATCCTTCGATATAAGGATTTTTTTTAGTCAGGGCATGGGGCCCAGGGCCAGGGGCCCCTGGGCACATCCTTTTTCCATTTTCCCTGGGAAAGAAAACTCAGCAGTCCAGGTTCCTGATGTCAGTTTGTAGGGCTCCCTTGGGTCTATCAGGGCAGCACAAGTTTGAGGTGGGGACAACTTCGGTGTGGGGTCCATCCTTCTATATATGGATTTTTTGCAGTCAGGGCCAGGTGCCCCTGGGCACATCCTTTTTCCATTTTCCCTGGGAAAGATAACTCAGCAGTCCAGGTTCCTGATGTCAGTTTGTAGGGCTCCCTTGGGTCTATCAGGGCAGCACAAGTTTGAGGTGGGGACAACTTTGGTGTGGGCTCCATCCTTCGATATAAGGATTTTTTGCAGTCAGGGCCAGGGGCCCCTGGGCACATCCTTTTTCCATTTTCCCTGGGAAAGAAAACTCAGCAGTCCAGGTTCCTGATGTCAGTTTGTAGGGCTCCCTTGGGTCTATCAGGGCAGCACAAGTTTGAGGTGGGGACAACTTCGGTGTGGGCTCCATCCTTCGATATAAGGATTTTTTGCAGTCAGGGCCAGGGGCCCCTGGGCACATCCTTTTTCCATTTTCCCTGGGAAAGAAAACTCAGCAGTCCAGGTTCCTGATGTCAGTTTGTAGGGCTGCCTTGGGTCTATCAGGGCAGCACAAGTTTGAGGTGGGGACAACTTCGGTGTGGGCTCCATCCTTCGATATACGAATTTTTTGCAGTGAGGTCCCAGCCCAGGGCCAGCGGCCCCTGGGCACAACCTTTTTCCATTTTCCCTGGGAAAGAAAACTCAGCAGTCCAGGTTCCTGATGTCAGTTTGTAGGGCTCCCTTGGGTCTATCAGGGCAGCACAAGTTTGAGGTGGGGACAACTTTAATGTGGGGTCCATCCTTCGATATAAGGATTTTTTGCAGTCAGGGCCAGGGGCCCCTGGGCACATCCTTTTTCCATTTTCCCTGGGAAAGAAAACTCAGCAGTCCAGGTTTGTGATGTCAGTTTGTAGGGCTGCCTTGGGTCTATCAGGGCAGCACAAGTTTGAGGTGAGGATATCTTCGGTGCTGCGTCTATCCTTCGATATAAGGATTCTTTGCAGAGAGGCCCCAGCCCAGGGCCAGGGGCCCCTGGGCACATCCTTTTTCCATTTTCCCTGGGAAAGAAAACTCAGCAGTCCAGGTTCCTGATGTCAGTTTGTAGGGTTCCCTTGGGTCTATCAGGGCAGCACAAGTTTGAGTTGGGGACAAATTCAGTGTGGGGTCCATCCTTCGATATAAGGATTTTTTGCAGTCAGGGCCAGGGGCCCCTGGGCACAACCTTTTTCCATTTTCCCTGGGAAAGAAAACTCAGCAGTCCAGGTTCCTGATGTCAGTTTGTAGGGCTGCCTTGGGTCTATCAGGGCAGCACAAGTTTGAGGTGGGGACAACTTCGGTGTGGGGTCCATCCTTCGATATAAGGATTTTTTTCAGTCAGGGCATGGGGCCCAGGGCCAGGGGCCCCTGGGCACATCCTTTTTCCATTTTCCCTGGGAAAGAAAACTCAGCAGTCCAGGTTCCTGATGTCAGTTTGTAGGGCTCCCTTGGGTCTATCAGGGCAGCACAAGTTTGAGGTGGGGACAACTTCGGTGTGGGGTCCATCCTTCTATATATGGATTTTTTGCAGTCAGGGCCAGGTGCCCCTGGGCACATCCTTTTTCCATTTTCCCTGGGAAAGATAACTCAGCAGTCCAGGTTCCTGATGTCAGTTTGTAGGGCTCCCTTGGGTCTATCAGGGCAGCACAAGTTTGAGGTGGGGACAACTTTGGTGTGGGCTCCATCCTTCGATATAAGGATTTTTTGCAGTCAGGGCCAGGGGCCCCTGGGCACATCCTTTTTCCATTTTCCCTGGGAAAGAAAACTCAGCAGTCCAGGTTCCTGATGTCAGTTTGTAGGGCTCCCTTGGGTCTATCAGGGCAGCACAAGTTTGAGGTGGGGACAACTTCGGTGTGGGGTCCATCCTTCGATATAAGGATTTTTTGCAGTCAGGGCCAGGGGCCCCTGGGCACATCCTTTTTCCATTTTCCCTGGGAAAGAAAACTCAGCAGTCCAGGTTCCTGATGTCAGTTTGTAGGGCTGCCTTGGGTCTATCAGGGCAGCACAAGTTTGAGGTGGGGACAACTTCGGTGTGGGCTCCATCCTTCGATATACGGATTTTTTGCAGTGAGGTCCCAGCCCAGGGCCAGCGGCCCCTGGGCACAACCTTTTTCCATTTTCCCTGGGAAAGAAAACTCAGCAGTCCAGGTTCCTGATGTCAGTTTGTAGGGCTCCCTTGGGTCTATCAGGGCAGCACAAGTTTGAGGTGGGGACAACTTTAATGTGGGGTCCATCCTTCGATATAAGGATTTTTTGCAGTCAGGGCCAGGGGCCCCTGGGCACATCCTTTTTCCATTTTCCCTGGGAAAGAAAACTCAGCAGTCCAGGTTCCTGATGTCAGTTTGTAGGGCTCCCTTGGGTCTATCAGGGCAGCACAAGTTTGAGGTGGGGACAACTTCGGTGTGGGGTCCATCCTTCGATATAAGGATTTTTTTCAGTCAGGGTATGGGGCCCAGGGCCAGGGGCCCCTGGGCACATCCTTTTTCCATTTTCCCTGGGAAAGAAAACTCAGCAGTCCAGGTTCCTGATGTCAGTTTGTAGGGCTCCCTTGGGTCTATCAGGGCAGCACAAGTTTGAGGTGGGGACAACTTCGGTGTGGGGTCCATCCTTCGATATAAGGATTTTTTGCAGTCAGGGCCAGGGGCCCCTGGGCACATCCTTTTTCCATTTTCCCTGGGAAAGAAAACTCAGCAGTCCAGGTTCCTGATGTCAGTTTGTAGGGCTCCCTTGGGTCTATCAGGGCAGCACAAGTTTGAGGTGGGGACAATTTCGGTGTGGGGTCCATCCTTCGATATAAGGATTTTTTGCAGTCAGGGCCAGGGACCCCTGGGCACATCCTTTTTCCATTTTCTCTGGGAAAGAAAACTCAGCAGTCCAGGTTCCTGATGACAGTTTGTAGGGCTCCCTTGGGTCTATCAGGGCAGCACAAGTTTGAGGTGGGGACAACTTCGGTGTGGGGTCCATCCTTCTATATATGGATTTTTTGCAGTCAGGGCCAGGTGCCCCTGGGCACATCCTTTTTCCATTTTCCCTGGGAAAGAAAACTCAGCAGTCCAGGTTCCTGATGTCAGTTTGTAGGGCTCCCTTGGGTCTATCAGGGCAGCACAAGTTTGAGGTGGGGACAACTTTGGTGTGGGGTCCATCCTTCGATATAAGGATTTTTTGCAGTCAGGGCCAGGGGCCCCTGGGCACATCCTTTTTCCATTTTCCCTGGGAAAGAAAACTCAGCAGTCCAGGTTTGTGATGTCAGTTTGTAGGGCTCCCTTGGGTCTATCAGGGCAGCACAAGTTTGAGGTGGGGACAACTTCGGTGTGGGGTCCATCCTTTGATATAAGGATTTTTTGCAGTCAGGGCCAGGGACCCCTGGGCACATCCTTTTTCCATTTTCCCTGGGAAAGAAAACTCAGCAGTCCAGGTTCCTGATGTCAGTTTGTAGGGCTCCCTTGGGTCTATCAGGGCAGCACAAGTTTGAGGTGGGGACAACTTTAATGTGGGGTCCATCCTTCGATATAAGGATTTTTTGCAGTCAGGGTCAGGGGCCCCTGGACATATCCTTTTTCCATTTTCCCTGGGAAAGAAAACTCAGCAGTCCAGGTTCCTGATGTCAGTTTGTAGGGCTCCCTTGGGTCTATCAGGGCAGTACAAGTTTGAGGTGGGGACAACTTCGGTGTGGGCTCCATCCTTCGATATAAGGATTTTTTACAGTCAGGTCCCAGCCCAGGTCCAGGGGCCCCTGGGCACATCCTTTTTCCATTTTCCCTGGGAAAGAAAACTCAGCAGTCCAGGTTCCTGATGTCAGTTTGTAGGGCTGCCTTGGGTCTATCAGGGCAGCACAAGTTTGAGGCGGGGACAACTTCGGTGTGGGGTCCATCCTTCGATATAAGGATTTTTTGCAGTCAGGGCCAGGGGCCCCTGGGCACATCCTTTTTCCATTTTCCCTGGGAAAGAAAACTCAGCAGTCCAGGTTCCTGATGTCAGTTTGTAGGGCTCCCTTGGGTCTATCAGGGCAGCACAAGTTTGAGGTGGGGACAACTTCGGTGTGGGGTCCATCCTTCGATATAAGGATTCTTTGCAGTCAGGGCCAGGGGCCCCTGGGCACATCCTTTTTCCATTTTCCCTGGGAAAGAAAACTCAGCAGTCCAGGTTCCTGATGTCAGTTTGTAGAGCTCCCTTGGGTCTATCAGGGCAGCACAAGTTTGAGGTGGGGACATCTTCGGTGTGGGGTCCATCCTTCGATATAAGGATTCTTTGCAGAGAGGCCCCTGCCCAGGGCCAGCGGCCCCTGGGCACAACCTTTTTCCATTTTCCCTGGGAAAGAAAACTCAGCAGTCCAGGTTCCTGATGTCAGTTTGTAGGGCTCCCTTGGGTCTATCAGGGCAGCACAAGTTTGAGGTGGGGACAACTTTAATGTGGGGTCCATCCTTCGATATAAGGATTTTTTGCAGTCAGGGTCAGGGGCCCCTGGACATATCCTTTTTCCATTTTCCCTGGGAAAGAAAACTCAGCAGTCCAGGTTCCTGATGTCAGTTTGTAGGGCTCCCTTGGGTCTATCAGGGCAGTACAAGTTTGAGGTGGGGACAACTTCGGTGTGGGCTCCATCCTTCGATATAAGGATTTTTTGCAGTCAGGTCCCAGCCCAGGTCCAGGGGCCCCTGGGCACATCCTTTTTCCATTTTCCCTGGGAAAGAAAACTCAGCAGTCCAGGTTCCTGATGTCAGTTTGTAGGGCTCCCTTGGGTCTATCAGGGCAGTACAAGTTTGAGGTGGGGACAACTTCGGTGTGGGCTCCATCCTTCGATATAAGGATTTTTTGCAGTCAGGGCCAGGGGCCCCTGGGCACATCCTTTTTCCATTTTCCCTGGGAAAGAAAACTCAGCAGTCCAGGTTCCTGATGTCAGTTTGTAGGGCTCCCTTGGGTCTATCAGGGCAGCACAAGTTTGAGGTGGGGACAACTTCGGTGTGGGGTCCATCCTTCGATATAACGATTTTTTTCAGTCAAGGTATGGGGCCCAGGGCCAGGGGCCCCTGGGCACATCCTTTTTCCATTTTCCCTGGGAAAGAAAACTCAGCAGTCAGGTTGCTGATGTCAGTTTGTAGGGCTCCCTTGGGTGTATCAGGGCAGCACAAGTTTGAGGTGGGGACAATTTCGGTGTGGGGTCCATCCTTCTATATATGGATTTTTTCAGTCAGGGCCAGGTGCCCCTGGGTACATCCTTTTTCCATTTTCTCTGGGAAAGAAAACTCAGCAGTCCAGGTTCCTGATGTCAGTTTGTAGGGCTCCCTTGGGTCTATCAGGGCAGCACAAGTTTGAGGTGGGGACAACTTTGGTGTGGGGTCCATCCTTCGATATAAGGATTTTTTGCAGTCAGGGCCAGGGGCCCAGGGCCAGGGGCCCCTGGGCACATCCTTTTTCCATTTTCCCTGGGAAAGAAAACTCAGCAGTCCAGGTTCCAGATGTCAGTTTGTAGGGCTCCCTTGGGTCTATCAGGGCAGCACAAGTTTGAGGTGGGGACAACTTTGGTGTGGGCTCCATCCTTCGATATAAGGATTTTTTGCAGTCAGGGTCAGGGGCCCCTGGGTATATCCTTTTTCCATTTTCCCTGGGAAAGAAAACTCAGCAATCCAGGTTCCTGATGTCAGTTTGTAGGGCTCCGTTGGGTCTATCAGGGCAGCACAAGTTTGAGGTGGGGACAACTTTGGTGTGGGGTCCATCCTTCGATATAAGGATTTTTTGCAGTCAGGGCCAGGGGCCCCTGGGCACATCCTTTTTCCATTTTCCCTGGGAAAGAAAACTCAGCAGTCCAGGTTCCTGACGTCAGTTTGTAGGGCTCCCTTGGGTCTATCAGGGCAGCACAAGTTTGAGGTGGGGACAACTTTGGTGTGGGCTCCATCCTTCGATATAAGGATTTTTTGCAGTCAGGGTCAGGGGCCCCTGGGCACATCCTTTTTCCATTTTCCCTGGGAAAGAAAACTCAGCAGTCCAGGTTTGTGATGTCAGTTTGTAGGGCTGCCTTGGGTCTATCAGGGCAGCACAAGTTTGAGGTGAGGATATCTTCGGTGCTGCGTCTATCCTTCGATATAAGGATTCTTTGCAGAGAGGCCCCAGCCCAGGGCCAGGGGCCCCTGGGCACATCCTTTTTCCATTTTCCCTGGGAAAGAAAACTCAGCAGTCCAGGTTCCTGATGTCAGTTTGTAGGGTTCCCTTGGGTCTATCAGGGCAGCACAAGTTTGAGTTGGGGACAAATTCAGTGTGGGGTCCATCCTTCGATATAAGGATTTTTTGCAGTCAGGGCCAGGGGCCCCTGGGCACAACCTTTTTCCATTTTCCCTGGGAAAGAAAACTCAGCAGTCCAGGTTCCTGATGTCAGTTTGTAGGGCTGCCTTGGGTCTATCAGGGCAGCACAAGTTTGAGGTGGGGACAACTTCGGTGTGGGGTCCATCCTTCGATATAAGGATTTTTTTTAGTCAGGGCATGGGGCCCAGGGCCAGGGGCCCCTGGGCACATCCTTTTTCCATTTTCCCTGGGAAAGAAAACTCAGCAGTCCAGGTTCCTGATGTCAGTTTGTAGGGCTCCCTTGGGTCTATCAGGGCAGCACAAGTTTGAGGTGGGGACAACTTCGGTGTGGGGTCCATCCTTCTATATATGGATTTTTTGCAGTCAGGGCCAGGTGCCCCTGGGCACATCCTTTTTCCATTTTCCCTGGGAAAGATAACTCAGCAGTCCAGGTTCCTGATGTCAGTTTGTAGGGCTCCCTTGGGTCTATCAGGGCAGCACAAGTTTGAGGTGGGGACAACTTTGGTGTGGGCTCCATCCTTCGATATAAGGATTTTTTGCAGTCAGGGCCAGGGGCCCCTGGGCACATCCTTTTTCCATTTTCCCTGGGAAAGAAAACTCAGCAGTCCAGGTTCCTGATGTCAGTTTGTAGGGCTCCCTTGGGTCTATCAGGGCAGCACAAGTTTGAGGTGGGGACAACTTCGGTGTGGGCTCCATCCTTCGATATAAGGATTTTTTGCAGTCAGGGCCAGGGGCCCCTGGGCACATCCTTTTTCCATTTTCCCTGGGAAAGAAAACTCAGCAGTCCAGGTTCCTGATGTCAGTTTGTAGGGCTGCCTTGGGTCTATCAGGGCAGCACAAGTTTGAGGTGGGGACAACTTCGGTGTGGGCTCCATCCTTCGATATACGAATTTTTTGCAGTGAGGTCCCAGCCCAGGGCCAGCGGCCCCTGGGCACAACCTTTTTCCATTTTCCCTGGGAAAGAAAACTCAGCAGTCCAGGTTCCTGATGTCAGTTTGTAGGGCTCCCTTGGGTCTATCAGGGCAGCACAAGTTTGAGGTGGGGACAACTTTAATGTGGGGTCCATCCTTCGATATAAGGATTTTTTGCAGTCAGGGCCAGGGGCCCCTGGGCACATCCTTTTTCCATTTTCCCTGGGAAAGAAAACTCAGCAGTCCAGGTTTGTGATGTCAGTTTGTAGGGCTGCCTTGGGTCTATCAGGGCAGCACAAGTTTGAGGTGAGGATATCTTCGGTGCTGCGTCTATCCTTCGATATAAGGATTCTTTGCAGAGAGGCCCCAGCCCAGGGCCAGGGGCCCCTGGGCACATCCTTTTTCCATTTTCCCTGGGAAAGAAAACTCAGCAGTCCAGGTTCCTGATGTCAGTTTGTAGGGTTCCCTTGGGTCTATCAGGGCAGCACAAGTTTGAGTTGGGGACAAATTCAGTGTGGGGTCCATCCTTCGATATAAGGATTTTTTGCAGTCAGGGCCAGGGGCCCCTGGGCACAACCTTTTTCCATTTTCCCTGGGAAAGAAAACTCAGCAGTCCAGGTTCCTGATGTCAGTTTGTAGGGCTGCCTTGGGTCTATCAGGGCAGCACAAGTTTGAGGTGGGGACAACTTCGGTGTGGGGTCCATCCTTCGATATAAGGATTTTTTTCAGTCAGGGCATGGGGCCCAGGGCCAGGGGCCCCTGGGCACATCCTTTTTCCATTTTCCCTGGGAAAGAAAACTCAGCAGTCCAGGTTCCTGATGTCAGTTTGTAGGGCTCCCTTGGGTCTATCAGGGCAGCACAAGTTTGAGGTGGGGACAACTTCGGTGTGGGGTCCATCCTTCTATATATGGATTTTTTGCAGTCAGGGCCAGGTGCCCCTGGGCACATCCTTTTTCCATTTTCCCTGGGAAAGATAACTCAGCAGTCCAGGTTCCTGATGTCAGTTTGTAGGGCTCCCTTGGGTCTATCAGGGCAGCACAAGTTTGAGGTGGGGACAACTTTGGTGTGGGCTCCATCCTTCGATATAAGGATTTTTTGCAGTCAGGGCCAGGGGCCCCTGGGCACATCCTTTTTCCATTTTCCCTGGGAAAGAAAACTCAGCAGTCCAGGTTCCTGATGTCAGTTTGTAGGGCTCCCTTGGGTCTATCAGGGCAGCACAAGTTTGAGGTGGGGACAACTTCGGTGTGGGGTCCATCCTTCGATATAAGGATTTTTTGCAGTCAGGGCCAGGGGCCCCTGGGCACATCCTTTTTCCATTTTCCCTGGGAAAGAAAACTCAGCAGTCCAGGTTCCTGATGTCAGTTTGTAGGGCTGCCTTGGGTCTATCAGGGCAGCACAAGTTTGAGGTGGGGACAACTTCGGTGTGGGCTCCATCCTTCGATATACGGATTTTTTGCAGTGAGGTCCCAGCCCAGGGCCAGCGGCCCCTGGGCACAACCTTTTTCCATTTTCCCTGGGAAAGAAAACTCAGCAGTCCAGGTTCCTGATGTCAGTTTGTAGGGCTCCCTTGGGTCTATCAGGGCAGCACAAGTTTGAGGTGGGGACAACTTTAATGTGGGGTCCATCCTTCGATATAAGGATTTTTTGCAGTCAGGGCCAGGGGCCCCTGGGCACATCCTTTTTCCATTTTCCCTGGGAAAGAAAACTCAGCAGTCCAGGTTCCTGATGTCAGTTTGTAGGGCTCCCTTGGGTCTATCAGGGCAGCACAAGTTTGAGGTGGGGACAACTTCGGTGTGGGGTCCATCCTTCGATATAAGGATTTTTTTCAGTCAGGGTATGGGGCCCAGGGCCAGGGGCCCCTGGGCACATCCTTTTTCCATTTTCCCTGGGAAAGAAAACTCAGCAGTCCAGGTTCCTGATGTCAGTTTGTAGGGCTCCCTTGGGTCTATCAGGGCAGCACAAGTTTGAGGTGGGGACAACTTCGGTGTGGGGTCCATCCTTCGATATAAGGATTTTTTGCAGTCAGGGCCAGGGGCCCCTGGGCACATCCTTTTTCCATTTTCCCTGGGAAAGAAAACTCAGCAGTCCAGGTTCCTGATGTCAGTTTGTAGGGCTCCCTTGGGTCTATCAGGGCAGCACAAGTTTGAGGTGGGGACAATTTCGGTGTGGGGTCCATCCTTCGATATAAGGATTTTTTGCAGTCAGGGCCAGGGACCCCTGGGCACATCCTTTTTCCATTTTCTCTGGGAAAGAAAACTCAGCAGTCCAGGTTCCTGATGACAGTTTGTAGGGCTCCCTTGGGTCTATCAGGGCAGCACAAGTTTGAGGTGGGGACAACTTCGGTGTGGGGTCCATCCTTCTATATATGGATTTTTTGCAGTCAGGGCCAGGTGCCCCTGGGCACATCCTTTTTCCATTTTCCCTGGGAAAGAAAACTCAGCAGTCCAGGTTCCTGATGTCAGTTTGTAGGGCTCCCTTGGGTCTATCAGGGCAGCACAAGTTTGAGGTGGGGACAACTTTGGTGTGGGGTCCATCCTTCGATATAAGGATTTTTTGCAGTCAGGGCCAGGGGCCCCTGGGCACATCCTTTTTCCATTTTCCCTGGGAAAGAAAACTCAGCAGTCCAGGTTTGTGATGTCAGTTTGTAGGGCTCCCTTGGGTCTATCAGGGCAGCACAAGTTTGAGGTGGGGACAACTTCGGTGTGGGGTCCATCCTTTGATATAAGGATTTTTTGCAGTCAGGGCCAGGGACCCCTGGGCACATCCTTTTTCCATTTTCCCTGGGAAAGAAAACTCAGCAGTCCAGGTTCCTGATATCAGTTGGTAGGGCTCCCTTGGGTCTATCAGGGCAGCACAAGTTTGAGGTGGGGACAAATTTGGTGTGGGCTCCATCCTTCGATATAAAGATTTTTTGCAGTCAGGGTCAGGGGCCCCTGGGCACATCCTTTTTCCATTTTCCCTGGGAAAGAAAACTCAGCAGTCCAGATTTGTGATGTCAGTTTGTAGGGCTCCCTTGGGTGTATCAGGGCAGCACAAGTTTGAGGTGAGGATATCTTCGGCCCTGCGTCTATCCTTCGATATAAGGATTCTTTGCAGAGAGGCCCCAGCCCAGGGCCAAGGGACCCTGGGCACATCCTTTTTCCATTTTCCCTGGGAAAGAAAACTCAGCAGTCCAGGTTCCTGATGTCAGTTTGTAGGGCTCCCTTGGGTCTATCAGGGCAGCACAAGTTTGAGGTGGGGACAACTTCGGTGTGGGCTCCATCCTTCGATATACGGATTTTTTGCAGTGAGGCCCCAGCCCAGGGCCAGTGGCCCCTGGGCACATCCTTTTTCCATTTTCCCTGGGAAAGAAAACTCAGCAGTCCAGGTTCCTGATGTCAGTTTGTAGGGCTCCCTTGGGTCTATCAGGGCAGCACAAGTTTGAGGTGGGGACAATTTCGGTGTGGGGTCCATCCTTCTATATATGGATTTTTTGCAGTCAGGGCCAGGTGCCCCTGGGCACATCCTTTTTCCATTTTCCCTGGGAAAGAAAACTCAGCAGTCCAGGTTCCTGATGTCAGTTTGTAGGGCTCCCTTGGGTCTATCAGGGCAGCACAAGTTTGAGGTGGGGACAACTTTGGTGTGGGGTCCATCCTTCGATATAAGGATTTTTTGCAGTCAGGGCCAGGGGCCCAGGGCCAGGGGCCCCTGGGCACATCCTTTGGCCATTTTCCCTGGGAAAGAAAACTCAGCAGTCCAGGTTCCAGATGTCAGTTTGTAGGGCTCCCTTGGGTCTATCAGGGCAGCACAAGTTTGAGGTGGGGACAACTTTGGTGTGGGCTCCATCCTTCGATATAAGGATTTTTTGCAGTCAGGGTCAGGGGCCCCTGGGTATATCCTTTTTCCATTTTCCCTGGGAAAGAAAACTCAGCAATCCAGGTTCCTGATGTCAGTTTGTAGGGCTCCGTTGGGTCTATCAGGGCAGTACAAGTTTGAGGTGGGGACAACTTTGGTGTGGGCTCCATCCTTCGATATAAGGATTTTTTGCAGTCAGGGCATGGGGCCCCTGGGCACATCCTTTTTCCATTTTCCCTGGGAAAGAAAACTCAGCAGT